>NC_138656.1:28730762-29033262 GCF_964273445.1 Streptopelia decaocto
TCTGGCTTTAAATGTAGAGTTTTAGGGGGGGGTCATTTGTTTCAGGCATGGCTAAAGCTTTTTTTTTTTTTTTTACATTTCTTCCTTGTATTAAAAATAAGCAAATACTTTTATGAAAGGTGATTATGAAAGGTGATTATGTGTATGAATATTTCCTGCATATTTCAGTTTAATATGTATATGTATTTTAAATTGCATTTAACCAGAATACCTAAGAAAATAAACACTCATCTTTTTTTTTAGAAATCTGTTCTTTCAGTATAGATCAGAAGAGCACATGTGTCATTATCCCTAGCAATTGGAATTGTACCACTCTAATTATCAGGTTATAATTCTCTCTTACAATGAGAATTTTTTAAATGAAACAGAATTAATAAATAAGCCCATCAAGAACTACATTACAGCCTTGGAAGTGGCTTGCAATTATGTAAACCTTCAGGTAAGATTATGGCATTTCAGAGGTCTGAAACAGTTGTTGATCTTAAATGCCAAATATACAGCAATAGTTAGGCTGATTAGGGGTAAACTTTTAACCTTTGTTCTGAAGTTCCTTGCTTTGTGGATTTAATTTGGGCTTTAAATCTCACTTGACTATAATTTATTTAATACAGCAGTTGGGACCTCATTTTTTTTATAAGTAATGTTTGACTATTTATTGTGTGAATTAGTTTGTCTACAAACTCTGATCAACTCCTAATAGTACTTCACATACTGTTCCATACCTTTGTATTTGATCTTAAGATTTCTTTTGGTAGTTATTAAATGTTTAATCCCTAGTAGTATCATCTGCTCTAAGGAATATAGTTAAGCAAGAACTGTCAGTATTTTAAAAATGCTTTCATACAGTTTGCTCACTTTGTCCATTTTTTATTTGCAGTTGAAAAATGAAGAAAAAGATACATATGAGGAAAACCTCCATTACCCTTTTCTTCTCATTTTAACCAAACACAGATAGAAGATGACACTTCTTTTTGTTGGTTTTAAGGTGAACTACCGAAAAGTAACCCATGTATGTGGATGGTCAGGAAGTGGGGAGGGTTCAGTTTCAACCCCCCTTTTGTTCCTGAGTCATCATTAGAGAAATATTTCTAATCTAAATGCTGAGGAAAATATCGTGGCTTGTTTCACAGTGTGTAAACATTGAGACATCTTTTATGTATCATTGTAGAACTTATTTTTCCAATTATATTCCAGCCTAAAACCAGTCAGACTTCACATGTATGCATTAACAAAGATATAAAGCTGGCTTCCTTCTCTTTTGTGCTTTCAAACTTGCATGTATTTTGTTAAATCTCTTGAAATGTTATTTTGGGAGTGCATTTGAAAATATGCAAATAATATACTGTGTTGGCTTATATAACTGGTTGTAACGTAGTAAATGCATTCACATTTTAATTAGTAAGGAAAAAGTTGTCTTGAGATCTTTTAAAAGTGCACCTATTGAATGCTCGGATTTTTCTGCTTTTTTTTTTTTTCCCAATTCCTCTGTTGATTTTTACTATCCATGATTGAAGTGTCCTCATTTGCTTAGTGTTGAAGGCTTTTATATATACGTGTGTGTGTGTATGTGTTTTTTCCAGCAGGACTTTTCCTCCTGTAGATGTATAAGAAATTATGCGTCAGACAAAAGCCTCATAAACTGACCATTTGTCCTTTGGACACAATAGCCTGCCCAGCCCCTCTGCTCCTCCTCTCCAATTATGTGTGATTAGTCTCAGTGTGTTGTGTCAAGAAGGGGGAGTGTGCTGAGTGCTTATTATCTGTTTAGGTACAAGAAGAGCACATTTAGGTTCTGACTATGAATGGAAAGTGAGCCTTTATCAGGACTAAAATCTAAATGCTACTATTCTAGAAATGGCTTTTGAAAAAAGGCATCCTTTTCTGATAAATTCCGAGAAACGCTGTAACAACTAAAGGATTCTGTAGTCTAATCAAACTGTCTCCTTTGAATTAGTTTATATTGTGATATATTGTGGCCCATGTATTTGATAAGCATTTAATGTGACTTCTACTGGGAAACACAAAAATCCTACAAAGAAACAGGAGCAATTTATTATTTTCTTAACAGTTTAATAGAGCATTTTAATGACTTCTCAGAAAAACAACCTAAATCATTAAAGAATCCTGTACAGTCTCGTAAACCACAACACTTCTAAAGTGATGAAAAACAGGAGAGAGGCAGAAACCATGACTGAAGGAGGTACTAGATGCAAGGAAGTGTAGAGGATCATGCTGAAATACATTAACTAAAAGAACTGCAGTTTGGCAATAAGTGTTCTTCCATATTTAACAAATTGGGCAGCACGTAAACCACGAGCTCATGAAAGTCCCTTTCCCTTCGCTCTCCTTCTCAAACAAATTTCTTCACTACCGGTTTGCATGTCCTTGTATTCAATACTTTTTATGCTCCATTAGAGCACCTAGATGGATCTCAGAAGGCATAGGTCAAGTCGCAGTTAGATCATACATTTCTTTCTCACAAAAACTTGAATTGCAATGCCAAGTGATGGGCTAACATCACAATAACAGCAATTTATTCCTCTTTTGATAAAAAGCAGCCTATTCTCAGTGTTAGATAAAGACCAGGGGCAATGCAAACCAACCATTTATCCTAGAACTGAGTAGTATGTCTCCCCTATAGCTGGTATGAGTTTCATATTCAAACTCTTGTTGGAAGATACTTGTCTAGTAGGAAATGAAAAGCATTTAGGAATAATTTAAAATTACTGTCAAGGTGGCTTTAGTTTAGTTTTGTTCTGTTTGACCCACACAGCTGTGCCTTTGTGTTCTCATGTACCGGGAAATCTTTATAATCAACAAAGGAGTATGAAATCTAGGGAAATATTAAAATTTGTGAACCTTTTATTTTTGAAGGGCTTGAATGTCCGCTGTACAATGATCTAATAAAGGTTGCTAGTTGCCAAAAATAGAACCCGTGTCACTGAAAATTGTGGTTTTAGCTCTAAGAAAAACAGTTTTTCTCAAATTAGTAGCTGATAATTGCTTTTTATTTCTTTAGTGTCTGTCATTTGAGTTGAAGGCTTTGCACAGGTGCTGCCATCCCTAAAGTGTGTAATTGATGGCTTATTTACCAAAGATGCATTTAGGCTTCATCCTGCAAACACATGGGAGCTCCACAGGCAGTAAAGTTACTCATCTACATAAGTACTTGCAGGTTTGGTCCATGTAGATATTTTAGAGGTATCTAAACAAGCTCTCTTCTTGATTTTTTTTTTTTTTAAATGGGTATTGAAAAGTCACAGATGTAAGGTTTACTGTATGTGAGTCAATAAAAGTGTTCTTTTTAGAGACGTTTCTTAGAATTTCTTGCATTGGTGAGGACTTGATGAACTCTTTCTGAACTCTTACATTTTAATACAAATACAGTGTTTATTAAAACATCAAATAGCTTTGCTAAAAAAAAAATGTTAGGTGGTTTATCAAATCGTGCTTACAAAACGTATCAGAGCCTTTCATGTGATGTGCTTTAACTACTTTCTGGTACTTGGTGTATTTTTAATGATGCAGCTTACTGTGTTCTGTAACAGAATATTGAGCTTAATTACTTTGTGTTTGCAAAGCACTTTGAAGATGAACGATGCTGTGCAAGAGCTAAGCTGTCTTCACTGGGAATGGAGATGTTTGGCTGATGCAAGTTTTCCTTCCCATACGTTGGTACTTTTTAGCGCAACATTGTGTCTTTCTCCTTCCTCAGGAAAAAATGGTAGAGAGAAACGGTCTTTTTGTGGCTGGACATCCATCCCCCTGGGCACAGCTCTAACGCAGCTGATGCCACTGGCAGTGAGTTGTGATCTTCAGAATACAAAAGACCAAAAAAAAAAGTGTTACCTTTCCTGCTGTGAGATCTGGCAAAGGCTTTCTTACAAAATACAAACTAGTCCTACCCGATAGCATTCTGGAACAATGGAACAAATCTTTCCGTTTGGGAAATAAGTTTGATTTGAAATGAAAAATGTCTTAAGAATGTGAGATGAAGCAGGAGAACTTCCTACCCCAGGTACCAGTCCAGCTGCAAAATCCTTATTAGTCAGGTTATTCACGTTTTGCCTGGGGCTTAATGGCTGCATGTTTGCGTGAGAAGGGAGGCGGGATTAAAATTGTTCCTCCCAACATCTTTATACCTTGAGCCTGGCTGCATAGGGTTTATCAGGTATTACATCCCCACTACAACTCTCCTTCCCTGTTCTGTGAACAAAAGATGATGCAGTGGGTGGAGCGTTTGATCCACCCCTTGATATGGCAGGTGGCACAGCTGATGTGGCAGGGAAGAGGGAAAAGACAGTGACACATTGCCAGGCAAACAGAGCAGTGTTTTGTTACCATCTTCCACCCATTCTCCCTGACACAAGAGGGAAGGTGCCAGGTCTCTGTCTTTTCACAGGCCAAATTATAAATGTGTAGTTTAGCTTGGTTTTCTTTATGCTTGGTTTTCTTCTTTAAATCAGGGATTGAATGGTGATGTCAAACTGCAAATTCCTTGAACTCTTGTGAAATGTTTCGAGATGCTGGTGGAGTGTGCTAGGACAGTGTGTGCTGGCACTTATATCTAAAATGTTTTCTGTGCACCATGGTCATCCCGTGTTTCCTCAGAGACAATTTTGTCACTTTCTATCTTTTGATTCACCTGTTTAGATTCTCCTGAGTCTGACTAATACGGTTTGTCATCCCTTTGCTGTCACAGATCAGTAGCCTAACATTGGTTGTAAGCACACCAGCATCTTTTGAAAGATGGTTTTGAAAGCTGCTTTTCAATATTATACTCATCTGCACTGCAACAACACTTACTTAACCCAGCCAAAAAGATGCAAAACTCCATAAAGCTAAAAGAAAGCCAATACTTAATGAATTTTCAGCTGAATGTTTAAATAAAGGGGGGCTCCTCCAAATCATGCCCATTTCCCCATACAAGAGAACCTGAGGCACAGACAGTATTGCTGTCTCATTTGCCTGTAGCTGTTTAGAAAGCAGCCAATACATGCTAGAACTGATCCCAGATTTAGCGAGACCAAGTGAAGTGCAGCATCTCCTTGGCAAGATCCATCTCCCTCTCCGACCTGTGGACTCTGTTCAAACAGCTGAATGTAACAAACCTAACTTTCCCTTCCCATTTTTAAAGGGTTTAGCCTATTAAGGCTCCTTGCTTAGTCAGCAGCTGGCTTGCTGCCAAAAAGCCCAGCATATTGTTGTGGCTGGGGAAAAGCTGGATGTTTTCCATCTCTGTCCAACAGTGGCACTGGATCTTCATTGTCTCCCTGTGTGTAAAGCGTGTGGAAAGTAGAGGGAAGATGCACGGAGCAGTAGTCCAGATGGCATTCCACAGCCTGAGAAGAAACATCTTGACCTTCGAATCTGGGTTAAACTCAACAGATGCCAAGCCCCCCAAAACAAAGAGCTGTCGTGGCTGACGACAGCGAAAGAGCGATAGGCCTTCAGCAACAGAAAGTATCTTTTCTTTTGGACAATTTCCCTGCCGATAACCAACACAGTGTCGCTTCCAGAAGATTGCTTATTAAAAAACAAGCAAAAAAAAAGAAATAATGGCTCCCTGCATTAGGCACCATCCCCCTTCAGTCATAAAACGTTGCCTCTGGGCGATGGGTTATGCTGGCAGGAAAGGATTTGAACGTTCAGCCTGTGTTGTGCCCTGCCAGAGCCTGCGTGCGAAAAGACCTGTTATTTTTTCCTGACTCTGACTTCAATTAATGTACTTTTAAAATGATTAAACATATCATGCTGTGACTTCTAAAATGTCAACAAGCTTCTAAACTTGGGAGACAGGAATGTAATAAAATAGGTAATAGGAGATTCAATAGTTAATAGAGGCCCTGAAGTGCGAGTGTATACAGTAGCTGTATATTGGAAACTGTGCAAATGAAGATGGCTTAGTATTGCAAACTGAGGAAGAAAATTGTTTTTAATTAGCACCTTCATAAGAACTGCTGATTAATACTGTTTGGTTTGGTGAAAAGCTTTCAGCTGAGTAATTTGTACAGCCATTACAACAGTTTTGTTAGACCAGGACTCCTGTTGTTAAACACAAACAGCAGATGATAATGGTGGAAGATGAGTTTGTCATGTAACAATTTACCTTATTGAAAAAAGCTTTATATAAAACCCAATACAGTAGGTACCAGCAGAAATCACATATTTTAAATCCTTTCAAGATTGCAGTGTGTGATGCTAGTGTGTTTTTTCATGGACTAGAAACAGATTTTATATCATTTATAAAATTATATATACAATTTAAAGGTGTTGTAGCATGGATAGACCACTTTACCGGTAATGCTTTACATCAGGACAGTAAAGTGCTGGTATATTCAAACACTTCCTAAGTATACAAAGTAGGTCTAAAAATTGAAAGGTAATTAAGTAATATTGTTCACATGCAAATGTATGTTTGTGCATTATGCACTGAAATTACGTCTGGCGTTTGTGCAATGTCTAGCATTCATACCTCAGGCTTTAAGGAGATTTCTCCCAGGTTAACTGCTGTTCACTGCTTTTGCTTACTGTTCTTTTCAATTGACAACAAAAAATTAAAACCTGTTATCCGTGTCTCCATAATACAGGAGCACAGGTACTTTTGTGGCCCAGATAGGAAATTTAGTGCCGTCTGTAGAAACAGAGGGATTTTATTAAACGTGGTAACAATGAAGGAATATCTGCACTAAATTATGACGCTAACCAAGGATGGTAAGATCTGTAAATTATTGGAGTGCTATAATAGAACATGAGAGTTTTCCTTTAGACAGGCCTTCGGGGTAATAACAAGGGTTGAGACTCACGACAGTGCCAAATAAGCTTTAGACAGCATAATAGTCTGCAAAGAAAAGCCACAGAGCACTAATGTAAAAGAAGAGCTGTCCACCACATGCAGTAAAAATCACCAAAGGTCATTTTATGGTAGCAATTGTGACATAAAATTGGTGGTCATGCTACATGTCTAATACTCAGCACAGCTTTATAAATGATGGGCCCCTAGCGATGGCTGTCATTAAGTGCTTTCATCATAATAAACTTTAAACTGTTGGCTTTATGAATCGCCAGCCAGCTTCAGCTGTTCGTTGGATGGAGCTTGCAGTGCCTTAAGTGTGACAAGGCCTATTAGGAACTGCAACCATGTTTCAAGCGTACTTGGCTTTCCCACTCCTGGGGTGATTGCTGCCTATTAAATGGCATCTGGGAAGATTTTCCTCCAGCAATCTCTGATCAAGAGCTTTTTTGGGCTTTGACCTGCATTTCCTTCAAGACTTTCTCTGAGGAGTTTTATAAGAGCAAAACTCCAGAGGATTTATAGCCACTTCTGATTAATACCTTTTCAGTTTTTCTAGCAACTCTCCCACTGCTACATGGAGAAAAGCTTTCATTGTTCCTAAGGTGCTTATTTGTGACCTTTTCTCTGCTTTCTGATTCCCTCTAACATGTTCTCAGTGAAATCCTTGGTGTGCAACCAAGACAGTTGCTGAAGTTGCTGCAGCTTTGTGTGGAGTGGCTTTGGTAGTTAAAAAAGAAAATGAATTTAGAAGGAACTCCTCCCATTTCCATTTCAACGGTCGTCTCGTGGCTCATGGGTAACAAATGCCAAGGGTACCGATTCGCTATCCTAAATAGTGTACGAGCCGTCTAAGGTAGAGAAACTGCTGATTCCTCGGGACTCCAGCCGAGGGGAACGCAGATACATTAATTATAACACTAATTTCTTCCTTGAACTGTGCCTCTCGAATCCCTGCACGAAGAACCCGCCTCTGCGGCCTGTTGGCAGGCAGAGGAGCGAGCTCCGGCGTAGCAGGGCCGCGTTCCTCCTTCCAGCAGCTTCCTCTCTTTGTCAGGAAATTGCCCCGTTCCTGAGTTCATTTGTGGTCCCTCGCTGTGTGGAGAGGGCGTAGGCACAGGAGCAAAGCCTGGAGCAGTTGCAGCTTTGGCAAGGTGGTGCCAGCACCCAGAGAGGCAAAGCTCAGCGGGTCTCTGGGAGCTGAGCTTCCAGCTTGGGGTGCAGCCCCTGGGGTGGCACATTCCTGGGGCCCGGGGCACGCCAGAGATAACCGTACTGCTGAAATATAAAGTTGCACATAAAGATTTCATGAACTGGATTATATTTTCATCACCCTCATGCATATGAAGTCTTTTAATTTCTATAAATCTTACAGTGAGTTAGAATTAAATCGTATTAGTGTGAATAATAAATGTTGAGGGATCACTCATCTAAGAACTTGTAGTATTTAATTTACAAGGACTATACATTTTTCAAATCTCTTAACAAGGAATTTTAAGCACGTCTTGAGATTTTTTTTTTTTTAAAAAAAAGGGGATCTGGAAAGCAAAAATGCTCTGTTTTTCCCAGGATCCTGAATGAGTGACTCGGGAGCTATTGTAATTGCAAAAGCTTTCTCTGTGTAAGAACCTGGCTAATACTCTTATTAGCATCTTTTTTAATCCAGGTAACATAATAGTCAAAGTGTCAGATGAATGTCTCAGAGGTGGACCATTAAAAAATAAATTGCAAAACCTTTGAGAGATTAGCATTTGAATCCAGCCAGAAGCTCCTTGAGGTTCTTGGGTGTGGATCAGAGTCCTTAAAGCATAAGTTGCTATCACAAACCCCATCAGCCTCCAAGTTACTCCAAATGGGAAGAGAGTAGCCACAGTTATTATATGAGCCTTAACTCTAGACTTGTTTCTTCTGGGAAGCAAATATACAAAATGTGATTTTCATTGTGAAAAGAGGTTTCATTTTCTGAAACCTTTAATTTCTAAAGAAGTTTGAAAAGCAAATAATAAATAAAGCACACGAAAAACATTTTTTCAGGGTAAGTATTTATATTTTAATTCTTAATAATGATACCCATTAAACAGGGTAGTACTTTGCATGTTCAACATGCTTTTTAGTGTCATTAATCAAATGGCACCGTGGGCTGATACAATTGGAAATGGTTTCCCTTTTTCCACATAGGGAAACTGAGGCAAAGACGTGAGGTGACACACACAGAAAGGCTCCATGACAGGCAGAACTGCATTCATAATGCAAGTCTCACTCAACAACAGTTCCGTCAGACTTTATTTTTGTGCTAGATGTTGGCATACCCCAGGAACTGCAGCTTTTACATCTTCAGGTATAATTTGACGTTTCCTGAAGGGGTTACTGTTCTTTCTGATGGGTGGGACCAGTACTGGATTTTTCAACAGAAGTACTGAAATACAGACAGGGACCTACGATGTATGAGAACTAGTTTAATTTGTCATCTCCCTTCCTCTAATGCATTTTAGCAACAAGCTGTTCATTTTCAAGGGATTGGTAAGAGCACTAAGGAAAACATGTAGAACTTTGTCATATTTCTACAGGAGTAAAAGCCTGTTTATTTGTTTGGAGAGAGCACTGATGATTGTTCCTACAACTTCATACTGTGTTACCATTTCTACTGCTGTGCTGCTTTTTGGGGGGGTGCATTTAGCAGCAATGGCTCTAGATTAACTCTTTGCTGTCTCAACAGAAATCTACAGAAATATTTTTCTGGCTATTTTTTGAAACTGATACTTCAACAGGTCTGCAGGCATTGACTTTGCTACCAGAAGCTTTAGGGATGAGGGTCACACTTAAAACATTTTGCAGCGCTGATTTCCGAAGGTCCATGTGAATCGCAGCAAAGGCATTAGTACTGTGTAAGCATATCCAATAATTGATGCAAACAGTTAAAAAGATGACACAACAGGAAGCCAAGTGGCGATTTAACCTTCCATTCCCAGTATAGGGAACACCGGCAGTGGAGCAGATTACTGCAGGAAGGACAGGTGCTTTTGCACAAGTGCTTTTTTTGTCACAAGGCTCCAACAGCTCGTGCCGGATTAGGGACATCTGTGCTTTTACCTGCCCACCCTGCAGGCAAGGTGCTGCCTCGCAACTGCGTGGGCAACAAAAAGGAGTCATGTCCCAGGCACCAACACTCTGGGCATCTGCCAGCTTATGTAGTGAGGTAGAAATATTAGCAAACGCATGGGAAAAGACTCCATTATGGAAATAAAGGGCATGGCAGAGCACAGAAACAATGAACCGTGTTTTCCAGTGGTTTATAGGCTGTGGAGAAAATAAATGGGAGGGAAGAGACTGAATTCTCCTCATTCAAGGGGGAGATACCATGACAAAAATCACTTGGAAAGGTGTTCAGCTCGGTTAAAAAGAAGCCCTTTCGAAGCACTTTCGCAGTTATTTTCAGCTGCGAGCAAAGCACAGGAATATTGCCACCAGGTAGAAATTGCTGCCAAACAATGATCAGTGAAAAGGATGCCTACCGCTGAACCCCAGCCTATTTCAGATCACTTTCGGCCTGCCCTTTTCTTTGTTATAAGGCCCTATTGCAGCAATAATGACTGCAAGGCGTGGGTAGCGTCCCATCCTGGTCCTCCACAGCAGGGCAGCAAGGGTTGGAGGCTCAAAGAGCTGAGCACAGGCAGCTTAACAGCACAGGGATGGCAGACACTATATTGGGGTATGGCATTCAGAAGGCCCTATTTGTGCCCAAAAATTAGGAGTGAGAGCAAGGCAGTTCCAGGTAGGTTCATCAGAGAAGAGGGATGGCACACAGTCCTAGCAGGCATGAAGATCCGTGAGACAACACGTCTGAAATCGAGACTGGTGTGGCGATGAGGAAAGGTAAGACTAAATGGCTTAAAAACTTCTACTGCGTGACCATAATCTGTACAATTTTGAAACTTCCGCATGGCAAATAATGACAGGCACAGTAACCTGCAAACCTCACAACAGTGTATGTTGGGGAACCCCTACTCGTAGTGCAGTACAGTATAAAGGTAATGTTTGATTGTATGTGACGTATGGTTTTGCCTTCAGAGCAGTCTATCTCATGCTAATGAGGTGATTAGGAATGTGTTTTCCCTAGGTAACCACTCTTGCCAGCAGGCAGGTAGCATTTTGTGGCCATACAGCTATGCTCTTTTTGCTGCTGGATAGGATTCCCCGTGTCCCAGAGCCACCATCCATTTTACCTGATGCTCTGATGCACAGCACTTCCCACCTGTGCCAAACAGGTCAGGCCAAAATGAACACTTGTGCAAGCAGTTCAGGTCATTGTACAAACAGGCAGTTGAGTTTCAGAAGCACTTCACATTTTCCTACTGCTATTTAGAGGCTAATGTGTGTAGCCTCAACAATAATTTGTTTATTCATCCGTTCCAGTAGCTTTGTTCCTGCTGACTTCTATCTAAAAGGTGACGTAATACACATTTTATGAGCTGTAGGACAGTTATGGCTTAAAATGAATCTGTGTGTACCAGAACAGGAGGCGGGGGGGTGGTGGAATTTTTAAAAAACCTCATGCACATAAAAACTCCACATCTAAATCATTGTTAATATTCCCCTTTGCTGATTTCTTATCTTTTCATAGCATAGGAAGAAGAATAATACCTAATGCTGGATCTGAGCATAATTTCAGTTGTAGAAATCAGAATATTCCGAAATCTGTGAGTGTTGAAAAAGCTCTTTCAAATGAGGAAAGAAATTTCACTTTAAAGATTTTTAAAATGTCAATGTAGCAATGTGGTGCTCTGCTTGAAGCAGAGCCGTTGGTATCTTTGCAGATTTCACAGAATCACAGAATGTTAGGGATTAGAGGGACCTCAAAAGGTCATCCAGTCCAATCCCCCTGTCGAAGCAGGAACACCTAGATGGGGTTACACAGTAAGGCATCCAGGCGGGTTTGAATGTCTCCAGAGAAGGAGACTTCACAACCTCCCTGGGCAGCCTGTTCCAGGGTCTGTTACCCTCACTGAGAAGAAGTTTCTTCTCAAATTTAAGTGGAACCTCTTGTGTTCCAGTTTGAACCCATTTCTTTTAAAAGCTGGCTTCCAAAGGCAGATAGTCCAGCAGTAATAGTTCAAAACACTTCTGCTTCTGTGAGGGACATCTGTAGTGCTTTAAGCTGCAAGCTGGCTCCGAGTTCAGGTGCAATGTGTGTGTGTCTATGTTGACCTCAACATTCTAAGTCAAATAATACACTTGAACTATTTGTGCTTCCTGCCCTGGCTCTGGCCATCTGTATTATGGCCAGTAAAAATCCTCTGGTTTGGTTGCAAATGTCCAGTCTTGGCCTATATGACCTTTATTTTGCAGAGAGGAGTAGCCTAAGTGTAGCCTGCTTACAAATCCAGACTTTCTGGTGGGTAGCTTTGGGACCTGTGGTGAGCAGGTTGTGTTGCTCCATGCTTAGATGGGACATATGGAAGGTGATGTGCCAGTTCTTCTGTGCCACAGACCTGTGCTAAGCAGCACCATCAGGCTGCACCTTCTCTCTTAGCATTCCCTGAAGGTTGTTTCTAGCCTGAGTTTTGAACATACATCTTCCAAGGGTGGGTTTGAGGATGCTGTGGTTCGTGTGCAGCACAGACATAACCAGTCACCTGCAGATTCTCCTGTCATTTTTCTCTGCTAGTTTAGCTGGGATGCAACTTGGAAACCTCTGTCCTGTACCGGTGCAGTGAGAGGTAATTACCCTTCCTAAAGGAAAACACAACTGTACAAACCTCCATTTAGCTCTTGAAAGCTGCTCTGGTAATTGTCTTAAAACCAACCTGAAAATGTGAACCATTAGAAAGCATTATACCGGAGTCCATTCATGCTGCTTATATAGTAAAAGTTTATTTGTACAAGCAATTTCAGTGTCTATCTCATCTAGACTCCTTGGGACCTTCCTATATGGCCCTGACTCCATGAGAATAGAGGCAGTTCTCCCAGGGCATCTATGTGTTACAAAGGAAGCCACCACCACTGTGAGTAGCATTATCTTAATAAAAATACCCCTGCTGTTGCCCAAACCTTGACCTACTGTGTAGTTCTTTTTCTGTTAATATAACTCACTTGACACCTTTACCTTCGTATACCACTTTGCTGTGATTCCCTTTAAAGAACTATAGAGGTGGTAGAGCTTCATTGCGAAGATGAACTGCCAAGCACAGCCAAATTTGGAGCCTCTGGAGGGAAGGACAAGGGACGGTTTGTTACTCTTTCATATATAGCCCACCCCAATGAAATAACAGTAAAACGTGTGGCAGTGAAGACAGTGTATACTCTCTGTCCTCTGTATGATAATCAAGCGGGGTGTTCCATACAGACCAGTCCTTTCTGAAATTTCACTAGTTAGTTTTATTGCATCAGGGAAAGTAAAACAGCAACAATGAAATTATGTTTGGTGTTTCTAACCTTCTAACATTAAAAAACAGCTGCTTTTTTTTTTCTCAAGGATCTAGGAAGGTCTGAAGCTCCCAAGTCCAGGCCATGGTCTGACATGCATCATATCACTATTCAGTTTTCTAGGGTCTTGTCAGGGCCCAAGCAAGATCAGAACAGGAAAGTATTAGGTGCTACATTTCCCCTCCTTTCTCTTCCTGATCATAGTTGTGATAGTTTGAATTTCAGGTGGTCTGATCCACCTCTGTTTCCTAGCCCCTTGCATTCCTTGAGGACTGTGTGCTCTGATGCTCTGCATCAACAGGAGACAAAAACAGTGGTTTCTAGGGATGCAGGATGGTGGTGCACAGGCAAAACCAGTTTACGGGATGTTGTGCTAGAGCTCTACTCAAAGGACAAGAGATGGATTTTTTTGCTGAAGTAAAATCAGCAACATACAGAGATTCTCAAAGGCTCTCACTTTGCTGTCTCCTCAGTCAATGCTTATGCTCTTCAAGGGTAGTGAGGAAAGTTGTGTCTTCTCCTTTCGATAGGATAATAGAAGTGAGGTTATCCACACTGACCTGCCCTTTCTGACCTTTCGGGTAACTAGCAAGCTTTATTCTGTCAGATGAAGCATGATTTGGTTTACTCTCCTGTGGTTCACTGGTACTTAGGTAGCTGGGTAACTTAAAGACTTTGAAGCACAACAGGATTTGTGATGCTGTTGTTGAGTATGGAAAACTCACACAAACATGCTGTGGTTTTGTTTCCCAAACCCACCAGGCCCCCATGTGAAAGATCTTGAGTAATGAAGTGTTTGCTGTCACCACCTACTTCACGTGTCCTCTTACATGAACTCCTGTGCAGTACTGAGACAGTACCCATGCTCTCCTTGGGGTTTGCCATAACTTCAGGATTCTCCACCCTACTGAAGAAAGGCCTAGCCTGAAAAAAAGTGCATGTCTCAGGCTCACTGCAGTACCAAATGTGGATGCAGGGCACTCTTCTGGAAACTACTGCATCAGCACTAACCAACTAGTTCTCAGAGGGCCTCCTGAATTACATGAGTAACCATATTAATTGGACAGCAAGAAGTTTCTTGCATAATTTGCCCAATGTTGTTGAGTCAGCGAGAAGAGCTGAGGGGTTTCTGGCTTGAGGCTCGGCACCTGATGAACCAGAAAGGTTTGCACAGTGGGCTCCAAGACCCTCCAACAGGCCTTTGTGCCATGCCCCCATGGGCACAAGAGTGTCACCAGCTCTTGCACCCTGTGTTCTGGGCAACCCTTGACAACCCTCTGTCACCTGTCTTGGTTGGTGGGACTGCTCCTTGTTTCTCATGGCAGGCTGCTTCAGACAGGAAAGAGGATGTGAACTGTCAAGTTTCTCAATTGTTCTCCTAGATAGGACTGTTCTTAAAGCTGTCTTATGTCTTCTCTCAGTTACGTCTTCTTCTGCAGCACCAAACACCACTGCGCTGGTGTCACAATCTGTTCATGTTGGTGTTGGTCACTCTTGGCCACTGCACAGTCTTGCAAACTGCCCTTCTCCTGTCAGTTGTTTGAAATAAGAAAACCTAGGTTGGTCTGCCAGAGGAGACGGAACCATCCCACTCGTGGTCCCTGTTGGTGGTTTACACCAGTGGGTGTGAGGGAAGGATCAGGACCCCAGTGATGAATGAGGCTGGTGGTGGCAGCGTGCAATGAAAGCATTAGAATCAATGACTATGTGCTGTCAGTGCATCTATGAAGGAGGGGGCAGAAGATTTTCTGTGGATCTTTTGGGGGCTTAGGAGTTCAAGCGTGCGTCCTGTGTCCTGCAGCAGCAGGTGGCTACATCACTTATACTTCCCCAAATGCATGTTCTGTTTATCTGGACTCTGTACTTCGCTGATAACTGGAGGGTGACAACACTTTTTGTGCTTACTGTAGGACACAGAGCCCTTCTTCACCATGATCCCTACAATACTGCTCCTCAGGCTGCAAAACCAGTGCCACAGCCTGGTACTGTGGTGTGGTGAGGGCTCAGATGTCAGGAGCAGTGTTTAGCCCTCCTGCAGGCAACATTGTCCCCACCCCATCTATCCCTAGCGCAGGCCTTTGTTTGTACCCCATGGGAGGAAAATAATCCCCTTGCCTCTGACCACACCTGGATACAGCCTCCAATTTGGCACCTTGAAAAGTGGGCCAATTCTCTAACACTCTTGCCAGGACTAAAGCTGGGGGTGAATGCAGCTAATTCTCACCATTCTAATTAGGTGGTGAGTTAGCAAAGGGAGACCTCACCTGTTAGAAAAATAAGAAAAGAGAGAGAGAAAGAAGGGAGGAAGGGAGGAAAGAAGGCAGTCAGAAGAGGGAAAGAAAAGGAGAAAAAGGAGAAAAAAAAAGTATTATCTGAAAAAGAAAAAAGAGAACACTGAGCACTTGATGGCTGTAACAAGGTGGGGGGGAGGGGGGGCAGGAACAACCCCTTTCCTTGCAGGTGCAGGACAGAAGAGGTTGTCCTGTACAGCTCTGAGGTCTGAGCACTGGAGGGGCACCAGGACCCTGGGGGACAGCTGCAAAACTAATGCCTCCCTACATTTTCTGGCTTGGTTTGGCTGTAGGTCTCTGGGGAAGCCTTAACGGGAGAAATCAGACAAAGGTGTTCCTATTGTTACTCATGGGAAGTCATTGGTTCGGAGAAATGCCCTGAAAATACGTTGAAATCCAGTTACACAGTCTCAGGAAACAACAACAACAAAACTCAACAACAAACAAACAAATAAAATAAATTAAAAAACAAACAAACAAACAAACAAAACAGCCCTGGCATTTTTCTCAGCATATTTAATAATCAGCTGCCTTTCTCTCCACCCACCCCCCCCAAAAGAAAAGAAAAAATCTGCTCTAGATTACTGCAAATAAAGGGGGCCAAAACCTGTATGTATGGTTTTCTTAGCTTCTCCTACACAGAGAGCCAGGGCCATGGAAACACCAGACTAAGAGGCTTAGAGTAAATCCTGGCAGTCTCAGTGTAGGAAACTCTCCCACTGATAAACAAAGCCTAATAAATAAGTTTGAGAGAAAAACTAAATGAGAGCACGTCATTGTTGAGCAGTTAATTAGGAAACCTCTAAGCATTCGTGCTGCAAAAGAACAAGAAAATTAAAGAATATAAAAACATATATTGGCAAGACTGAGAACACATTAAAAGTAAACACTGCTGTTACTATTAGTAGTAAAAATAATATTAATTAGTTGTATTACAGTAGCACCTAGTGGTGCTGCTGGATCTCACCCCGAATGAGATCAGGGTCCCTAAAACATAAAAGTCTGAAATATAAGTTGCATACAAGTGCATTCATGTGCATCCATACATAGCATCCATACATAGACGTGTGCATATCATATAGATAGACATGCAATTCAAATTATTAAGAAACCCCAACAAATGGAAATCAGGCTACAGAATACTTTGTAAATTGACTTCTCTTGTTTCTGTTTTTTTTGTGTTGCTGCAGTGCAGCTATTTGCAATTGTTACTTAGGACACAGAGAATACAGGACTGTAGTTGTAGTGCGGGAGTCAGAGCATACATGTATGTGTGTGTGCATTCATATACACATACATATATAGATATTTCTGTATATATGCACACACACATACACACTCACACACATATGAAGTCCATTTTCTCCTAACTTGGATCAGAGCAACACAGGAAGCTTGCCTGAAGACAGAGTAAATACAATCCCAAAGGCTCCGTTTACTCACTAAGCACCATCTCTTCACTGCAAATGAAAGTGCCACTGTTCTTTCTGTGCATGCATGGACACATTTTGGAGAGTGGTGTCTCTCCCCACCTTGTACTGTAAAATCCTCCCTTAAGAAAGTTCATAGTTGAATACTGCCCTCAGCTCAGTCGGTACAGCTTTGTCTCAAATCGTACAGAACCGCAAGTTTCAGTTGCTGCAGTTGCTGCTGATTTCAGCTAAATAAAGCCAAATAAATGAAAAAAAACCCAACACCTTTCCTTTTCTGATGTGAATTTGCACACCATAACAGGGAGAGGGTATAAAGACCCAGATAACATAGAGTTAACTGTAACTCCAGATTCCTTAATACACGGCACCTAATTTAATTGTTAATGTTTTAGTGCCTGGGTTTCCTAAGAAAATGAGCCCTTGCAAATTACCCAGGTTCCTGTTTCAAACAGAATGCTGCTGAGGTTTTTTTAGAAAAAAAGAAACCCCTTGTTTCATTCTAAAATAGCAACAGCAGAGGCATTTCAGTCTTGAGATTGCCAATGCGGAAATTGCACGGCAGGTTGAGGCGTCAATTTAATGTTCGGAGACATGCTTCGTTTGAATGATAATTTCATTAGATTAGTTTGTAAACTTTTAATGCAGGTTGTATTATATGCCTAAGAAGAAACAATTTGTGTGACAGACTATCCTTCATAATCCCCCTCTTCAGCCTTCTGCTAACAAAAGACCCTTAATACTGAAGATGTTTTGTAGGAGGAGAAACATTTTCCAAACAAGTAGTTTCTCTATCCCAGCCCAGGTAACAAAGAGGCCTTAGGAATTTCTGTGGGCCCTGTCAGGACTGGCCCATTGGTCTTAAAGCCACCTGCTGCTTAAGCCATTGGTCAATAGATTAACTGCTGCTATTACTAAGTGTTTAGAAAAGTAAGTTATGTGGCAGAGCAAACAAAATCAACCTCCTTAACACATGTTAATTCAAAATTTAATAAATCTGCACTGAGAAAGTAAAGTAATCAAGGCGGGTGTGGTGCGTAGGGAAGCTCTTCGTATGCGCCGATCCTCCAAGCAAAGTATCACATAGCAGATAAAAAGTCTTCATGGCATCTTAAACAAAAGGTTAATACTCTATTTGCTTTGCAAAACTCCCTTGACACTTCCCTCCACCCCTCTGCCTTCCTCCTTTTCTTCCGGTTTTCAGATGCTGTTCTGCGCTGCAGGTATTGGGGAATTTCCAAACCTCAGTCACAGAAGACAAGTTCACAATAAACACTAATAGTGGAGTAAATTCCCGGTGAAAAGGTCGGAAGCATTCAAATACCAGCAAAAGCTGTGACACTCCACAGCCCTGCATGTTGTTCCTGTTCTATAGCGAAACACATTTTAACAGAGCACATCCCCCCAAAAAGAGAAACCCGTGTGCCTGCTGTCACATGCTGTTGAGGACCTTGCATCGCCGTGGATGGCCAGGAGGATTTCAGCAGGGAAGCTGAGGACTTTCAGGAGGCCAACGCAGCTGGCCTGGGTGAAGGCCAAAAATGTGCTACCACTTCCTCTTAAAATAAGCCATATAAACCTCTTTCACCACTTCCCTATGCTATTTCATGGGATAAAAGAAAGACTTGAGAGAAAAATTTTTGGTTTGTGTGCAAAAACGGGGATCAAGAGATACCAGGTGTTGGAGCAGGTTGGCTTAGGAGCTCTTGCTTTTCTGTCACAAACTTCAAGGACCTGCTGTTTCTCATACTGCAAATTTAAGTAACTGGTAAAATATAGTTTTCTTTATCATTTTGAAAAGATCCACAAAAGTTGTTGAAATAAGCTTCTGTGATGTCTTTTCTTAACTCTTAACTTTTACAGTCCTATTTTTCATTAATAAGTCATTTGTTTCACGTGTAAGTCAGTTGTGACTTAAAACTGAAGATCAGGATTATGGTTGTCCTTTCTTGGTCTATAATCATGGGATGGATGCTCCTGTATGGGATGAGTCTGTGTTTTGTCAAAGAATGTTCAGGAGAAGAGAAAGGCCCAGAACAGCAGCAATTCAGATCACAGGCAAGTTTGCCCATGGATGTTTTCCCACTGAGTGTCCAACAGGAGGCAAATGTTTCCGTTCCAGAACATACACACTTCTACCTAGGGTGAGGGGTTGCAGCTGGCACTGGTCTTTTCTTCATAACTATGACTGCTTCTTACTCCTGGGTTTGGGGTCTGGGTCTTTCTGGAGTTTCCACAAGTCTAATATCAATTTTGCCAGGCGCATTCAGCTGGTCCCAAACCTACGTGCTGACGATCAGGTGCAGTACCTCTGTTAGGGAAACAAGGCATCTTCCAGTCAAGTTTTCAGAGTTGGTTCCCCAGGATCCGTGTTTCGGGGTGTGATTTCTCCGCAGATGTTTAGGCCTGACTCTGGTAGAGTCTTCCTTAACCAGGCATGTGAATAAATGCTACTGCAAGGCTTCATGCTGTTTGGAGGACCAAAGGCTCCCCCTTCACAAGGCTGCAAATCTCCTGAGATGAGAGTGCAGAGGTAACTCCAAAATGTTTTCCTTGTAGACCTTGTCAAGCTGTTTTTCTCCTGGTAGGGGAGAGTTTAGACCTCCATGAATGAGATAAGATAAAAGATTTATAGTGGTGTGCTAGGTATTGCTAGGCTATCAGCTGCTATCATGGAGCTCAAGCTGAGGACTGTAGCAAGATATTAGGGACTGTCTTTAGAAAGGACATTTATCTCAGATTTTTAAAACACATCAAAGCTCCTTGCAAGTCTGGGAATATTTGGGGGTGAGTAAAATGCTAAGAACATTTCAGCTGGACAGCTATCCATCCTTTTCTCCCCCACCTTCCCTATCAGGAGCCTGGTAAAGTTGTGATGGAAGAAGGTTCAAATCAGAAGCCTATGCATAATATATGATTGTCTGTGTTGTGTTCTGAACAGTTCAACTTCAAGACCTGTTCTTCTGACAGGACACAGCATAAAGAAAGGCAGGTCCAGCCCTATACTTCTGCTCTGCAATGAGCACACACACCACTTCCATTCACAGTATCTCTTTCCAAGAAGGCAGGTAAGCGTCTGTCTTCCCAGCTGACACCAAAGCTGGTCTTCAGCCAGTCTGCTGGCAAGAGATACTAGCAAGCAGGGTCCCATTTGACAGTCATAAACTCTAGGTAGTTTAACATAATGCAGTTAAAATTCAAGCATTTTCTTGGTTTGTTGTCGTGTTGCCTCTGCCTGGCAAGGTCAGCTGGATAATATTATAAACAGATACTCCCTTTTCACTCATCTTTCATGTGACGTTGCTTTCTGTACACATATTAATTGTAGAAGCTAAGACAAAACGTGGAGGAATGTATTTTTAGATGTTGCTTTGTTTGGAAAGCAGGAGATGCAGTCTCTTTTGGGATTTGATACTCGTGAGCCGAATGTTGCTTTGCTGCCGTGATATGGTTAAATCACCTAATTTCCTTGTTCCCTTATAATGAAGAAACCTAAGCTAAACTGTTTTTCCCCTTTGAGGCTAAGAATTTAAACTCCGTTGGAGAAAAGACTGATTTTGGATCATTTTTTGTTCTGTCTGTGCTAGGTATTACACGGGGTACAAAGGCAATATACAATGTAGCATGACACTTAAACTGTTATTACACTTATATTGCATTTAGAAAAAAAATCTTCAGTCATTCATAGTTAACCTAGGAGAGCATTTTCCCCAATGTGACACTTAAATGTTTTAAAAATAATGGGATGATTTGTTTCTTTCCCCTTGAAAATGAGGCAGTGAGGTTAGAAGGGGAAGCAAAGGGGGCATGAAAAGTGGTTTATATTGTCAAGGTCTCCTTAACTGTTAAGCAGTGGGGGAAAGAATCAGACTGCTTTCCTGGGCGAAAACAGAGAGATATTCTCCACTGATGACTGTCCTCCTAAGCCTTTCCTATCACAGGCTAGCAGTTAAAATAATACTCACCTACTGGGCACCCAGCAGAGTTGATCTACCTTTTCTGCTAGGAGGTTCACGTCCAGTCAAGCCTGATTAATCTGTTGCAAGTCCTGAATGATCCCAAATATAACACGTAACAGCTACACCTGTTTATCAAGTCAGTTCATTTCCCTTTCCCTGTTCCACACTGAAAAGGAGCATTAATTAAAACAGTAAACAAACGAGCGCCTATTCTAAATCAGAGCTGCAGGCAAAGAAGAGATAACTTAGGCTCTTGAGAAGAGGGATTTTCAGTTAATTTATGGAATCTACTGTCACTCTCAGGGCAAGGGAGCTTACGTAGCTGGGAAATTGAAGCAGACAGGCTTTGTCTAAACACTTCTTTTTCAGAGAATATCTTCTTTTTTTTCCCTATTTTAATTTTTAATCAAGCCTTCATTTTATTTTTTTTTTTCATGGAAGAAATTGCTAGATTTTTCCAGTGTTCTGGTGACTCATACAGCTCCTGCAATATCCCCAAAAGGTAGAAGAAAGGAATGAAGAGGAGGGGCAGGGAGATGAGCTTTAAAAAAAAGAAAAAAAAAAAACCACAACAGTGTGAGAAGATGAAATGTTCTGCTAGCAAATTATTCCCCAGAAATTAATTGCTGCGTTTCCATCCACTTTGATTTTTCATCATTTCCCCAGCATTTTCATCTGGGGTCTGTACCCCAGTCCTGGACCGGCATTGATGTGAGCGTAAGCTTTTGTCTGTTCAGAGACTCGGTGACTGCAGGGAGCCCACCCGAATGAAATAGTTGCAAAATAGTGTCAAAAAGAGAAGCTCGGTTATCGTACTGAGGAGCTGACACTTTAAGGCCCACGTTTAAGAGCCACTTGCTCCGTGCAGTATAGACATGAGCATATGAGCAAGCTTACAGGAGTGTGATAAAGGATCCAGTCCTGCCTGCAGATATCCCCAGAGACTGCAAGGAGAGCGCTGGGGGAATCAGAGTTGGAGCTCAGGGCCCAGCTCCTGGCAGTGCTTTAGGGGTGCTGTTTGCACCTGTCTCCTGGACTTGGCAGCAGGCTGGGCTGCCCTCCCCAGCCCCGGCTCTGCCTGGGCAGTCACACAGGGCAATCGCCCAGACCTGGCTGCTGCAAGATCAGGGCCTCCGCTTCAATATGGGTTTTGGTTTACTTTGTTTTTTGTTTTGTTTTGTTTTTTGGTTAAGGGAGGCACGTAGGTATTCATTTTTTTAATATGGGAAGAGAAACAGTAAACAAGCAGGGGAATGCCTCAGAGCTGCAGGAGAAAAGGGGGCCAGACCTTCCGAAAGCAAAGGGTGATGTGCTCTGAATTCCCCCTCACAGGCACATTGCTGAGCTAATTGAAACTGGCTCTCCCACATCCCTGGAGAGTGCCCTGACCTCCTACCTACCGGCAGCTGGGGGGAGGGCCGGGAGGCAGAGAAAAACTCTCGCCCTCTCTCCCTCTTCATTTTTTAATCAGCAATCCCACCCTGAGAAACCTTCCTTGCTGTAGCTCCTGCTGTACGCTCCCAGGACAAGTTTCAGTTTCAACAAATCACCATTTTCTGTCAAAAAAATTCACAGTCCACTCTTGTTACGAGGTGGTTTTCAATTCTAGCGCATAGCTAAAAAGATTGCTGCTCTGCCCCAAACAAAACACTATTGGCAGGGAGGCAGTTTAAACACCTATCAGCCAGGATTTGTCATGATGAAGGCTGCGTTTCTCAGGAATCAAACTATCATTTTGCTTCTTACAATACTGTTGGGACTCTCCTCCTGGGCTAATTAATATATTAGACATTTTATTTTATTTCAGACTGAGATTTGGAATAATTCAGTTTGTGAAATCACGTTGAAATTGTAGTTTTCAAAAAATTACAGACAGACCAAAAAAAGTTCTGTAAACCTTTGTCATTTCAGATACAAACCTCTTTTACAACTACAGGAATGCCTTGTACATATTTCAAATCATCCAGCTTTTCCTGGTGGCATATCCAGTAATCATGTTGACAAATTAATGGTAGAGAATTAGTTGTACATTAAAGATTTAAATTATATTATGCGGCACATTGTCATAAAATGGTATAAAACAATAGGCAAATAAATGTAAATTAATTCCAGTTACTGACATGTAAGACGCAGAGTGACATCTGTACACTTCACAACTTGTGCAGCTGCCATACTTTAAAACATAAAGCGAAAGGGGAAGCAGCACGGTGCGGTGGAGCAGGAGGCCGGGGATGGGGTCAGGCCCCGTGTTTGGGAATTGCGGTGGGCTGGGCAAGCCGTACCTCTGCTTCTAAACAAACAAATCTGCATCTAGCATCACCCCTGTGTGTCCCCGGGGGGATGCTAGAAAAGTTGCCTTTGTCAAGTGGGATGAATACCTTGTCATGACAATACTCGGGGGGTTGTATTATCCCACCCTGACCGAAAACCTGTGAGCGCCTGTCAATACCAAAGCGCAATTGCTTCCTGGGGCACAACCCCTGGACTTTCAAGGGTTCGCACACTACTGTGCCGGCTAATTATACAGATTCCATTTCCCGGTATGAAGGAATGCGTTACCTGCAGCAAGGGATGCATAAAATATCAAGCACGGGAGGCGCTAGGAGGAAGCAGAAAGCTGCGGTGAATTCAGCCCCGGCTCTGGGTTTATACCCACAATCCAGACCCATGCTGAGAGCCTAATCACTGGGGCCATTCTTTGGGCTGTTGTCCAATCAGTCCCTGAATAGCAAAACCCCACAATGCAGAGTATGAATTGGAGCGGGGGGGGGGAATAAACGTGGGCGCAGACTTTTTTTGCAACAATACCTAACGGGGCCTTTCAGCCAGGACAACTCGTGGACAAAAGCGCGGCGGAAATTGAAGTAACTTTTGGAGGCCCTCGGCAGTAAGAGCTAGCTCGATGAGGGTAGAACTGGCTTCTTTTTGTGTGGACAGGATCAATTATTCTCGGGGGGGGGGGGGGGATGGTGGTTGTGGGGGGGGGAAAAAGTCTTAAAAAATCGCACACTAGTGTCGCACTGGCCTTGGAAATCATGGCGGTGCACTGAATAAAACCAAATATTTTTGTCTCCTCCTCCTCCCTTTGGCGGATGCTGCAGTGATTTAGGGGGTGGCTGGCGGAGTGCTCACATTCCTCACCCTTCCCCCCCCATAAGCTCGAAGAAGAGAAAAGCTTCTTGAGCTATAGAGATGTCAGGTCCGTGTTTTAAAATTTAGCTTTGTTTACCCAACAGAATGGAATTCATTACTGTGCAAAAGCGGTTCAATTTTCTGACCTTTTTTATTCAAAATGTTAGAAGTAGCAAAAAGCTCATTTGAAGGTCACAGGTTTATGTATCTATTCTCTTAAGTGTTTTAGAAATTCATATGGAGGACACTAAAGGTGGAATATGTGAAAACATACTGTTCATTGTTTACCCTAACCTTGCCACGATTATTAGATAAATGAGGGAAGCAAAATGGCATTAAAAGCCATTGTTAACAGAGAATTTTTTTTTCCCCTGAAGACTGTTCATTTTTGCCCCTGATCTGCAAAGGTCATTTTCTAATTCTTTTCGCTGAGTAGTTTGTATAACTTCTGCATTTCAAGTCTATAAAAAGCTTTTGCAGACTTTTCATACTGTAAGTAGTAATTTGTTTCATTACCGTTTGAATTTTTATATATAATTCCTACAGACGTTTTGATGATATTGTCAGGCTTAAAAGCCGAGAGGCTTTTCAGTTATTTCTTTCTTTTTCTTTTTTTTTTAAGCCAAGATCCATTCTATCTGGATAATTTAAAATTAGTGGAATTAATCAGTTGGCAATTTAAAAGCCAAACTTTGTGGCAAAAGAGACCTGGAGAAAAATTATTTTATTTTTCTACATCCATAGCTGATTTGAAAGGTCTTTTCAGCCAGTTATCTGAAGCCAATATTTAACTGTTACTTATTCCCCTAATTTCTATCCTTTGTCAGGGGAACTTTCCTTGCTAGATCTTGTTGCTCCGTTCCGCGCTAATTGCAGCTTACATTATATAAATGGCTTTGTAAAGAAAACTATAACCCCCAGCCTCGAAAGTTGCATGTTTCTATTTGCTCAAACTTGATGCACTTATTTTGAGAGGGTCATTTCGAGGAAAGCTGTGTAGGCACTGAGAATGTCCCGTATAATAAGCTTAAACAGAACCTTTTGTCCCGCCTCGTCTTCTCAGGCCCGAAAATTAGGCCTCCTTTTTCTGGCGGGGGGCTGAAGTGGTTCATTACCGCAGCCTCCTCCGGCAGGCCTTGGCCCAGCCATTCCCAGTACTCGAGCTCTGTAACTTCCTTAGAAAGGACGAAGGAAAACATGGCACACAAAGGTCTTGTTAGCACTTCCTATGTGAAATTAGCAGCTTTCTAAAAGGTACAACTCCAATTACCTCACATTGTGGGGACGCGCACAAACCCAACAATGAGCCCAGTCTTGCAAGTGACATGCTGTCTCTCTGGAGTTACTTCCCTAATTAGGGATGACGAAGCCCCATTCTGGCGAGTGCATCTATTTACAGTGGGCCACAATGCCTTAACTCGAGCATCCTCCTGAAAGGCCAGTGTTAAAAAACACAAGTGCTCTTTTGGCGGAGCCGTCCGTGGGGAAGCGCCGCATTCCTCGCAGCTACACCCTCCCGAAAAGGGTGGCCGCTTTCCCCCGCATTGTTCACACTTCAGGATTCATTTGGGACAATAAAGCTCCTGCCCCGTGAGCGCTGGGAATTACAGTGGACAATGGGCAGGCTTTCTTAGCAGGGTCTAATGATGGAAAAAAAGAAAAATATTTATTGCTTTTGACAGTTTCACAAGGGGCAAAAATCCTTGTCGTGGCTAAAGTTTCCACAGCTGTTGGAGGAAGGGTGGTCATATGGACTAAAACAGTTCGGCTCCTTTGTTAAGAGGCTGAGCACAAGGGTCAAGCTGTGAAATTAAAGATTAGGTTCATTAAGGTAAGATAATTGTGCTTGCATCCTTGTTGATACAGGTGTATACAGGCAAGGCCTGGCTCACTGGACCTATTTATTTACCTCCTGGCTTCTTGCGAGACAAATCAGCTTCTCGTGGGGGAGAGGTGCTGGAAATGCTGCTTGTTTGCTCAGCCCGGGATGGGGCTGGCGACCTACAGCCTTTGTGCACAGCAGCCCTGTCAGGAGCAGGAGGAGGGCAAGAAATATTTGGGGGCACCACAAAACATACCTTTGCCCAGAGAAGAAATCCACCCCGGTTTCGAGCTCGAGTACGAGTTGGCTTCTTCCCTTGGAAGATAAACACCTTGACAGACCGGTGGTCTTGCTGTGAGGAAGAAGGGATGGTTAATTCCCCAGTTGTTTGTTTGGCATAAAAGTGTTACTGATTATTAGTTTGCTGCTACTAAGTGTTTGGATTCTTCGCTATTATTGTGTTATTTGTATTGTTAACAGTTCACAAGTTCAACAGTTTCAACTGAATTGCACTATAATATTAGGGTTCCAGTACGAAATTACTGCAGTTAGTAATAAAATAAGACCTTTGTGTAGGTATATAGATAGCTTCCCAAACTCATTTAAAAAACCTTCATGAATTAGTGCAAACATACTGCTGGGGGTTGTGCTGTTTTGGTTCAGCAGATCAATTATCTATTGTGCTATTGCAGTGACGAAGAAGGATGATAATTTTGAGGGATTAAAAATGCTGCAGTACAGTTTCCATTTTATTTCATTAAAATAAACATAAAGCGAGGACTTGCACCGAGGAGCCCAATGGTTCGCTTTTGCTTGTTTATTTGTTCTTGGCCAGCCACTACCCAGCTCAGCATCCCACCTGGACCGCCACAAGCACATCACCTGCAGCACAGAGCTGGCTGAGGAGCAGCAGCACTTCAAAACCTGGTGCTCAAAATCTGTGCCTGACAGGGCATCTCCTGCAAGGCGGCACAATTTAATTCACTGTTGTTTCCCCTGGATGATGCTGCTCCTCAGTGCAATCTTCTGTGTGTTCTTGCAGTGCAAGGCAGCTTGTTGGCTGGGACACGCATCATCTCTCTAATGTATTTTCTTCCACAGGTTTTGTGTCAACAAGTGAACACTGACAATTTTTTAGGGATCAGAAATCTCTCAGTCTGATGTCTATACTTCCCGGTACAGGCTTGCATGCAGAATTTAATTCTCTATCCAACTCTACCTTGGCAAACCAGGAACTTCTATTCCCATTGATGAAAAAATATATGGAAAATACCGATGACAGAAATTCCTCAAAGACAACATCTTTTCTGCAAAGCTGAAATCTGTAGTAACAAATACATGAAAAAAATCAAGTTTCTTCTCCTTCAAGCTAACAATACAATGGGCCCAATCCTGCTACATTAAAGAACCAGTTCTGTTATTTCCTGCCTGCTTTAATCTGTTTTCCCCATATAGGTGCCTAAGGAAGCAGATAGAAGTTTGCATTACAGATGTGCTGAGCTATAAATATGCTAAATACTAGAAACCTGCTCTTCTAAGCAAACACCTGTTTGTACACAAATTCTCTTTTTCTGCTCCTGGAGAATATAAATGACATATCAGTGTTTTTAGAAAGTGAGTCATTCAACTAACGTATAACCTCCTCACAACATCTTTAAAATTTAGGATCTGTGTTTAGTCTTGTGGTGTAGATAATGAAACCTGTTTGCTGGCTCAAAAGAAAAACTTGTTACATAGCTGGAATATCCTATTACAGCTAACATAGCATTTCATCATTTGAACCATTTGATAATTTACAGTGAAAGTTGCAGGCAACTTCTCAAGTGTTCTAAGGTCGCATTTTATATTTTGGTCCTAGTGAGAGCAGTCATTAGAAGGAAGATTTTAATGAGGTAAAATGGGTTTGATTTTTTTTTTTTTTAACCTCAGTATGTTTTCCTATAAAGGGCTGTTTATTACCCACATCATTGTCAGCTAAGAGAGAAATTTTTAATGTAGCCTGTGAAAAAAATCCATTGAAAAAACTTGAAATATAAATCTTCAGCCTCGCTTTTTAAATTTTTTTTAATAGACTGTTGAAAAATGCTTGTAAAATATAACTGAACAGTTCATTAAATAATCTGCCTGCAAATCATTAAATTAGCTTTGTTTTCCTGCAAGTAGATGTGGTTGAAGAAAGATGAGGACTTTCAATATTTATTAAACAAATCACAACCTAAAAAAAATCTATTTCGTTGAGGTGGGTAAAAGAAAATGAAGAAAATTGACACTTCAGCTGTGTTTCTCCCTCTGTGTTTGATATGTATAGAACAGAGGCATTACGCTATTGTATTTGAAAAATAGCATCTCTCAGGTAGGTTGTTTTCAAGAGGAGTTTGCTCCCTGAAATAGAGTGAGTGTGTGTCTCTCTAACGTGTGTATGCACAGCTGTATTATATGCACTGACGAATGCCTATAATATGTAAGTGTGGATACAGATGAACATAACAGTGTGTGTGTATGGATACAATTTCTACATGGGTGTATGCATATGCTGTATATTAATTTAAGCACTTCATCAAATTCATATTGCTTTTTATATATTATATGTCAGATAGATTGTTCATTACAGTCTTTCCTGGTCTGGATAAAAATGTAACAGGTCCAGTAATATTACTTTGAGGTAAAGGACTTTCTGTAGCTCTGTTTCCATTTTTCCTGCTTTGCCACCATGCTGCCTTAAAAATAGGAGAAAATTTTTAGGAACCCTTCCCAGACCTTTTGGTTTAGGAATTATGCACTGAATTTTCACCTGTGATTAATGATTATTATGTTCCGTTTGTTCTATGATTGACCACTTCTTCTTGGAGAGTAATTCTTCCCTCGAGAATATGTATCAAATTTAAACAGTACCTGTGTTTTCCTAAACAAGCCATTGAATGAAACACAATTCACACTATAGTTTCTACTTTTGTTATCGTCTGAAGGATAAAACTACACAGTTGCAGTTGTGTGCTAGGCACATCTAGGGCTTATGAGAAGGTTTCAATGTGAATGCAGGATGTTATTTTTCTGGTTTATATGCCAGGTGGTTTTGACTAACCAATGGTGAATATTATTAAGAAATCTATGAGATTGCATTTCCCTGTGTCCTCTACAGTATGCCCTAAAATTGTAATCTTACTCAGCTGCTGAGGCCACCTCCCATTCCCTGTGGATTAGTTATTTAGCTTGGGTATTAAGTATATCAGAAAAGCTTAATCTAAGAGTCATTATATGTGTTTTAATATTAAAATTTGTCATTGCCAAATCAAATTTTAATATTCTAAAATAGGCTCATCCCCTTTAACAGCATGATTAGCAAATGTTTTGCAGGGAAAATAGATGGACAAATTCAGTACATGGTTTATACATAACATGTTATTCTGTCCTGTTGGAAGTAAAATGCTCAGAGCCTTTTTTTTAATTTATTGTTGTAAAATATTTTTAAAGGATTAGGCTGACATTTCTGAACAACCTTGTATGAGCTAGAAAGGCTGTCACTAAGCTTCCACGCTTTTTTTGGCAAGAGAAATTAGCCTTCCTCAAGCTCCATACTGTGCTGCCTGTGCAGCTAGTACACAAATTAGCAAACATAGTTAGACTGAAGTGCAAGTCATTTTTCCTGCAAGTTATTTCCTGCAAAGTTAATGTTATGAATCTTTTTAAATAAAATATCAGAAATTCTTAGGCATAAAAGCTTGCAGGCACCAACTGAGGGACGCAGTCGGCTTGTGAATAGGACTGCCTTGGCCATCAGGAATGTCCTTCTGTGAAACCCTCTGGGTGCTCCTGGGTAAGCACAGATGGGCATCTGAACAGGCAAGAGTACCTCTTAGGCATCTCTTTTATAGAAGATGCAGGAGTCCAGCAAATTACGTGCCTAATCGATCACAAAAGTGTGGTGAAGCTCTTCTTTGCTTCAATTTTTTTTTGTTGTTTTGAAATTATTGTAATGGGCTCTTTCTGCACAATGCATGAATGTCAAAAATGGGAAAAGTTGTTTATTTTATTTACTATCATTGTACCCAGTTACTGTTCCCTTCACTAAATCAAAAGTATTTGTCCCTCCATGGTCTATGTCTGCTCTATGTGGCTACAAACTTTAAACCAAACAGCTTAGGTACAACACAAAATCTAACTGAGAAGCACAACTGTATTGACCACTTGGAACTTTGACCTCCTGGGGCAAGACGTCTTCCAGAAACCAAGGAGGCATGTTGCTCCACAGCACTGCAGTCTTCAGTGCAGACAATCCTTAAAGAGTCTTCATGTAGCCAGAAATGAAAATAACTCTGTCTTTAATAGGTTCTATTGTCTCCTTCTTCACCTGATTTTGCTGCACTTCATGGCATGTATTTTGCTTCTGTAGTTTGGCGGTCCATTCTGAGAAGGCTTGGGATTCCAGTTCTTCGAGCCAAGCAGTGGAGAGCATGGATGCTGTTATTCATCAAGTGGGCCGCTATTTGCTATCTCATGATCTGTGTTATCAAACTGCAATTCTAAATAGATCCTGAAAAATAGTGATGATTTGAGTACACTAATTAGTTGTAAGTATAGAGTTAATATCATTTAATTTTCTGAAGAGTCTCAGCTCTTCTGATAGACTCCTGCATCCTGTTGTTCCTCCTTTTTCTTGCCTTTTTATGAAGAACTGGAGTGTGGAAAATAATAATGATGGTCAGAAGAGGCTCAAAGTCTACTTAAGTGAAGGCAGAGGCCAGGGACACTGTTTCTAAAGTCAGAGAAAAACCCCAGATGTTACTTAAGGTCAAGAGTAGGAGAAACAAGTCAAGGGAAATGTACAACATTAGACAAGAGAGTGGGTTCAGACAGAAGTGGAAGAAAATGAGAAGAGAAATGCTGGTGAGTATGCAGAAAATTTATAGCACTATGGGCAGGGATGATGAGTTTAAAGGGCATACAATAAGAGACAGGGAGCCAAAGGAAAGAGTAAAAAATGTCCATGATGTTGGTTGTAAGAAGAAGAAAGAAAATTGACTTAGGGGTCAATTCAGAGTGTTTTTAAGAATACACTTGAGTGTAAGTACCTAAATAGCTTCACAGAAATCAGACGAATGACTTGTAGTGAAAGCCATGCGTGCACCCATGTACTCTGCTGAGCTGGAGCTTTTAACGATAGCCTTTACACAGATTTGAGTGAGGGTGGAGTTGGACAAAAAAAGGTTACAATAAGGAAGGTACATGGCCAGCAAACAGAAAAAGGCTAAAGTAAACTGAGTGGTAAAGGTAACATATTTCTCTTTATGTTCCAGAATTTCCTACCAACTTTTGTTCTGACTGACAACATTCAACGTTAATCTAAAACTTCAGGTCTGCTAAGTTCCAGCTTTGAGGATGTACAATGTTGTAGCTGTAGTACACAACCCTTTCACTCATCCCTTGCATTGGTTCAAGTTTAATTGAAAGATTCTTAAACATGAAGAGGTATTTGGCTCTGGTAGATCTGTGGGCGCAGCATAATATTCAAGCGGACAATCTGGGCACAGATCTTGGTGGAGCTGTAGTTGTAGGTCATCTTTATTATTTCTGTTTGGAATGACATCCTACAGACAGCAAGCAAACTCATTTTAATATTCGGCATTTTCCTTTTCACAGCATATGATTAATACCTGTCTTCCCCCACCCTTCCAGTTTTGTCTTGCTGACATCACCGTATTTGCAGTGCACCAAACATGTAGTTGGTGTTTCACATACAAAAGTAGAGTGTGCCTAAAGACAAAAGCTTTAAGTCCTGATGCAAACACTTGCCTCCACTCACTTGAGGTGTATGTCAGTGGTGGATCTACCGAGATTCTTCACCTTAGTGAAATTAACCACTCAGGTAGGTGTTTGAGGAATCAGAACACGGGCAATGACCTAGAAGAAGTGGGACAAATTATATAGTATAATAAGATCTTGAGGCTGTGGAGTAAATTCAACGGTTTTGAGTACCATTTGTGTCATAAAGCTTCAATTATTAATGTAATTATAGTACTCATATTTTCTAGTTTCAGACTTAACTATTGACTTCCTATAGTCTCTGTAGCCTGTTGGTTCTCCTGGTGAAATCACTTCGCTTTTTTTTTTGTCTCCTTTTCCTTCTTTACACATCAGTCTGTGCCTATTAGAGGAGTAAGAGTTCAGGAAAGATGGTCTCTAGTGATGCTCATGAAGTGTGATGTTTGTGATGGTGTTAAAAGGTGTTCCTTCTATTGTCATGGAGCCCTTTCCTTCCCAAGAAACCCTCTCAGTTTATAAGCTCGGTAGATTCTAGTAGGTTTTTGATATATCTACAACTGTGGTTGTTACTCTTATTTTTTTAAAACAAACAAACAAACAAACAAACAACTCTTGCCTTTTGCTCAAGAAGCAGATAGATCAGCAAAGAGATGCTATTGCTAGGTGAAACTTCAGTTCCCTGAGATTCTAGCAATACCTGAGGCACAGTAAAATCTATGGAAAATATTGATTGACTTCAATAAGGCCAGGACTTCACTATCAGTATCCATTTTTTTGCTCTAGTTATGGACCTCCTTACAAATGTGCTTCCTCTATGGAAGAGGCTTCTTCAAAAGCTTTCAGACAAGCCTTTCCATCACCAGAATGGCCTCAGATCAAAAGCTTGCACGGCTCTGACTATGTCACAGATTTACACAGTAATATAATGAGAGAGCTGCGTTCTGCATCTGGAAATTCAGCTGAGAGACTCAATCAGATGGTGCTGAGCTCTGCCATTAAAGAAAATGCCAGCCCTTCCCCAAGCCCCAGGAAGGCAAATTAGTACAAAGGCCAGAGCTGGTCAAAAACTGTAGAATTATTTTTTCCTGAAAATGTCATTAATTAAAAAAAAAAAAAAAAGAACATTTCAGCCTGATTTAGTAAGAGCACTGAGCACTACAGATTCCTTAATCTCCTGATTTCCTGCATCCAAGCTCCCACCCAGCCAGGACTCCCTTTTCACAGGGCCTTTTTTTCCCAGCATGTTTTATACAGGGCTGATCCTTTCTATGTGACAGAGAAAGGTAACTGTAGCCATAAACAACCATTTTACGTTTTGTAGCTGCTTTCTGAATCGCCTTTTGTATGGTGGGTAAGTTACTCTCATGTTTTTCTTCCTTAAAACAAAAGAATGAGTTTCCTATAGGCCAGGAAAAATAAAGGGCATAAGTCAGACCTCAAAATCCCAGTGTTCCTATAGTGGACCAATGGACTCTGCTACAGAAAGACTTTTCAGATGTTTTAGAAATGCTCAAAGACAGGAAACAAAACTTTCTCCCTGACAGAGGTGGTGTGGCATCTGTAGTTGGAAGTTAAGATTAATTTTTCATTATTGGTGAATTATCATTAAAAATACCTGCAAATTCAAAAAGCAGACTCTCTGAGTCAAATGAGGCTCTGTATTCCAGGTTCGAACTGTGGCAAAAAAATCCAAGTGATATTGCTGAGTATCTAAAAACAAAATCCCACAACTGAGTGCAAAAGTGGTAAGAGCATTAGTGAGACCATTAAAACACCTCATCCCTTTGGCTTCCTGTCTGATTGTCAGTCTTCAATGGTGAGAAAACTGCCTTTTCCTGACATTGGTTATTAGACCTCCAAACCTCTTGTTTCAGTGTCAGTGCTAAATGTTCAAAGCCTGGTGACAATGCCAAGTGAAATTAATATTAAAATTGTGTGGATCAGGACTCTTAAGAATATTTCTATTGACCCTGCCCACCGAAATCAACAAGAAAAGCCATCTTAGGGAACTACTTACAGCAAATCCTATTTTAAAACTGTTATTTAGATAGAAAACTTAAATTGGGATTTTTACTCAAAATTCCAACTTAAATTTGTCCTCTGTGCTAGGCAGGTTTTGTGCTGCTTGGATTTAGTTGTTTTTCACAGGATGAAGCTTGCTTCCGTTTATGCGATATATACATGACAGAAGAAAAGATAAAGAGTAACATTGCAGAGGTAAACATAAATCTTAGTAAATCTTAGTAATCTCAGATGATAACATTTAATACTCCACCAAGACTAAGCAAATAATATATCATTTATGCATATGCACATATATTTCCAATTGGGTGCAATGTATTGCTCTGTTCTTCAAATTGCCAGCATATTTTTTTATTATCGACTCTGGGCACTTTCCCTCTGCTTTCATACCTGCTCATACTACATCGGTTGTCAGTATTTGGAGTGTTTGACATTGCTGCTGCCATTGTAAATTGAAAGATGGAACCATGGGCCAGATTGCTTTTATCTGTTATCCAGTTTTGATCTTTTCATCTGCTCTTTGCCAAGTAACGTCAGCCATGATTATTTCTAACTTGCCAAAATTCTGAACGGCTTTTAAACAGGTGACATTTTCCTATAAAAAGACTCTACCACAAGCATGTTTCTTTTTCCAGCCCCGAATGTCACCTTTTCTCCCATAATTACAGTGGTCTAAGTGACACATTTCTGGACTACTGACAGTTTTAAAGATTTGCTGTTTGCGGGTATTGCAATTACTGTGCATTACCTTCTCCCTTCTGAGAGGAGTGAAATTATTTCCATAGATGTTGCTGCCTTCACAGTTTTGCCTTTGATTTTGCACAGTTGGCTCTAGACTTGATCTAGATTTGGAAGTAGCTGGGAATAACTTAGTGTTGGGCAAATAAATAACTTTGGACTTAGCTACTGCCATCAGTTAGATGAAATCTCTCCTGAACTTTTCACTTCTTGCCTGGAAGCATTCTCAAAAGGTTTTACCCTGGGTAGAGTTTGAGGGCAAACATTTTTGTGCCTCAGGTCACTTTTAGATGTTAATGACACCTCTTATTACAGTTATTTCTTGTGTGGGTACACCGGTTGCAAGTGTCTGCCCCATGTAAAGTGCAACCTTGTCTGATGATGTTGTATTTATCCCGTGGGCCAGGGATGATACATGGGGTCCATGTATTTCTGCTAGCATTCCACCTCTTCATGCAGAGAAAGAGTGGGTTGAAAATGAAGCCAGTAAGCTGACTGGGCAAGTCCAAGTTTGTCATTTACTTGGTCTGTCTTCTGGCTTTGTGTTTAACACTACCAATAAAACACACTGATCAACAAACATGACTGACCTAGACATCGTGCAATTTAAGTGACATCTACTGTAACAAAATTACTCCTTGTCTCATGTTCTCTTTTGTTTCAAAATAAAACCCTGTGAAATACTAGAGGCACAAACCAGGGATCTATCTGTAGACTCCTCATCTTTTAATGTATGTATGATAGCAAACACTTCTTGGGCAGACCTACCCAAGTCTTCTACAAACTCTAGAAGGGTGATTCTCACAGCTGTCTTTGAACACTAGACATGGACTTTAATGTTTCGTATTTGAATAGCAAGCTACATAAATCTGTTAGTCTGCACTGCAGTTGTCTGGAACTAAAAGAATAACTATACTAATATTTTGTAAAATATTGCCTCCTTTATTGATGACTTTTGCACTTTTTAATTTCTGCACATTTACACAAACACATCCAAAAATCACCTACATAAATTAGGAGCCCGAAACAGGAATTTAAAGAATGGAAAGAACAAGAGCAACGATAGACTTCACAGTCAGCCTCCTTTAAGTCCTTAGTATAGTCATGAAGTTAAGACACAAAAGCATTTGCAACAACAACATAGTGGGCAGAGAGTATGAAAGAGAGGCCATGGAGCCATTAAGGTAATTAAGAAAGATTAAGATTGCTTGTGGTGGAAAGACCCATTAATCAATAGGCCAGAAATCACAGCATGTTGTAGAATATACTTCACCAAAAAAAAAAAAAAAAAAAAGAACAGGCTAAATATATCCCATACCAAAGGTTACGGAATTCTCATTAATGAGAAATCATAGTAATCCCTCAGATATTGTTGGCTCTATCATCAGGTTTTCCATTTGCACACACACAGGAACAGCATTAACGGAATGCATCCTAACTGATGCAGAACCACTGTTTAAAGAATGCCTGGCCACAGTTGGAACCACAGGTAGATCCAGCAATATTTCTGGAAGGGAAGCAGAGCTGACTCAAGAGGGCATGGGTGGATGCTACTCAGCCTTTTGCAAGAGAGGGACGGTTATTACAGTTATTCATTGCTGGTAACAATGACGCACAAGCTCCCATTCACGAATCTAAAGCTGCTGTACAAAGACGACACGATGCCTGTCAGAAGGATGGGTAATTGAAAATCCTTGCATTTGCAAAGTGCCTGCGGGCATCGAATGCAAGTCTTCATATGGTAATGAGGAGAGGAAACAAAGTGGAAGGGCTACTGCACATGTTAAAACTTGCACCTGAAATAATTGGAAATTGGCTTAGGCGGGCATGTAACCAGGCTGAAACCAGCTCTAGGGCGCTCAGCTTCATCTTCAGCAGCAAGGTCACCGCCCAATTTCAGGCTTACGCATGGTGTCTGAAGGAGCAGCTACAGGTGGGCAGAAACTGATTTGCTCGAGGGTTTTGCAGAAATAGCTACAGCTGCTTGAGTGTTGCTTTGTTTTGTTTTGTTTTGTTTTTAAGCAAACTGCAAAACAGAGGTGGGAACAGGTGTGTTTTTTTCAGGAAGAGGTTGGTTTCAGTATTTTTTGAACTTGAAACTCACTCCTAGAACAGGAATGTTCTGCTTCTTGACTCAATTTTTTCACCAATTGGAGCCAATAATATGGGAAAATAATTTAAAATTATCAAAACTACTGAGATGGAGTATTTTAAGCATCCAGACCATGCTGTTTTGGTTTATTGGCTTGCAAAAATTCTTGAGATGTGCGGTTGTTTCAGGGAGGGTTTTATTTATTACTTTTAAATTATCTGATTGCCATTTAGGTAAGGAAAATGCTTTCTTACAAAGCTGAACATTATTTTAGAGTATATAGAATCAATGAATTAAGCATCTGAAATCGTCTTTTGCATTCCTTCCTTAAATGATCACTTTTGGGGTTTTTTGTCTAGTCAGGATATGATTCTTTGGTTAACATTACTAGAAGAGATTGTCAGAGGCATTGTAAGAGCCAAGATAGTTAAAAAAAAAGTAGACCAGTGTCATGCTTATCTCATAGTAGCTTTACTGTTGGGTGTATAATGATAAATACAGGATAAAAAAACTCGTTCTACTGTGGATATTCTAGGCAATACTAGACAGCTGGTTCCCTTGATTTCCAGAGAAATCAACTATGCCCAGCATCTCCTTAATTTCAAGCAAGGCTACAAGTGTCTGGTTCTTAACATCTATATACTTCACGTCTTTGTTTTACTACACAGCAACTCATAAAATTCCTAGAAAAGCAAGAAGACTTAAATAACAAATATTCCTGAAGCAGCTGATTTTTAGGATCCTGCATCACTGCGAAACAACATGATTGATATGATATGATATGATATGATATGATATGATATGATATGATATGATATGATATGATATGATGATATAGAGCACCTCTGCTCTAGCTTCTGCTGGCAAATAATTTCTTTACACAGGTTCTTCACAGTTAACAAAATACGGCGTGGTAGCTTTTGGCTGAATGAACAAGCCTAAAGACTTGGATCTCTCTTGGACTGGATAGAGCAACAGCCTTTTCCTACACAGCAGTCACATTGTGCTTTTGAAGATCTCTGAGTTTATTTTGATACCAGGTATGTGGGGTTTTTTTGGGAGGCAAAGGCATTCAGTAGATGTCTGTTGTCTGCCTGGGGTTTCCAGGTTTCTTGGTGCTATTTATATTCTAGGAAACAAATATTTTATTGCTGATATGTGCATGTTCAGCTGCCACAGTAGCATCTGAGAATATTAGCTAGTTTTTAGCTACGTCTGTTGGTTGTTCCTGTTCTATATACAATCACCTCAGTCTTCTCCTATTGCAGTTTCTCCATTTAACTACATAAACACATCTTCTATCATATTGTTTATCCATGCATGGAGCAAGAAAATAATCTGACTGCACCATTCTGGACCTCTTGACATTTAGAGAGAGTTGGGATTTAGACAGACCATAGAAGGAATTGCACTGTTCAAGATGTGAAGTGATTAAGACGTGAACAAGGATTTCAGCAGAAGCAAGGTCAAGGTAAAGATGAACTCAAGCAGAATTTCAGAGGGGGGAATAAGGAGAGTGGGAAAGGTACTTTGGCGCTATGAAAAAGCAGTTTATTGTTTTCAATTTTGTGCTTCTGGGATAGAAATATAAAGGCTTTTAATTTCCTTTAATTATGCCATGCTAGTCAGAGCACAGAGATGCAAAACGCTTACTGACGCTTTGCTGTATTTTCCTTTACCTCCTTCTAATTTCTCTACTTCTCCCGCCTCCCAGTGCTTTCCCCTATATTCTTTTGCTAGATGCTTGATTTGAGTATTTTATTTATATACATCTCTTTGTTATAACTGGCTTTTACAATTTTAATTTACTTCTGTTCTCAGGAATTCAAGAACTCTTCCTGGTGTCGAAGAAGTCACCACAGCTCTTACTCCCAATGTCTGATACTAGGGAGAAACAAAACTTCCATGGAAATAATGTGCAGTTTCCAGGTCAGTTTTGTTTATCTGTCCTCCCATAGTTGCTCTTTCATATGTTTAATAGCTTGCAGGTATTAGGTCTGCTGGTGGAAAAATTCTGGTCTTAGCTACTGGGAGAATCCCCAGCTCCTCCAGTGTACTCATGCTAATCAGAGGAAACTAGAAAGACAAATGGCAAGGCGGGGTGAAGTGCGAATCATTGGAAGGGGACATCAAGGCTGATGGACCTTTCGTAGTTTGACTGTGTCAGTTTAGTAAGATTCTTTTTTTTTTTTTTTTTGCATTGGCTTTTCATTAATAATCTCAGTCTAATGTTTTTTGATGCTTATATGTTAATTTCAATATGGACAGGTAGATATTAGCCAAACTATTCGGCTTTTCATACTAGAGAAACCTAAACAGCTATATAATCAAATAGATAACCAATCACTGACATTTGCCAAATGTTTTCAGTCCATCTGTTTCATCATAAGGTTCTACTTTTTTCAGTTCCCTCCTCCCACTTTCTATGGCACACTTTATTCCACTGAGTGCTATCTTATCTACAGATAGGCTGACTTCTGATAATGGAATAGGTTAAAATAAACCAACATTTTACTTGATAAGTATGCATTGTTCCATCATTCTGTCCATTCTTTGTATTGATTTACTAAAGTAAACACAATTAGTGAAAAACAAAATGCTTTATGAAATCTTATAAATTCCTTGAAACGTAACTTGGGAGAAATTTTTTTGTTAAAATGCCCTGGCATTGTCAAGACAGCTTGTTTTGATGTCTTTGAAAATACAGCTTCTTCACTTCCCTCTTTCTGAACTTTTTTCATTTGAATATCATTAAAAGTCTTACAGACTGTAGCCTGATGTAAAAACTAAAAGCTAACATTTAATGAAACCTCTTAACTACTGGAAGTAAAACTTTTTTTTTCTTTTCGCCCTACATCTTAAAAATGTTTGGGCATTTTGCTCTTGGTTGGAATTTTAAAGCCTCTCATAATGTGAGACCTCTAAAACCTCTGCAAAATGGATTTTTAAGTTCCTTTGAGTCTTTTATTGGCTCTAGGCATCTGCATCAAGAGGGAAAGATTTTTTGAGTTCAAGTTCTTGATCTCATATCCTCCTTCAGGTTAAGCACCCTCACTGATTACCACTGCTCCATTTAAACAGGAGGGAGGCAACCTCTTCACAAGCCAAATGCCATTTAGGGCTCTTAGGGTGGATGCAGTAACTGTGTTGATGAGAGGCAGTGTGGGCAGCACCAAGTTACCCTTTCACATGCGATCGAGCATGCGTTATCCCCACTCTTGCTGATGAGGCAAGAAAGGTACCTCCCACTCGACCCCCTCCCCCACCAATAAATTGCCAGCGCTGCTTCAAGTCAACAACCTTAAATGCTATCAGGAAACCAGTTGGTGGCCAACATAGCTCCCAGTGAGACAAACTGTTTTGCAAACCTGTCACAATGCAACAATTTCAGTTTCTGACTGGGTAGGCTACTTGGAACTAGAGACAATTGATGGTGTACACAACAGTAAAGAAGTTCATGCTTGAGAGCAGAGCTTGCACCACAGAGCTAGGAACAGGAACTTGTATTTTAATAATGGTTACAAAGATGTTTTTCAGCTTTCCTTTGGTCACTCCCAGTTTTCCACTAAGCTAAAACCTAATCACATTGCCAGGCTGCCACACAAATAACAAAGGGCTCCCCTTCTTTGACAAAGAGCAAGCCAAGCCATAATTCTAGTTCCCTACCATAACATCTAATTCTTCCTCAGTTACATGATGTTCAGCCAGTGAGCTGTTATGCATGTGCAGCCCTTGTCCAGGTGCCAGGTGAAGTATTCTGCTCCTTCAACCTGAATGGAAATGGAGGTGGACATGAGAAGTACCTAAAGAAATTGTGTATTTCACAGAATCACAGAATGTCAGGGATTGGAAGAGACCTCAAAAGATCATCTAATCCAACCCCTCATGCCACAGCAGGAACACCCAGATGAGGTTGCACAGGAATGTGTCCAGGCGCGTTTTGAATGTCTCCAGAGAAGGAGACTCCACAACCTCCCTGGGCAGCCTGTTCCAGTGCTCTGGCACCCTCACTGAGAAAAAGTTTCTTCTCATATTTAAGTAGAACCTCCTGTGTTCCAGTTTGTACCCATTGCCCCTTGTCCTATCATTGGTTGTAACTGAGAAGAGCCTGGCTTCATCCTCCTGACACTCATCCTTTACATATTTATAAATATTAATGAGGTCACCCCTCAGTCTCCTCTTCTCTAAACTAAAGAGACCCAGCTCCCTCAGCCTTTCCTCATATGGGAGATGCTCCACTCCTTTCATCATCTGTGTGGCTCCGTGCTGGAGTCTCTCCAGCAGTTCCCTGTCCTTCTTGAACTGAGGGGCCCAGGACTGGGCACCCTGTTGCCTATTAGATATTAAACATGGGGCAGGTACTTTTACAATGTCCGTGAGAAGTCCTGCAAAGAAAACTAGCTATTGCTCCAAATGGTACCTTACTGACATTCACCAGGAATGCCTAGTGAATGGAACAACTCATTTTCTTTACATTTTTCCAATAAATAGATAATTTTGATATTGCTGTCATATCCCTCTTGATTTCAAATGCCACCTCATCCCTCCAGGTATTTAACCCACTAGTAGGCCTTACTTGCTGACTTAGTCAGCAGCCAACATTTGGTATCACTCTATCTTCTCTGTCATGCAAAAAGGTCATTCCCATTCTGATTGCTTTTCCTCATTTATAGTGCCACACAATATTGATAGTTCTCTTTGGGCAGTTCTTTAATGGGATGACCTTAACCAGAATAACTTAACTTTTTTAACATTGTGTTTCTTTCAAAAAATATAAAAGCTATCTGTTCCAATTTGTACCATTTTGTGTGTATTTTATCTGCAGGTTTTCCATAAATCAGTTGAATTTGTTCACATAAACATTAATTTTTGTATTACGCCTCTCATGGAAGAGCTGACAGAGACAGTGGACTTTCACAAACTTAGTCTCCACCAGCATCTCATGCGTTTACATCTCCAGTTCTATAGGTGCTGTAAGTAAATGTGAAAAGAAGAGCAGTCTTACTGATGCTTGAAGTTAGACTTGTCTTGTAACAGGGCACATTAGATTCATTCATGTTTAAAGTTTCTGTGAAAATTTCATCTCAAATTTACTATAGTAAACTTCTGGCTTTCTGGTGACTAAAGTATGAATAAATAATTATGTAAATACAATTCAGTAAATAAATTGACTATAGAAGTAAGCAGGCATTATGAAAGTTAAGATACATGAGAAATGAAAACAAACCTAAAAAGACAGATCACTCTTGGTTATACAATGAAAAATGTCTAGTTATTCATTGTTCATTGACCAATATTTTTATAGCAAATGAGGCATGAAGAAATTGTGCACAAGAACAGTACTGGTAAAAAAAAAAAAAATGAATCCCTCACTAGATGTAACGTTGTGAAATACTGTAGCTTTTTGAGCTCTGTGTGTATATTTATCTGACTACTGTTTGTATAACTTAAAACATCAAAGAATAAAAGGTTGATATGCACAGCAGAGGTAGCTTTTTCAAGATGTTTTACGTCTTGATGCACAGGCAATCTAAATATTAATATTCATCATGTTCTAATTTCCTTATTCCTATGCCAAGCTCAGAACCACTTAGAATTAAGACTCTTCTGGTTTGCTGCTGGTATATATTGTTTTGTCTGATTTCACTTCAGCTTGTACAGTTCCACCTAAATAAGCAACTGTGCATGATTGCCTTACAGCTTCAAACTGTGATGTGTATAGGAAATAAAATTCATGATGTGTTTCTGGTAAAAGACAACATCTGCATGTCCATTTTAACATATGATTGGAAACTTACGACCCAAAAATCCCAGTCTTGCAATTAGATCTGTGTAGTTCCTGTTGCCCTCTTTCTGTATGTTTTTAAAACCTTCTGTAAGGCATCCCAACCCCTTGATGCAAGTTATTATTGTCTTCAAAGTATCCCTGTTTTTATTCACAGTGTTAATGTAGATCCTTTGTTTTATTCTTCTGTTTGGCATCTTGACTTCCAGAGATACATAAATTCTTCTCTTTCCGTTTATAGTCTGTGGAACAGAAATTGTCACAGGTGAGAAAATCAAATCTGATAATCAAGGAGAGATTCAAAGTATTTCCGTAACTCAGTATACTTCTCCAAAGGATTTTGCTGATGAAGGGGGCTGAAGCTCCACCTGGACAGACAACATTAAAATCATGTCATTATAAAATGACATAATTCAAAGAAATATCATAAACCAGTGATACCACTGGAAGAATTGCAACAGAATTGCCAATGTCTGGATGAGTCCAAAGTCTGGATTTTAAGACCTTAGAAACCATGTGTATTCTGGTGAAGGTGGTGAGGCCATGAACAGAATTATTCTGCCTAAAATCTCTTGGGACTTCAGACTTAAGGAATTCTTGAATCCTTTTTTTTGGGAGGGGGAATGTTGCAGAGACCTGTTTCAAATGCCTTCATAATGGTATATTTCAATGGAGTCAGTAGCACAGGTTGGCTAACATGTTTTTAAGGATGAAAAAAAATCTCTATCCATGTAGGAAAAAAAAAATACTGCAGATTTCTTAATTACAGCAAAATCAATCTTCTGTGTCTGGTGCCAGTAAAAGTTCATATACTGGTGCTCACCATTTTTTTTTAATTATTATTATTTTTTTTCTCTTTTTGTAATTATTTTTCCAAATCTGAAACAATAAAGAGAAAAGGAATTTTGCTGCTGAATTCAAGCATGACTGGGTGTTATCCAGAGGCTAAATTCTTTTCCTGCTTAACATAAGAACATAATAAGAACGTAAGAGGCACACTGGTTCAGAACAAAGGTCAGTGTAGCCCAATATCCTGGCTCCAACAATAGCCATAAGTGGATATGCAGGGAAGAGTAGAGAACCGGTCTTGCATATCTGATGCCTCCCCCTAAGTATTCTCCCAGCTCTCAGCTACTTGCAGCTGAAGAATTTCCTGAAATGGGTGTAGTTCCAAAGTGTTGAAAAGCCCTCTTATACATTTCTGTTCTGTGGTCTTGCCCAGTCTCCCCTTGAGGCTATGTAAAATTACAGTGTCTACTAACTGATGCCAAATGGGAGTTGGGCACCTGGATTTTGTGGCAAAAAGTCATTAATGGCATTTGGTATTCAAGAATAACACTTTCTCCGCATCTTCATTATTTCATTAATACAATTGTTCCAGAACAAATCTGGTGATTTATAGGTGTATGATAAGAAGAAGTGAGGCTATATTCAAAATATTACCATGTTTTTCTTCAAAATATCTATGCAGGCATTGTGATCTGAGACAAATAAAAAAAAAAGAAAAAAGAAAAAAAAAAGAGTGGGTTTTGGAAGGGTAGGACACTAATAAACTGTTGATAAAAGAGTAGCCTGTGGGTTGAATGAGGAGATACTCAAACTGTTCAGGCAAGGTGCTAGAGGCAAAGAAATAGGTGATTACCTTTGAATTATGCAGTTCTGAATTAAAGGAGAATAACTGACAAAAGGCCATGAACGTTTTTCAGCATTGCAGACAAGTAGGCAGATGTCAAATTATATACCAGTTAGATTGCTCTCAGACCAGATTAAAATGTTTTTGTATCTGTCTTCCTTGATTTTTCAAACATATCCCTTTCATATTTTTTTTCTAGTGAAATTTATACATTGTTTATAATTATACAGATTAACTTTTTGAGGCCATGCCACTCATTTACATTTCCCCATATAGGGCAATTACACAAAATGAACCAAATGCAAAGATACATACAACAAATCTTCCTGACTGTAAGTGCTCACAGACAACAAAGGCACTTGAATATTCTGATGGCTTGTATAAGGACCTATGTGGCTAAACAGAGCGAATCTTTTCTTTTCTGTGCCTACTGTAACCAGCCGTATCTCCTGCTGTTCTGAATCACTAGGTTCAAATCATCGGCTTCCAAGAATCCTGTAGTTGGAAATGTTGAAGACAGAAAAACTCTAATGGGTCATTTTGCACAGCCTCCTGCCAGGACATGATTATTCCCTCCAGAGCTATGTTAGTGCTTGATAAACAGCAACACTACCCACAAATGAGGCAATGTTGTCCACAAACGTAGATGAGGAGGAAGAAGATACTGGTGAGTATGATCAACAGATACCTTCCTCTGTAGCCTGTGTTTTTATTCTGTGTTATCTTTAATTTTATTCCTTGCATTGGAAAGACAAGAAAAGGAAGGCTTGTTTGAAAAGCTCCAGTAGAAACCAAACTGCCGAATTTATGAATTTGTGTTGGTTTCACTATATTTGAGTAGCGAGGAGCACTTTAAAGTAATCACAATTGAATGCTTCTCGGACATCTGCATGTTTTCTCTAACATGTTGTGGGGTTTTGATTATGAGCGTATGTGTGGATTGTGTAGGGTGGCAGATGTTCTGTTACCTATTAGTAGCTTCGGTGTGTCTCTCAAAGGATGTCCCATTAGATCAACAGGTTGCTCCTGGTGCCTGATAACCTATGGATGCTCACAGACATCATCTGATCACACAGCTGACTATTTTTCCAGTGAGAAGTTTTAATAAGATATTTCAGTCAAGGTGAGGTCTATAATCTAAATTTCTGGGGGGAAGTAGAGTCATTTTTTTGCAGTGATGGTAAATGTCTTTTTTACCTAAACAAAGTGTCAAGCTGGAGAAATTTTTAAACCAACTTGTAAGAGGGTGCTGGCACCCCTCAGTAGTTCATAAAATCTTCTGATGGGGTGAGACCCACATGAGGGAAGGGGATTGTCAATGCTAGTCTTAACTCTTCACTTTTAATGATATTTTTCAAGCTTTTAGTATCAACATTCTCGATCTGCAAGTCCTTCAGAGTCCTTAATGGTTTCTGCCTATGCCCACGGCAGTAGCTGTGAATGTTTTTATCTAATCTACTTGGTGATGAAGCTGTATTCAATTTCTTTTCATGATTAGATCTCTGCAGTGCATCTACATCCAGTTACACCATGAGACCAGAGCCAAACTTCAGCTGTGGTTTGTTTGTGAGGGGTTGTTTTATGAGCAGCCTGCAATGTCTCCACTCTATTACTTCAAAAGAGTTTTTACTGTGGTTTTCCCCTTAAATAGTTATGATCCTTGCTGTAGAAACTATCTCCCTTTTTGTGTGATTCAGTGAAGATGAGGGACCAGGAATGTGTCAACTTTGATAGATGGCTCCTTGGCTGGTGAAACTTTCATCTTATAGTCTCTGTAGAGGTATGGGCACTCAGGTGATGCCGTAAAGCTCAAGGATACCCAGGCTTTGGGAAGAGGGGGGAGATGCCCATGGGGTATGATGACAACAAGGCATTTTTACATTTTAAACTGTGAGGATTTGAGAGTATCTTTGCTCTGATGACAGTCAGTGGACTGAACCTGAGTCTAGATAGGTGTATTTTAAATTTGGAAACAGTGAGAGACACTCTCTGCCTAGCCACAAATCCTTCTCAAAACCTAATTTCTCCATTCTATGTGTGTTAGACCTAATGTGTTTGGAGTTATACTTTCATGTATGTACATAAATTATTCTTAAAGAAAATCAAAATGTATATATGTGGGAGACAGCATTTTCTGTTATTAACAAGTAAGGTTTTGTAGTTCTCCAATTCCAGTTTCAAACATGTTTATTCTAGTAAGTAATATTTAAGACTGGTCTGTTTTCTACATCTTTTCTGTGTTCCTTTTGCTGCTTCCCTGGCAAAGCATGACAGAGATGCGTGGTGCATATCTTCTAGGGGCCAAGGAAATGTTGTTTCTCTATGAAAAAACTTCTTCCTCTGTGGCATTCTCAGAAGGAATCAGATTTTCTATGGTTGGTTGAAGAGCTACATGTCTCACATTATAACTATCAGCCCTTTAATTTAGGAGAACATCCCCTTTCTCCTCCTGAACTGAACTTAGATATGAAGGGGACTTTAAGTACTTGGCGTCCTGAAGAGAAACATTTTCCTCCATTGGAGCCCAGGTGGGCCAGCGTAACAGGATGGATGGGGCAAAGACTGAAAGCGCTGGTGACTCTGGAGGGGTGCAGAGGACAGCCTGGGTAATTTCCCTGGAGCTCCAAGAGAACCTATGGAGCTTACCTGCAGCCCACACACAGCTGTCAGTGGCAGAAGTCCCCACTCATTCAGCAGGATCATGCCCAGTGTTTGTAAAATGTAGGCTTGTTATCCCTGTGTTTCTTACACAAAGATGATTACTGTAATATTTTATATGACTTTTCTCTGAACTGACTATTCTTCTTATTTGTTGAACAGAATTGCTCGTTTTTCTCCTTGATGCATTTACACAAAGTACCTTTTCTTTTTCTTGTCTTTTTAGGTAGGATTTTCTGTCAGCATGTTTTATTCGGGAAATAGCATGTGACACTGATGGATCTTTCCCTTTCCTTTCTTTTTCTGATGAAAAACACCTGCAGCATCGAACAGGCTTGGAAAAGTCAAGTAAGAACCTGTGTGCTGTGATGTGCTGCAGTGGTAAATATATTCTAGTGTGTTGAGCACCATAAATATGTAAATATTTTACCACATGTGTACTTACATATCATACCTTTTTTTCTTCTTGCAGAGCATACAATTAAAATACACACATCAAGTTACATGTGTCTGGTGTAGTGGCAGCAGTCTGCTCTGTTAATAATAATACTGAATATGTAAATCCCCCTACTTTTTATAACCAGTACTTTAGGTTGCATTTACTGTAAACAAAGACGTATTTTTGGGGGCAGTTGGTTTGAGTTTATTGTTTATGTAAATCTCTCAGAATGTGACATAGCCAGATAGCTTCCTATGTTGTGCTGATCCACATTTTAGGCCAGCAGCCAAAGTATTTTATCTTTTACTTCATTATAGTGATCTTCCAATTAGCTGTGGTCTGTAATACCCTGATTTTGGTGGCAGTGGTTTGGGGAGGATTGTTTGATAGTTCTGCTCGAGAGGCAAAATGAGGGGCCTTATTATAGAAAGTGCAGAGGTTGTGCAGTAGCTGAGTTCTGTTGCAAAGTTTGCCGATAAGGGAAAACTGGCCCTTGAGCATCCATTCTATTCTGTATATTAACACTTCTAATCTGCACTGCTGATAAAACTGCAAGCCATTTGCCTTTGGAGGAATTAGTTCTGCCTCACTTGTGTAACCAGGCGATGGTGATTAACCTTTAAACTGTCCAATATTCTCAGCAGACTCCTGCTCCAGATTAGAAACTATTTAGTTATGACCAACTAAATTAACAACATTCCCTCCTCTGAAGAATAAGATTTGGAAGGTATGCATTTTAAGGTGGAATGTGGATAGTGTCCTTATTTATTCAGGACTTTTGCTACATAAAATGTATTTGTCATTTAAGACGAAAAAAGGAGAAAGGGAGATTGATTTCAGATTGAAGCAATCTACAATTAGTTATGTACAGGAGGATCTTGGGTTGAATTTGGCTTGGGGTGCTGCTTTAGATGGCTGTGATCTGTTTCTGTCTTTCCATTCTCAAATAAAACTTACAGTGCAGGGGATAAAATGGCAGGATGGTGCTCTGGTATAGGCAGCGGTTTAGGAAAAAGATTTCCTTCCTTTGAAAGGAGGCACAATTATCTCAGTTCTTCGGGAGAGTAATTTTTGGAAGTTTACTAACCTTCCTGTCACAATCAGGCAAAACAAAAGGTTTTGTAGGTGGTGGTTACAGACCAATATGTCCAATGGACTTTAGCTGCTGTGATAACCTAGTACTGTACCGTTGTATCTACATATTTAAAATGTGTAATTTATCAATTGAAACATACCCTTCAATACATGTGCCATAAAAGAAAAGAGCAAGGGCAATTATGTAATAGTATAGTGTTTGTCTGACGTGCCTTAAATCCCCATATTGTTATTCCTCACTGAATAATAAATACAAAATCCCTGTTAGCAATGTTTTCCGTTTTACCAGTTTTATATTAGCTGCCTCCTTAAAAATTGCTAATCTAGATACTACATTAGTAGGATGTCAGTCAAACTGCAATCCACAGTGAAGCCTTCTTCATATACCAATTTAAATCATTCATGGTCCTTTCTTTGGCATTATTCAAAAGATCATAATAATTTTCTTGTGCCCACAGCACAAAAAAATCAATTATTTCCCCACAAAGACTTGAAAGTACTTAGCGAGTGCTGTAAGAAAAGCTGAGGGTTATATCAAATTGAAATTGCACTCATTACACACAACACAATTAGTTGCCACTAGTCTGGCCGGTGCTTTAATTCTGAATGGCATATCTTTATTATTACAGAAACAAGCATGCAAATGGCATTGTTCAGGATTTGCAGAAATCAATAGGATATAGTGCTGTGTGTTTGGTGGCCACTGTCACTCAGTCTGCTGTGGATTTGAGATAATGTGTGTATTTGAATTAATGAAGGGAACGTGAGACATCATAAGTGACACCCAAATAAAAGAAATGGGTACATGATATTTGTAATTATTCTACTTGTGTTTTTGTTGTAAATACTTGTGCTTTTTGTTTTTTAATCAAAGGATTAATTGCATTTTAATAAGGCATTATGATTTTCAGAGCTTTAGTTAATTAAAACTTGTAGTATATAATTATGAAGTGATGCTGAGATTTGTCTAAAGATCACCCATACATTTAGAATATGTATATTTTTCCTTATTAAGCAGTTGCTACATTTTGAGGGGAGGATGAATTATATTAAATGTTTGAAAGATGATGGCAATTCCAAATGGATTTCTATAAATGTCAGCTAGGAATGTAGATTATGTTGTTGGACAAATTAAAGTGGAGGAACTACTGGGGTTGGAAACACTCTTTGGCTGTAGTGCTGGAACATTCATTTGCACAAATGTTAGCTTTCAGCCGCAACAGTAAGAACCGATGTATTTGTTCAATGTATCATATCATTCCGCCCATTAGGTCCACTGAAATTGCTGCAGTTTGAAACTCTGACTACAAGCCATAAATAGTTACTGGTGGTGTGTGGTAAAGATTATTTTCCATGTGACAAAAGGGTTTTAAAAGGAGGGAGAAGGTAGGTGTGCATGAGTGTGTGTGTGTGTACAGACAACTTTATGTATCAACTTGTTTCCTGAATTGATGAATATTCCTGGTACAAAGCTTTAATCACTCAGAATCTAACCTGGGAGATACATATGTATATATAAAGACTGCTTCCTGTGGGAGTATATTATGTACGGATTGATAGACTAATTGCTAGATAGATAAAACAGACTTAGAGCAAATCAGTATTAGAAAGTTAGAATCTTAATGTGACGAATGAAGCTTTCCTACAGCAGTATTTAAAAAAAATCCTGTTATATTTATTCTATTCCTTTTGTAAGTATACATTGAAAGTATTTTTTTAATATATATAGAGAGAGAGGAAAATATTACTTTGCTGTTGAATGGTGAGGTGCTGTTTTGGGTTTTGTTTTGGTTTTTTATTTCATGTCAACTATAAAATCAAATACATGTTTATGCAGAATAGTCCAGTACAGTCATATGTTCCTATCACATCGAGCCGTGAACTAGAAAGGGTTTCTAATGTTCTCTCTTGAAGAAAGGGTCTTAAATTAGACCTCAGCATTTCCCGCTTGGAAGCTTGGTTCTTGCAATGCATGAATATTTATTTATTTGTTATGCCCTTGCTTGCAGATACTTCTTAAGACAAACCCACTCAAGAGTTTAAAATGTTCCAAGTGAGGTGGGGAGATGAAGCCTGCAGAGAGGGCAAAAGAAAGAACAAGAATTCTCAAAAATTTACGTTGACTTCAGCACTCAGAACAGGATTTTATTAGGTATCTATAAATGGATTTTAAGTAGGATTTTCCCATGTTTTCTCCCAAAGCTGATTTAAAATCTAATATTATTAGATTGGTCACAGCCTTCATATTTTAACTGTCAAACCCAAAGCCTGAAAGGTGATTCATTCAAAGCCTGCTAAAATATTTGCTCAGCAGCACAATAGTGTGTGATGGAAAATAAACTCCTCTAGAGCATCTCACCCTATCAGCCATGGCCTGCAGCAGGAAAAGAATGAGGGAAGGTCAGTCAATTATGTGTGGTAATCACCGTAAGCATATTATCTGAGACACAGATGTCTTCCCTGACCCCACACGACATAGCTATTAACCCCACAGTAGTATAAAAACGGGGAGGAGGAGGAGCCGGTCCCCTAGGTAAACCAGACCTTTTCAGTCAGGGCTTGTCCAGCAAGCTCGGCAGAGTCGTGGTGACGAGGGTGCTGGTGTGGGGAGCCGGCCCCGCGGGCGGCACAGCCACCTCTCCCTTTCGGAGACCTTTCTATAGACCTAGTCATGTGAGATAAATAGTTGCATCATCGGAAAAATGAGACTGGCAAATTGACGCGTGAGATATTTCGGGAGCGTAAACAGCCCTGGAATGCCAGGCGCTGCCCATGTTTTTACGGAAACAACTTTTGTGTTCCAGAGTACACTTACACAGTTGATGTATTAGTGCTGATAAAGTATAATACCACTATCATGCAATCGACTAATGCTTCTAGAAAACAGAGATGATTTTCTCATTACACTGAGTAATGTGCTGATTACCACATACGGCTCCTTTTGAGTTCAAGTTCCTTCTATATTTACTTCAGAAAAATGATCAGCTGCTTATTCAAGTGAAAGGAATTTTTTTCATTGTGATTGTTCAAACACATCATGTAAGCAAAGCAGATTTTTAAACTGACTATTTAAACTGTTGAAGGTACATTTAAAAGTTTGCATGTAAAATTTGGTTTCCCTGTGGGAAACATGCATTAGTAAGTGATGCAACATCCCTCGCCAGCTCTAAGCTTTCTAACTGAGCATCAATCCTGAGAGTAGGTCTGATTATTTCTTGTAGCCTTTCAAAAATGTTTTCTTTAGGTGACACTTTTGTTACCTTTTGGGGGGTCATTTTGGATTTTTCTACCAAAAAGATAAGTGACCATTAAGCAATGTAACCTATTGTGATTGCTGCACAACATACAGTGCAAAAGAGTCCGTGACCAACCAGATTTGTGTTTTCTTTCCTTTTTAAATAATTGATTTTAATGTCATTACGGTCTTGTGGCATCCTTGTAACTGGGGTCAGACTGGGCCCAGTGAATACCAGAGCATTAGGGGAACTCTTTGCTCATGAGATTTGCCACAGAACATAGCAGAGGAATCCCTGAATTTCATTTCTGACAAAAGGAATTATCACAGTATCACAGTATGTTTGGGATTGGAAGGGACCTCGGAAGATCAGCTAGTCCAATCCCCCTGCTGGAGCAGGAACACCCAGATGAGGTCACACAGGAACATGTCCAGGTGGGTTTTGAATGTCTCCAGGGAAGGAGACTCCACAACCTCCCTGGGCAGCCTGTTCCAGTGCTCCGTCACCCTCACTGAGAAGAACTTTCTTCTCAAATTTAAGTGGAACCTCTTGTGTTCCAGCTTGATCCCATTACCCCTTGTCCTATCATTGGTTGCCACCAAGACGAACCTGGCTCCATCCTCATGGCACTCAACTTTTATATACTTATAGACATTAATAAGGTCCCCCCTTAGTCTCTTCTTCTCCAAACTAAAGAGACTGAGCTCCCTCAGCCTTTCCTCATATGGGAGATGCTCCACTCCTCTCATCATCTTTGTGGCTCTGTGCTGGAGTCTCTCCAGCAGTTCCCTGTTCTTCTTGAACTGAGGGGTCCAGGACTGGACAAAATACTCCAGATGTGGCCTCACCAGGGCAGAGTGGAGGGGAAGGAGAACCTCTCTCGATCTACTAACCACCCCCCTTCTAATACACCCCAGGATGCCATTGGCCTTCCTGGCCACAAGGGCACAGTGCTGGCTCACGGTCATCCTGTTGTCCACCAGGACCCCCAGGTCCCTTTCCCCTACACTGCTTTCTAATAGGTCATTCCCCAGCCTATACTGGAACCTGGGGTTGTTCCTGCCCAGATGCAGGACTCTACACTTTCCCTTGTTAAATTTCATCAGGTTATTCCCCACCCAACTCTCCAGCCTGTCCAGATCCCGCTGGATGGCAGCACAGGCTTCTGGCGTGTCAGCCCCTGCCCACCGCTGCCATGAAGATCTGGACCTCAGAGCACGTTTTCGACCACCCCTGGGAAACAGTGATGACAGCTGCTATGCAGAAATACCCAAACCCCATGAACCCCAGCGTGGTGGGAGTCGATGTCCTGGCCAGACATGTGGACCCTGGTGGGAAGCTGCACAGCCACAGGCTGCTCAGCACCAAGTGGGGAATACCCTCCATCGTCAAATCCATCATCGGCACGTGCAGAACAAAGATGTATGTTCAGGAGCTCTCTGTTGTTGACCCAGTGGAAAAAACGATGGAGCTTAAATCCAGTAATATTTCATTTACAAACCTAGTGTTAGTAGATGAGAGGCTTGTCTATAAACCACACCCTCACGAACCAGACAAAACCATTTCGACACAAGAAGCAATAATATCTGTAAAAGGTGTCAGTCTCAGCAGTTACCTAGAATGGCTAATGGCAAACACAATTTCTTCCAATGCTAATAAAGGCCATGAAGCATTGGAATGGGTAATTAATAGACTGAATGCTGAAATTGAAGAGTTCACAGCTTCAGCAAGAGGAACCATGAGGAATTCAATGGCAGCAGCAGCATTTGTAGAGAAATTATAGTAAATAAACCTGTGCTACTAATGAGGTTTAACAACCGTAAGCTTCACTCCAAACCTAAATACGTGTGTCTTTTGTTATTTAAAGGCATACCTGTATATTTGGCGTGTTTCAAATTTAATTTGGAGAAAAGCTGAATTCTTACTAATGAGGCTGATGCACACAGCCTAGTTAATCTATTGGTTCAGATGGACAGAATTTTGATTACAGATGAAGAATTATCAAATATAGTTTCTGTATTTACATGAACACTAACTTATGCTTTCGGATATGAAATAGCCTCATTTAGCGAAGAGGCTGCATATGGTGGAGGAGACTGTCGTGTTAGGTTAACTTGCATGGAATTTTTATTCTTGTGTGACTTCTGGACTACCTCTTTTGGGACCAAGCCCAAAATTAAACAGAATGGTTTGTTCCACCATTGGTTTTGTTTGTTAATTCTTAATAGTTATGTGATACAACTCGGTTTAATTGAAAGTTTCTTACTTGATGCTTGAAATACAAAAGAATGTACAAAGTATTTTTTTATAAGCTTTTAAAATTGTTTAACTGGTTGAGCTAACATGGTACTTAAATTGTTTTTCAGTCAATATAGGTAAAACATACAGAGTGTCTCTTATCTACTAAGACCTAAATTCTGTTCCTAAATGCAACTTTAATGAACTGGGCGTACAGTAACTTAAAATAATTTTTTATCTTAAGGTTCTTAATTTAAAAAAAAAAAAAGAATTATTAAAATATGTTCTCTTTGATACTGTCTCCTTTCCCATGGATAATCACTATGTGAGTGAACATTTGCATGCATTGCTGAGCTACGGGTTGCAGACAAGGAAGGTGGTGGGTTGAGCACTAGAATAAGCCTAACTAGCAGACTCCCAGGAAAGGAAAATCTATTAGAGATACGGGATTTATTTGTGGTGTAGAGAGAGCATCAGTTGCCTCTGCCACCGACCTAAAGGAATGACCTGAAAGTGGATGTAAAGATTGACGGAGATGACTCACTGGGATAGCTGGGCTGCAGGGAGGTGTGGCCGGTCCCCATCACAGCCACTGCTGACCAAATTCAGCTGGAGTCCAAAGAAGAGATTTGGGCTATCCTCCCCATGAGTAAATCCTCTGTAGGGGTCTCAGCTATGTGGAAAGACACCACTTGCACTTGGTCCTATTATTGTGGTCAGTCTTGAATTTTCGTCGTTTTATATTCCCTTATTAAACTTCCATCCTTTCGTCGTTTTAGACCTATGTCTAAATGTTGCTAAGTAACCTTCTGTGTCAAATACTTTTTCTGCCAGGAGAGAATCTTGCATCAGTCACCTATTGTGACTGCCAGATTAGATGCCATAATGTGCTCGACATGGGACTGCGCTTTACTTCTATCTGGAAACTGCAGCTGATACAAGATTTGGCAGGCTACTTGTTAAGCAGCGTCTTTTCCTTGAGCATACAAAATCAGCCCTGAACAACTTGCACAGTTTGTTTACTGGTCCCTGGGCTGATTTTTTAAATGCTGGAGATGTAAGGGTTTGTTTTATTTTACCTTTTAGCTCTAAAGCCTACCTGTTTGAGTGAGCAACTCTGCTGAAAAACAGGTTGCTCTGTTTGCAAACAGTGAAACCTGTAAGTTGAGACCTTACCTCTAAAAGGGAATGAGCAGTGCATACCTGGAGCTTTAGAAAGCTGTGGTCTCTACGAGGTTCTTTTATCATGTTTTCTGTGGGGCCAAATAAAAGCCAAATTCTGAAGATCACTTGCGTAAGTAGAAATTGAGAGTAATGCTATTTAAATAATATGTAATTAGGCTAGAGTGAATGAGAATGGGAGTTGGTCCCAATTGATTATATATTTCAGGTCAGTTGAAATAATGTCTCAGCTTAATGCAGTGGTTCTGAAGAGTTCATCACCTGCTCTTGGCGCTCTTTCCTATTTCCAGCTAATAAACCTTTAATGTTTCCTAGTATTACTTTTCCACATAAGCACTTGTTATAGTTCTATGTGACAACAAGGAGGGTGTAAAGGGGGGGGGGGGGGGGGGGGCCGGGGGGGGGGTGGCTGGCAGGGAGGGCAGGCAATAATTTCACTGATGCAGAAATTACTCTAAAAATGCATTAATGTGTCTTAAGTATAACTGACATACTTTGAAATATATATTGCCTATGGGCAATATTAGATTTTGCTGACAAAAACTAGAGGTAGGCAGAACTCCCATAGCATCATTCCTGGATACATATTAGATAGTAGTGATGGTTTCAATTGATATATTTGTAAAACATATTCAAATTCTACATGTAGAAATCGCACATCTTATTCAGTCATGTTTTGTCAGTTAACCTTTTCTTATGTGATGGTCTGTTTTTCTAGAGGAAATATTTTCTAAAACTCATAGTGATTTTAATACACAATTTACCATGTTGATACTTGTCACTTATCACATGCTCATCAGTTTCTCTTTGTTGATTTTCTGTTAACCTTATATGTCACAGTAAAAGCAAAGCATTTTTCGTAAGGCTGTGGGAAGTCAGAATTTAAATTCATTTTTCTTAGCTAAATTTTGTCCTAATTATAAATAATCATGGCCAGTAAAATAATTAAAAGAAAAAGAAAGTGGAAAAAAAAAAAGGAAAAGGAAAAAAAAAAGAAAAAGGAAAAAGAAAGAAAAAGAAAAAGAAAGAGGAAAAAAAGAAAAAGAAAAAGAAAAAGAAAAGAAAAAGGAAAAATAAAAAGAAAAAGAAAAAAGAAAAAGAAAAAGAAAAAGAAAAAGAAAAAGAAAAAGAAAAAGAAAAAGAAAAAGAAAAAGAAAAAGAAAAAGAAAAAGAAAAAGAAAAAGAAAAAGAAAAAGAAAAAGAAAAAGGGAAAAGAAAAAGAAAGAAAAAGAAAAAGAAAAAGAAAAAGAAAAAGAAAAAGAAAAAGAAAAAGAAAAAGAAAAAGAAAAAGAAAAAGAAAAAGAAAAAGAAAAAGAAAAAGAAAAAGAAAAAGAAAAAAGAAAAAGGAAAAGGGGAAAAGAAAAAAAAGAAGCTAATTTGCACTATGGTTTTATCATTGGCCTAAATCCTCTCCTGAATAATGAGAACAATCTGAGAATTGTTCAGTTTTATTCATCCAAGTTAAAATATAGCTGTTTTACATGCCAAGGAGCCCCAAAGCACCAATTTCTCCATCGTATGGAAGGAAAATATATCTCTGTATACTTGGTTGCAGGGAGACCAATCATTTGCACATGATGACTCAAGCATGAGAAACTGCACATATGAGTTGCATTCAGTACACATCTGAGCACTTCACCTGCACACTGCAGACCATTCCAGCTGCCGCACTGCTGGCAGCACTGGAAAGCTTCATATAACTGCAGCTGAAAAAAACAACATCAAACGTGGTATCCTGCCACTCTCACCATTGTACTATTTTGAAAGGCCATACAGAGACACGTCAGGTCTGGCTTGCTGACAGATAAGCTGCATCTTCACCTGCCTTTTTTTTAAATGTGGTTTGGGCTTCCAAATAATTTAGTTGCTTTTAAAGACTGATGTAGCTCTACATGTCAAGAGATGAAAATAGATATTTTCCATAAATGCTACAGTGTGATGATGAAAAGGTTTTACACAGATTACAGTGGTGTTTGCAAGAAGTTTCCAAACATCAAAGAGGAGATCACTTTCATATGTTGTTTTTTTTTTTTGTATTGGATCCTGCAGGAGATAGAAAGCATTTTATAGATGACATGTGCCAAACCAACCCCGAAGTTGTATTGGTTATACCTACAGTGTATCCATGAATTTTGTTTCTGCAAATTGGTGTTTACAATTTTGCAAAAGGACTGAGAACCTTTGGGAAATCCATGAATAATTACTAAACACAGAGGTCTGTATTTAGACAAGGTTAAATATAGGTATAAATTCAGAAATACGTCTTTGCATCAATCCAAATTTTCTCTGTATTAAACATTTCTGCCTACATCTGTCAAATTATTTGAGTCAAAATATATTTTCAGTAAGCCTTTAAGTTAAAGGGTAAAAGGGTTAAGTTGCTGTCATAACAGCTCTGTGCTGCACCTTCCATTTTTATGAGAACATCTCAACTGTGTTCTTGTCTGTGACCATCCATTTTAGGAAGAAAAGTATAAGATTTTGATTGTGAGTCAGACTCAAAGTACACAATTTTTTTCTGTGAAAGCATTGTTCCACTATGAGCCAAAAGAGCATTTCAAATGAAGTGGATACAAAACGTCCTCCACCCTAAAGGAAAAAAAAAAAATCAGTTTTTTTTTTATGTGGCTCGTTTGGGGTTTAAGAAACATACTGACAAAAGAAATTGTATTGTTCTGCCTGATAAGAAGTAGGGACTGGAGTACCTCCAGTTAATAACAGACCTCCGAGATTTTAGGTCATTTTCTTCTTTGCCCGCTAGAAGTTAGGCAGAAATAGTGAACTGGGAAACTTCAAGTTCTAACACAAAATGAGATAAGAAAAACAAAATACTCACTTCCAGGACTGTTGAGTGCCCAGTGAAGTCAGAGGCTGTTTACTACTTTTGGAGAGGTCTTCAGTAATAGCTACAGAGAGCATGAAGGAAAAGTCTGGAAGAGAAAGTGTAGAACAAGGAATCATAGTTTTCCTTCACTGTTTCCCATCTGATGCCGTCCAAGAAACAGTGAATTGGATGCCAGTCCTGCAAGCTCGTGAGTGAAGCTGTACAGAGATTGTCCTTGGACCTTGATTTTGGGTCTTAAGTGTCAAGGTAGTGAGCATTTTGTGGAAGATCCTCAATAGTTTTTAGAGACCTCTGTTGTACTTAAAATCTTGCAGAATACTGCTCCCAGAGGTCTGGGTGACTAAATCCTCTTTGTCACAAATATTACTTGTTGCTGTCATCTAGGCCTGATTAAAACCCTCGCGTCATGGTTTTTTGCACTAGTGTTGCGCACATGCTGGGCTTAATATACCGTAGGGTACAAGTGCCAACATTGTGTTCTTGCGGGCTAGTGTATCAGCCACCTAGTCCCATCATGGATTCTCACCTCATCCTGCTCGGTCACTGCATTCTTTTGCTGTTACTATAACCTCCCGGCTACCTTCTTCTCTTAATCTTGCTCCATGCCCCCAGCTGCATCAGCTCTTCTTCTCCATCAGGCGGTCAGACTCAGCCTTCAGTCTTCCCACGGTTCTCTTCCGAGTACTTTGCACACATTGAAGATACAACTTAGAAGAGTGTCACTGACACTCACAGCTCCCATGCACATCCTTTTCTGGTATTTGTCTTGCACATCCAGTCACCTCCCCAGGTGCAACTTGTATAGCTGCTCCCTCCTCTATGGATGCCTTTCCTTCTCTATCTCTTCGACCTGACTCAGCTGCAAAGACATGCAGCAAAACAGCTGGTTGGCTTTTTTCTCCTCTGCCTTTAGCAAACCCTGGATCAGCTCTCCTAATCCCTGCAAAGGTTACATCCTTTACCCTTTTCCCACAAAGCACTACTCCTTTCTGACCTCTTACTTTCTACATTCCCCTCTGTGACAAGCACCTCTTCTTGTTAACAGCTTTAGGCAAAAAATAGTCCTTTTACCTTGAGGAAAAAAATAATCAAACTGAACCTGGACAAAAAACAGCAGACATTTTTGTTTGAAATATTTTTATGCTAGCAAATCACAAATTTATGTTTATATTCCAGATTCCAGATATATTTTCTTCAATCATTGCCACATTTCAGTTTATCTGCCTATCATCCCTTTTGAAGATGTTTTATCTTCAGCTTTGACTTAGCATGGCCAGAACTGGGCTCTTCTTTTCTGTTCTCTGACTCTGACTCCTGGTTTTGGTTACAACGACCAACATTGTCATAATCTCTGTGATCTTAGACAAATTAACCTGTCATTTTTTCCTTCCAAGACAGGGGCCAAACTCATCTTTCTTTTTGTACTACAACAAGGAAATATGGTCTTTCTTGCCCTTAAACTTACATCATCTCTCCTTGATACAGACAGAAAAGCAGCCCTAATCATGCCCATTAGTCTATGCAGTCAGTCCTGCTCGTTCCTCCTCTCTTATGCCTTTCCATTGCTCTCACCTTCAGGTCTACCAAGCAGCTGCCTTGCCTCCTAGCTGTCACCAGCCTGCACCCTGTTCCTGGTTATTAGCCTGTATGGACATTACTATTGGTTTTTAACACAAATAACACCTTGTGGGCCTATTTGTAAGGCTCTCTAATTCTTCAGCCCTTTCTTCAAAAGCCATATGTACTGCAGCAATGACCTCTGGAAACACCTTGGGTTTGTAGTTGGCACATAAAATTTTCATACTCTCGGGACAAGGGCAGCAAGATATGCAGATGCCTAAAATGAGAACAGACACACATCTTTTTGGTTTTATAATTTTTGTTTTTCATCTTCTGTGTGTTGCCTGAATAATTTGACTATAAGTCCTCTGGGTCAGGGATGCGCTGCCTTGGGCTGTGTGTAGCACCACCTCTGTGGGCTCTGAATGGCACTGCAGAAAACCCACTGGCTCATACCCTCATTCTCAGTGCTGTGCATTCTGGAAATCCCCTGTGTTTGCATCTATACTACTCATCCTCTTTACCATACTTAATGACATGTCTTTCTCAGGCAAGGACAAGGTTCATTTAAATGCATGAACCTGCAAAAATCTTATGTATGAAATGTGTATGTCACATATGTTCTGTGGAACTTTCACAGTCATTATGTTTATCTTGATTTAGTGATATATTTTTCATCAAGAAAACAGGAGCTCCAGGACAGAGACAGACTCTGGCAGCTGTAAGAAATTATTGCTTTCCAGTTTGGCTAACGATATAATCCACTGAGGTTGCAAGTCTTGCTTTCCTCTTTAGATGATGTCAACATTTCCATGAGCTACATGTGTTGTATTCATAAGTGGTACTTAGAAATATGTGTTCTGTAATCTCCTCCTTATGCCTGACACTTTACACATGTGTTTATCTACCAAGTGTGGTGACATTAGCTTGCTAATTTTGCCAGTGTACTGTACCAGCGAGAGCATGAGAGACTCAGAAGAATATTTAAACTGGCAAAGAGGGAATTATTGACATTAGCTAGGAGTACTTTATGAGACCCTGTTTTGGAATGTCATTTGTTAGAAAATCTTTACTGCTGAAAGTCATCCATCATTCCCAGATGAACCTGCAAGCCTTGCAGAAACCTCTTTTCCCAAATCCCACTCATTGCCAGTGGCCAAAAGTACTCGCCTATTCACATTTGCAAATTAAATATACAGATATTATTCCTTGAGAAGAAGTAGAGTGTGCAAATGGTATGATAAAGTATGGTTTTCTTGGCTGCTGAATGGACTTCAGTGGTGAAAAAACCACTCATTTGCCACAATTCCACCTACATGCCCCTGTGTATCCATAGAACTCAGTTTTTCTTTATTAACTAGACTGTATGCACAATATTCACGTGGTGAAGATCCTCAGCAAGAGCTCATACTGCCCATGTAAGTGGTTTTTTCAAAGACTCAAGCTCTTACCTCTCAAAATTACATTCATATGGCATTGTTCAATATGTATGGCTGACTACTATAGAAAGCAACAACAACGGGTTACAATGCACTTAATTTTATCCCACTTTGACTTTGAAAATATAATCAGTACTTATAAAATTGTAAATACTACAGAATCATGCTAGTAGGATTATTCTAAAATGGAAGTGGTAATACCTCAAGCAAAATAGCTTTGCTAGTCCTAACGGGCTCTTGTTATCACCATTATCAGAGAAGATATACCTCTGGCAACAAAAATGTGATGGTGTATAAATTAATATATACAAGACAGCCAAGATTTAAGGAAGTGGGTTTTTTTATCTTACAATGAACTTTTTACTTTTGAGTACCACAGTTAGAGTAATAAGTGTGAGCTCTTATGTCCAGTGGCCAAGACTCATCTGGCTAATGAAATGGTAGCCTGATAAAATATACGTAACTACCCATTTTGGCAGTACACTATTCCTCTCTGCATTAGGCAACAAACCACAATCACTCTCAATGCATTATGTATTTATAATATTACCTATAAGGGCCTATTGTAAACAAGTTGTTAGATTAACAAGCACAGCATATAAAGTATCATTATAAAGTAATCATTCAATCAACCACTCAATCAGAATCATCACAGGGTTGTTTTTTTCCATATGAAAGACAATGCCTGAACCGAGGAATTTTTTTCCTCAGATTGTCCTATAGAATCTATTTTTATATATCACTATTCTGAATGTTAAATTGCCGACCGCAAGAAACTGCAACAAGAACAGCATGGTGGCTTGGAGGGGAGAGAAAGGGCTCCACAGCAGTGTTTGATTTGGACTGAGTTTAGGATGACATAGGCACCATTGCCTGCTCATCGATGACAGTCTGAATCATTTCTGTTGTGTCCTGTTTCACCAAGTTTTCAGCAGGTGTGTTTCAGACTGCTGCAGCCTGCTCCTGCTGGCCTGAAAGTTGTGTGCCCTCCATGTGCTGAAGGTGTTGTGTCAGCACCATGGCAGAGCATCCAAAGCCAGAAACTCACCCCAGGAGTCCCATCAAATCTAATTGCACACAGCCAAAGCTTCCTGGACTCTGCAGGGATTCATCTCATCCTCATCAAGATGACACTGTGCTGACTTCAGGGCTGTCATGGCATCAGTTGTAGGAGCATGGCAGCCACACAAGGAAAACAAAGGAAAAAGGTAACCTGTAGCCTCTACCTGCCTTCAAGAGGGCACCTTTGCAAATGAAAGCAAGTGAACACAAACCTCACTTCTCTTTCATAGCCCAGTAGGCACCAGGTCAGCAAGACAGTGGTGGCCTTGCCCCTCACTGCCTGCTGAAATAACACTCTGCTTAAGCCTGATGCCTTAGCACAGCAGCAACAGATCTCAACGTCCCTCTCTCTATTCCCAAAGAACCAAAAGCCTACATCTAGACATTGCCCCTTCTATAAATGCCTTCTGAAGTGCAATTTAGCTAGTTTGTAAGTTGTCTGGGATGACAGATTCATTAAGTACAGATAGAGTTTGTGAAATGAGCCCTAGTCCTGGCACGATCTACTTCACACTCATGGAAATTATAGTAGCAGTGGAAGTGATAACAGAAGAAAGTAAGAATTCATGAGGCAACTGAAAATGCACACAGCTTCAGAGCTTTTTATATTCTGCCATGTAAGTTAGAGTATCATGTAAGAATGAAAGTTCTCGATTCAGGATGTTGAGTTTAAGATCTTTTGTTACTGATAGAAAATGACCTAGCTTTTGTTATGGAACAAGGTATAACCGAGATGTGTTTAGGTGAGATGGAAGAATTTGTTTTGGTGTAATTAACACAACGTAAGAGGAAAATGTGCATGACAGGGTTCTGCTGGCATGGATGAGTGGTTTAAGTCTTTGGCTTTCATCTCATTTTAAATGGAGTTGGTTACCAGCTCAAAAAAACAGTCTGCTAGAAGATGCTGATTAAGTAGGTAAGTCCTGGAAGAGTACTAGGGTGAGACAGATCTGCCAGACAGCATCTGTTTTGACGGTTCACGCTCAGTATTTAATAGAATACTGAGTCGTCCAAAACGCCTTGAGGTAAAATAAATTGTTGCCAGCAGCTGCTCTCTCGCTGGTTTAGTACATCTTAATAGCGATCTTTTGTCCTCGGCTGCAAGGTGATTCCTAAACATGTCTTCCAAGGTTTTGTTCACAAAATGGCAATCAGTAATTTATACAGTAAGTGTTTACATTATTTACAACAATAGAGAGCACTGGCAATAGAATTACCGTGTGAAAACTAACTAGTTATATCATAAAGGCACAATTTGTTGAATAGGCAAATTAAAGTGTCTATGCCCTCTGCAAAATCCTGATGAGTGGATTTATTTGGGTTGGTGGACATCTGGTTAATCCTAGCTGTCTTCACTTGGCTGCTGGTGTGAATTCCTCACATTGTGAGGAAATTTCTTGTTAGCTGTTAGCTAAAACCAATGAGATCTGACTGAGCTCTCCGTGCACATGGAAGGCAGCCAGGGTGTTGTTTGGAGAACACATGCGAGGGGCTTCCTGAGCACTTCTCAGCTGTTGTCTGCTCCTGGTGCTCTGGGTACAGGCAAAAGCTCTGTGCCATAGCTGATAGGGGGGTTCATGACTTTCAGGGTGGAGACTGCCAAGTCTCTTCACTTTGATACAAACACTTCAAATAGCTGTCTGATACTTGCTTTATAAGAGAGGTATTTGGTGCCTATTCTAGTAGTAAGTCTCTAGTACAAGAAATATATGTCTACTTTGGGGCTGGAATGTGAAAGGAGAAGTGTTGAAAGTGAGCAGAATATCTTGGACGCTTTGATTCCTCAGTATTCCTGAACTTTGTCTTTCAGGATGGTGACCTGGATGTAGCCTAAGTGGGACATTGTTTCCCTGTATGTCCATTGCTGCTCTACTGATGAAGATCCACTGGAATAAGGCTAGATCTCATAGCTGTTTCCATTACTGAGGGTCACGAGGTGTTGTTGAGCAGAGGTGTATGGAATTGTATTTCTGTCTCTTCAACATCCAAAAAAAGGTAATCTTGGATAAATAACTTCCTTTTCTTGAGATATTTTATATATGTGGGATAGCAAATGTTCTGTGTTTGTTCAAAATCTATGTGAGCTCATAAGAAAAAGAAAAATTAAGTTAATAGCTTCCAATGTGCTAATCAATCTTTATCATATGAGTTTACTTCAAGTATCCAAAGAATGTGGCTGAGGATCTCTTCGCAGCCTAAAAAGTCTGGATTAGAGGTGAGTCATTCTGATAAATCTGATGTAACAACCACAAACTGGGGGAAGCAATTGGAAGCGCTGACTGCTGTTATGTCATTCCACTTGACTGAGTGCATTTGTTTGTTTATCATTCACATTTGCTGGATGCAAGGTCCCCACCGTGTTGAAAATGTGAAATATTTTTCTGTCATTCAGTAAAAAAATCCCTAGCAACACTTACTTTAAAATGTTACTGATAGCTGAGTTCAGAGTTTAGAAATTTACTGGTGCAACTATTTCCTGAACAATACTAGACATCTCTGTGTAAAATATGGAGTTGAGACTGACAGTCTGATGGACTCAAGCCTATTTATTGTCTTAACTATCATAAACACTTAGTAAATCTGTACTTATTGTCTTGGTCTACATTAGTGAAACACTAGTATCTACGACATGCTCCAGGAAAGCAGCATGCTCTAGGTATACTCTGGTTATATTTAATAACCAGGAGTCCTTGGGCACAAAGTATGCACAGAAATCCTAGAATTTAAATAAGAATTTGGGAATTTTTGTTCTATTTCACTTATGACCATTAAGTAAGTGCTCTCCAGACCATGTGTAATAGCCATTAGCCCATAAATGACTGAATGTTTAAAACCCATAAGGATTTGAAAGCACTCAATACCTCTTAGAGTGTGTTCAGCCTTTAGCTGAATCAGATTACTGAAGTAGGAAAAGACATGTATTCTTTATTTCATGGTTCTTTGGGAATGTCATTTTTCCCAGCAATCTCATTGTAGTTGACCAAATATGGGGATGGAGGAAGGTAATTCAATAATCTAAATTAATTATTTGATCTATTCTGCCCTTTCAAGACACACATTTCTCTCATGTGTAAAAAAAAAAAAAAGCTGTATAGCCAACCTAGATAAATGTTGAGTCTTTAAGGTTCTTCTGAGCATGCTCTGCCAAGACCTGACTGTCAGAGGTGCTCAGCACATGCCAAGATCACGTCTCACATTTATAGTAAAAAGATGGTACTTAAGAAATGACATGCATGTACATGAAAAGTAACAAGTCACCTATTTGCAGTGTAGTTCATTTGCACATAAATAAATAAAACAAAAAAAAACCTGATGGAGATTTATAATGTTTTTTAAGTAACTAATTCTATGCATAGCAAAATTTGTTAATATGAGCGATTATATCACACTTACTGGGTTTATAAATACATATATATACATGAAGAAAAGTCCTTGTAAATATCCTTTGTGTTATCTTGGAATTATTGGCCAGGTAGAAGGTTACAGTAGAACACAAAATCATCTTCTTGTCTGAATTATTGTCACCATGGAACAAATTGGAAAAAAAATTATTTTGTGTCAACCAGTCGCACCCCACTGCACACATGGATGTCTCCTGAAGCCATCAAGATAGTATCTGAGCATGTAATCATAGCTGGAACAGTAAGGAATCCTCTTTTTCTGCAACAACCAAACAGCACATTGAGCCCACAAAGACACGACTAACATTGTCACTCTCAGCCAAAGTTAGAAAGAAGATTTGTGCCTTATGGCCTTTGAGATATCTTTTCTTTCTTTTTTTTTTTTTTTTTTAATGTGCAAGCAGGAAATTTTGCAGAGAACCTTAACATTCTAAATAACTTGTGTAGCTAAGGTTAAAACCGCCAGCTTTGCAAGTCACTTGAAATTCCAAGACAGAATCAAAGTAAGCTTAAATTATGTTTAAGTATTTCTAGATTTATACAACTGTTCATCCTCTGTTTTTTGCTTTTTATTTTTTTCCCAAATATTCTTCCTGTGCTGAGGATTATGAATTTAATCATGCTTAATATATTTATCATGCTAAAAAAATATAATTGCTTCAACCAAATTATCTGACCATATATATTTTGTTCAGAATTCCCTGTATTGTATAATTATCATATATAAATACTAGCTTGTGTTTCTAACTGTAAAGCTCTGTTTCAAGGAAATCCAAGTAGCTTTCTTTTAAAGGTTTTATCATGCAAGATGCTTCGAGCACCAAAAAATCTGCAATGGGTGCTCAGCTCCACACAGAAGGGCACAGTTGCTGACAGCATCCTTGGTTCAAGGTGAAGTAAAATCAAAAAGCAAGAGCTCCCAAAGACTTCACTAAGCTTCAAATCTAAACCCGGGCTCTTGGCAGGTGATCCAACAAGGTAATGTGCTATTTGCAAACCACCAAAAGTGTAAGTCCTTACTGTAGCTGCAGTTTCTCAGGTGGAGAAAGTAACCAACAAGTAATCCTCGGTCTTACAGAATATCGCTTTGGGTCAGTTTGGGAATTTTCAGTGACTTGCAAAGCTTTTAATTTCAATGTCTATTACACATCAGGGTTATTCTAGGAAAATGGTGGAACTGTGCAAAATATTCATTTTCCAATACTTTTAATGCTCAGAGTTAAATACATGCTTTAGTGATCTCTGGAAAATTAGTATCTTTAAAATTACTCTGGACTGCTCAGAAATCCCCGATACTGCCTTCCTACCTGCACTGAATCCTGATCCTGAGACACGACAAGAAACTGTGTTCTCCAAACTGATTTGGGGGTTTGGGTTGTGGGGGTTGAGAAAGAAGTTTTTCCCCTGAAATTTTCTAGGTCAGATGGATTCTGTTTGCCATTGTCCTGAAGAGGAGTTCCTGTCATGGCAGGTTATTTGTTAATATGAAGCTTTTTAACATTAATCGTAGAAAGCTCTGTAAAAAAATAACATAACGTGAAATAACAAGAAGGCTTTACCCAAGGAGTATTTATTTATTTATTTAACCTTCCGTCAGCAGCCTTCTGTTACCCTGAAGCACCAAAGCTACTACACATTTTGATTTTAGAAAATTTTTTAATTCAATAAATTTGTCATTTCAGTCAATATTGTTTTTTTTAAAAAAAAAAGAAAAAAAGCCAACACAGCTAGGAGAGATAACTGTGCCTTTGGTTTCAACATATTTTCTTGTTTATGGATCAAACTATAATATAAAGTGCTGTGGTTTAGTTCTTCTACTTTTAAAAGTGAGCTGAACATATTCTGCATTGCAAGAAGTCTATGAGTACTTACTTCTGACCATGGAACAAACAAACATACTTTTTTTTACTAAATGGTCATTTTCCAGAAAGCACATCAAAGTGCAATTTATCCAGTTTACAAAAACACTATATCATTTCTGTGTTTACCATTACGTTCATGGATGGATGACTCTTACTGTACAGGCAACGGATTTTCTACACTGCCTGGCTACCAGTAACTAAGAAAGAAGATGAACTGTGCACGATTCTAATGGATCCTAGTCTATTAGTACACTGCAGTTTTATTTCAGAACAAACTGACTGGAAGCGCAGGGAAAGAGCATTACTTTGTTGATTTGAGGGACCTCTTGCTGCCCAGAATCTGTGTCTTATCTATTCTGGGCATTTATGAAGCTGAATGAATTATTTGCCACTTCTGTTTAAATATGATTCTTGCTGGACTGATTTAGGGCCAGATTTTCAAAACGCTGTTGCTAGGAACATTGCTGAATAGCCAAAGGGAGAGGGAAAAGTAGCTGTAGTGGCTCTGGGACAAGACAGGAATCAGAGAGTGGTTTGACTGGTTTGATGCATGGGATTTACTTCTAGAAAGGAAATTACCCACTAACAAAAGCAGTGGCCTGCAGTGGTCCGCTATAGCCTATCACAAGCGTTGGAATTATTTTGCCATTAATGTAGCCAGAAACAAGCGGGAGTTAACACTTGCACCAAGACACAGACTAGATCCACATCACCCTTAATATGATGAATGTAGCATCATATAGACCAAAATTAGCCTTTGGTGCAATTTCTGACAAAGCCAACTGACTGTAATTTGTAGCCTCTACCTACAATTAACACCTCAACTGCTTCTGAGACTGGTAGACCACAGCAGTGAAGACAAGATGTATCTAAATGTTACCGAACTCTAAAGTCCAGCTTTCTGCAGGGAACAGCTGCACAAAACTTTCTTACTCCATTTATACTGGTAATTGCTTGGATTTGATAAGTGTATCTGAGTCACTAGTAACTGTTGTCTTGATTTTAATGCCTATAAGTGTTTTTAATACCAAACAAGGGAAAACTCAGTTGTGTAGTTTGATATTTTTGGGGATTTTTTGCTGCAAATATCATGAAACAGAACATTGTAGATCAAAGAAAGGAAGCCATAGGATTTTTCAAGATCCCTAGCGGTGCCCATCCTCAGCTTTCCTAGCAACTTATTTCTTGGATTTCTTATGCAGATATAATACTTCGACACAGGCACTGGAAGGGACTCCCACCACCTCCACACCCATGGCCATGTAGAAAGAAACACACATCAGAATACTAATGAATTATGCATAGTTTTTAGAAGGACTATACCTGTATTGTGGCTTCATGAAAAATACTTGAGTTTTGAACAAGGTTTTTAATTTTGTGATACAACTATTAGTTCCTAATATCTTGTGATATCTTTCACCACAGTTACAAGGAATTGGACCAAGCTGGTTGGGCAAGATTGTGCAGCCTTATACAAACAGCAAAACTGAAGGTCATATGAAGTGTTGCTACCAAAAGCAATTCACTGAGCAGTAGAGAGTCAGTAGTAATTTAATTAGCTGCTTATAGCAGTCATAGCATGAAAAGCCAGCTGTGTAACTGCACTCTTCACAATTTACAGCAGATATGTAGCACCAAAACACGCCCAAATGTATTTTTCAAGACTGTGAAGTCTAAGGGCATTTTTTTGCCTTTAGTAACATGAATTGTAAACTACACAGAGGATAGGCTAATGACCATGTACCTTTGCGATATTGCATACACTTGTGATGTTGGATTGACAAAAAGAAACAGAGGTGTGGACATAATGTAGGCTTTCTGCTGTTATGGAAATGGAAATCACAAAATAACTATGGACCATCACCCCATGGAAGTGTTTTTGTGAGGTTTTGAACATACACATGTTCCCCATAGTGAGGCAGTGGGGAAGCAGGTGATCATCATTGTAAGAACTGAAGGAGGGTAGTAATATTCCTTCCTGTCCTTGTTTCTTAATAGTACAACTTTAAGAGCCAAAGAGGATTGTAGTGAGGTATGCTGCTGTTGTGGGATATATAACAATAACAAACATCTTCAAGAAGAGAAGGGGTTTAGGTTTTTTTCCCCAAAAACTAGCAGATTAGTGTCCACTTATTGACAATTGCAGTCTCATGTGAGCTCCAACACGGGCCCAAACTGTGCCTGTGCTAAACATATAACTTGCATGGTTTGCTCTTCTCCTTTGGATACCTCTCAGTGATAAAAATAATATTGCCCCTCACGGCCCCACAGACACCGCTGCGTACTGGGGAGCTGGAACTGTCACCACTGACCAGGAGTGATTCATGAGTGTGCAGCTCGTTTTTGGAACTAATTAATTATGTCATGGAAAGCAGATTTATTTTTCCCCCCCTTCCAGCCCCCACCTTCCCCAATCCTTGCTAATCTTGCTTTCTGGATAACAGGGGGAAAATGAGGAAGGTGTTTAGCAGCCTCAGTTGTCTCTATGATTCAAATCACAGAATGAAGCCAGACAGCAAAACAAGTGCAGATCAGGCAAAGACTGCCTGCTCTGCTTGTGCTTTCTGTGCAAGAATCAGTTTCAAATATTAGCTGGATTTTTTTTTTCTGTTGCAATTAACTAAGAAAAATATTTCAAAGCTGTATAATTAAAGGCCAGCATTTTATTAGGGTTTAAAATAGTCTTTATGAAATCTACTCCTGCCACTGGTAATTACAATGTACATCTTAATATACCTCTGCTAGGCCTGAGCTGGAGATAACAGTCCTGTGTGTATTGCATTTGGCTTGTGCATAGAAGGTAAAATCCTTTATCTTATCTCAATCTCCACACAACAACCAGCCTCTCTTCCAATTCAGCCCTAATCTTCTTAGTAAATAATACTGATATTTTTCACCATAACAAAAATGGAGCTGCCAGATTCAGACTGATAACACCTCTCATTTACACACCATTCTCTGTCAAAATCTGCCTGATTTTTCTTAATCTCTTTAACTCATCAAAAAATACTTTTTTACATTCAGCCATGGTAAGTTCCTTGCTACCAAATAATATTATTATAAATAAATCCGTTGACTACAGCTGTCTCTTTGGACAGATATTGGAACTCCTCTGTTTCCTGGCTCGTTCCCTTGAATGATGACAAATTATTGTTGTCCAATTTAATTTTGCTGTAAAGTTTGGTATTCTAACAAAATTACTTGAAAGTAGTGTTTAGCTGAGAGCATGCCCAAAAGGCTTTTTCTTTTTTTTCCTGCGGGATGTCATCTCAGTTCACTTCTCTTGAGAATGCTGTCTTTACACTCCCATCCTTTCCTTTGCAATGGCTTATCTTTAAAACAAAGGAAATGATGGATTTTTTATAGCCCATTAATTATCTCTGTATGATTTCTTAAATTGCAAAAAAAAAAAAAAAAAAAAAAAGTCAGAGAATGGCAGGAAAAAAACTGGATAGCAGGATTTCTGCTTACAGTCATTGAATGGAAATAAATATTTAATGTGACTATTTTACTATTTTTACCTGCCACACAAGTGACAGAGACATTTGGGGTACCTGTCCTGCAATGGCAAACCGTCCAGGCAAGCAGACACTAGACTCAGTCATTTTACACCAAAACTGCTTTCATCCGCTGCCATGAGCAAGGTATCACGCCAGTAATTTTTACGTCGAACTTCCCATATCAGAGAAAACGATCTGAAAATCTATAGCAGAATACGGCCCAGAATTGCCAAGTGTTACAGCTGGAAGTAATAGGTATTTGTCTTCTGTAGAGCCTGTGGATCTGAAATGCTGATTCTGTCCCTAGGTGGAATTCTGCAGGTTACATTTCAGAATATGGCAAAAGGGAGGTTGTTCCATTAACTTTTTGTGGGTGTTTCAGGGTCATTTTTACACCACTCTTTCTTATTAAAGTTTGCAGAACTTTTTTTCAGAAGCAAGGCTAAAGACGTTCATTACAAAGTAATAAGATCATCTTTTGAGTCTTGAAACCTTACTGACATGCTTCCAAAGTGCTAATTTGCCTCTTTTAATAGCAAATCACCTGACAGCATCACTATCCATGTCAGGAATAGGGAAAAGATGAACCGTGTTGTTTAGATAATCTCTCGTCTTTATAGCAAACTGAGAAAGGTAAGAGCTTGTGATATCAGTGAGTACAAAACTGGCATCTTATGAGGCTGGTGGGGAGTGAGACGTGTGGTCAGCTCGAGAAGTGGGGCATTGGTCTTGGCCAATACACAACCACTGACAGGGCTCCAAAACAGATCCATGATTGTTGTATACTGGCACTGTATTTAGCCCACACATTAGGACTTTTCCCACTTCTAGTGCTATGTTGGCCTTTTTTCACTTGCTCTGCACGAGGAATAGAGAGCACAGCTGAGAAGCAGGGCAAATACATTGGGAATCACAGGCAGGATGTGATTTCTGCTGCTATTATTGCTACTGCAACTACAAGTATTACTACCATTACTGTTTTTGCTACTCATTCAATCTCAAAGGTGTGCTAGAGTGCCAGGATTCCCGGTTAGGAGGCACCATATGATACTGGGACAAACAGAAGATCCCTGCCTGATGGGCTAACATTTAAGTCAAAATGTTATACACGCTAATGGGACAAGTTCCCTGGAAAGTGTACACAGGTCCCTGTGGTCTGACCAACTGTCAGTACAGACTACTGTTAATATCTATCACACAGGAAACACAACAGACCAGAGTCTTCCTAAAGACTTGAAGAACGTGTGCGTCCTTAATATGAGTTAAGGTAAATATTTGGTTTGTGTTGGTTTGGGGTTTTGTTCTGTTTTGCATTTTTTGTTTGGTTTTGTGTTTTGTGTTTGGTTGGTTTGGTTTTGTATTTTCCTAGTGACATCCTTGGTATTTATATGTATCCCTGACAGCACACTTGTTGGTTTACTCTCTATTTTCCTTATCATTTTGTTTAGCCTTCCTTTGCACTTGGTCCAGTTTTAATTAATCTTACCTGAGACTGTGCAATGGGACTGTATCAGTGCTTATGGTGGGGTCTCACCAGAGACCTCTGCAATGGAGCTAGTCCTCTTCTATTCACCTAAAATATACCTCCTGATGCATCCCTCATGTGCCGTTTTATACTGCAGTATCTCACTGGTCACTTTCAGCTGTGTCGTAACCAACAACTAACCTAGGATCCCCCTCTAGCTCAGCCTTTACTGATTCCTAATTTTTGTTATTAGTTTCCAAATGCATTATCTTCATCTGAGGATAAGTGACTAGCTTCATTATCTTCAAAATACTGCTTTACATTCCTATTACACCTGTCCTGACTATCATCCATCCTTTTTCTGAATGGTATCCTTCTCTCCTGTGTATTGATAGTACCACCGTATGTAGTATCACCACATTCCTAGTATTCGTGTCATGGTCTTAAATGAAATAAGAAGATCAGTCCCAAGACTGATCCATAAAGAATTTCACCGCTAACTGGTAACCCTCCTGATACTTTTCCTTTCAACACTATCTTTTGCTGTCGTTCCTTAAGACAGTCTTTTACCTGTCTCTCAGTTCCTCTACTAATCCCTATCTTCTCCAGCTTAACAAATAATTTCCTATGTGGCACCATGCCATAGGCTTTACTGAAGTCTAGATAGATGAGATCAACCCCATTTCCTTTGTCTCGAAAATCAGCTATCTTATCAAAGCAGCTATTAAGTTAGTCTGCCTAGATCTCCCTTCTTATATTATATTTCCTACTACAGTGTATCAAACATTTCCTTCACCTCCATGTCTTTATTTATCTGTTCCTTCTAAGTCTGTTCTAAAACCCTCGGTACTTTAGAGATTTGATTAATGAACCATTATTTACCCAATTTTTCTATTTTTGCTCTCATTTATTATACTTTCTGTTCTCCAATCATATGGCATTATGCCTTTATTCATCTAGGTTTCGTTCCCCGCTTTGGCTTGAAAGACAAAATTTCTCAAGTTTTTATCCCCTTTGGCTTCAAGAAATCCTAGGTATAATTCTGATTCAAGTCTCTGAGTTCACCATTCCACATGATCTTAGTAACCAATTATGCTAGTTCATTAATATTTGTTCTCTAGTAATAAACAAAATATTAGTTGCAACCTTTTTCAAATATCTGTCATTTAATTGAAACTGCTTAACTCATTACCCTTTTTATCTTCCATAACCAGATTTTCCATTGGCCTGTAATGGTTTTGATGATGGACGCTTGACTCTTGCGTTGAGATGGACAGGTATTTTTTTGCTTTAACCTTCACAAGTAGTATCAAGTGGATCCAGATAATTTCAGCTGAGAAACACCAGAACAGTACAGGCCTGATTATGAAGGAAAGGGAGCCTAGGTTTGAGATGGAATGTTTTGCTAAGAAAACAAAAGAAAAATGAAGTCGGAGTGAACGTTTTCAAGTTGATACTTTATGCAATTGATTAAGATTTTATCCAAAGCAAGGCAGGAACGTAATTTGCTGAACATCCACTACGGTGGAGGTTCATCTTTACAACAGGCAAAAAGGAAGATACTATGAAATAGGTGACAGAAAATCAGAGCTAATTCTGAGGTCTCAAATCACTCTGCTTCTTTTTCTGATTTGGAAATTTCACATAAACTATCCTGACTTAAATATATGTGCAACTATGTGCTCTTATCTCACTCAGCATCCACACAGTTTCTTTCCATTCAGTGTTTGTGGAAGGTTAGCAAAAGGGGAAAATAGACATCTCTCCTTGTATAAACATACGCTTACAAATATTTCTTCTTTTTTTTACCTTTTTTTTTTTCTTCCAGGTACTCTGTTTACTCAGTTTTATTGATCTCCTACACCCCCCCAGTAAGCTGTTAATGAAAAACTATGATTCTGCTTCCCATCAGATGGTGAATGAGGTTTAACTGATATCGAGTCATGGAGATACACTGGAAAAGAAAAATGATTGCAACACAGTCCACTTTGTGCTTTTTAAAATTTCTCTGTATTGCCAAAATTGACTGACTCATATCTGATATATGCTTGTTTCAATTGTGTGTGTGGAAGTATTCCCCCTTGTATAGCTAGTGAGCTGATTTATGGAATAGTTTTAGCAATTTGTATTTAATTCTTAGAAAAAAAAAATAAAGCCCATTCACAGCACTGACAGAAATGTGTGTGTTGAAAAGTTCATTTCCTGACCAATATTTAAGGATCAAATGCTGTTCCAGATCACACTGGTCCCGTATTTACACGGGGACTTTGCCAGATGTCAAAGAAGACGTTTACAAGTGAGCACACAGCTTTTGCATACACTTTCCGAACTTTGAAGTTTCTGCTGCCTTCCCACTGAGCAGAACACATTCAAGTTCAAGTGGGATATAGAATTGTTATTTAAATCTTACAGTCAAATTAGACCCTAGAGACATGATTGTATAGCGTTATTGTCTCAGTCCCCATGAAGTTAAGTGTTCTCATATCAAATATGATGTATTTCAGCTTACCACCTACTGCACAAGTATTCATCTTGTTGTTAAAAGATATCAGGCAAAGTGGCGGTTTATTTATTTTTACACATGTCAGTTATTTTTAGTGGTAATGCTAGCATGACACTACTGCCTTTTTCTGCAAGTCACAGGAACATGAAGCTGCTACCTAAAGTTCTCAGTCATGTTAATGATAAAAGAGCCTCCAGGCTTTTCTTAAAGGTTAGGATTGGATTTTTTGCTGTGCCTTGCTTTTGAAGAACAATATTTTTGTCCTGAAGTGCTGGTCTCAGGAAAAGTAGGCTTTCTGAATGCAAGTTTCAGTGGTGGCCTGAAGGCAGACATTGATGAGACACCAGAGCTGCCTTGCTGTGAATTCGGTGGGCAGGGAGCACCAGACCCATGCTGGGGGGGCTACTGCTCTCTGTCCAGAGGGGGCTGGACAGAGGGACATTTGGAAGCCAAGAGGGACAGGACTTTGTATCACAAGTGGCCAGAAGGATTTTTAAGGAGCTACCTCTTTGAGAAGTCATTGTTTCGCTGAAATCAAAGTGCACAACAAATATTCAACTTGATTTCACTTGAATTTTCTTTTGAAAGAAAATCAAGGAGAAAATGTCAAAATAATCAATTTCAACATTGTTGGGGTTTCATTTTTCACTTGAAGTGATTTTTCACTTTTGTATTATTTTTTCTCTAATACAATAGATTATGTATTACAGCGTGAAATAAAACATTAACATCAAAATGGGATATTATGAATGACCGTGAGTGTTTTTAAATAGTTCTTTGTAAGAAATTTTGAAATAGCCGTGTTTTATTCCTGGCATGGAATTAAATCATTGTCACCAAAGCTCCTTCTGCATAGCCTCAGAGTATGTTTGCGGCTGATTTGGGAAGACTGAATTTGCCTATTTGTTTCTCTGGCTAGCTCAGAAACACATTTCCGAAAATGGTTTCCTAGATATTCTGTGATTTCTAAGACTTGATCTATAGTCCTCTGAAATCCAGAAACCTTTACTCTGTTGGAGTTTGGGCTATAGAAACAAAACTTTTTTGTACACTTTACTAGTGTTACTATCAGTATTTTCCCTTTTGTTAGTAGGGTGATAGGTGGCCCAGGAGGGACTCTGGAAGACATTTGTAGGCAGGCATTACTGGAAGGCAAGGTAACTTGAGGCCTCTTCTGATCTTAACATTAAGTACAAATAAAATCCAGACTTCCTAGTCTTCCTCTGCTATTAAAGCAGTGTGCAGTTGTGACTGAAGAACTCCTTTTCCTTAACTTTTTTGCAGTGATTTGGCAAAGATGTATTTTGCATTAGTACTTTATTGTACTCCTGTATAAATTATGCTGTTGGGTAGCCAATGTTTTTTAAAACAGCATAGCTGTCAATTGCTTGTGTAATGGGACATTTTGCAATACTATCAGATGACATATAACTTGTTAAATTACATTGAAAAAATATTGGAATGAATTTCACTATAATTAAATGACAATAATAATGAGACCAATATTAGCTGCTGCCATCAATTATGTAAGACTGAGCATTTATTATATATTTTTCCAAAAAGGCTTGCCTATGGTCAAAAAGGTATTTCATTCAAAACCCTGCTGGTGCTTTTAACATTTAAAAGACGTTAACTTCTGAATTCAAATTCGTATGTTTATGCCATGGCCAGAGGAGACCTTCTATGTGCAAGAAGTTTGCTAAAGCTCTGTGAGGTTCTTTTAAAGATATTTTATGAATCATTTAAATATTGTGCATTTTTGATCACTCTTTTTGTTTGTTTTACATCTAGTTGATTAACAAGTTGTTTAAAAAAAATCAGGTCTGATCAACTGATAAAATTGCATTCACTTGCATGTAAACATTTTGTTGACTATTGTTCAATGATATTGTCTCTTGGTGAGGGCACATCTTTTCAACATGATCTATTTAGTGCAGTTTTCAAACAATAACACTATTGCTAACACTTGCATATTAACACTACAGCGAGTGTCTTCTGTCGCATTTTCAACAGACCATCTGAATCTGCTACATCAGAGCAGCACCCCTGGGCAATGGGTCAGAACTGGACCCATGTGTGCACTGCACATGTGCCCAGGAATCCATCCTTTGCAAATCTGTTCAAGTCCTCTGGAGGAGCCGTTGAGTATGAGCACAGAGGAAATCAGCTGATAAGTTTTGGATTCCCATTTTCAACAGGGTGCCTCAACAGAAGCCCTAAAGGAATTAAGCTGACATGAAATAAGAGCTAAGAAAAGATTTTTATCCTCTTATGATTAAAGGCTAGGAAACAAAGTGTAGGAATGACTGGTGAATTTTCTAAATAGAATAATATTTCTAGTGAAGTCTCGCAGAGACCTCCATTAAACCTGTTGATGAGCTTTGTATACATTCTTGTTAGCATCCTCTTGTGGGAGCAGGTAAGAGAAAATAGGTTGTTTCTGAACCAGGCCTCAGAAAATTAGTACAAACAGTGTCTGCTCTTAAATATTTATTGATTTGAAGAAAGGGAAATTGTACTAACAACAAAAACATCAATGGGTGCAACAGCTGCAGAGCTTCTCTGTTGTCTTTGTTCTGCACCGTTCCCATTGCACAATGTACCAAGACTGGTGTCTATGGCAGTAAGAGCACCAGACAGGAGGGTTAAGTCAAGTTCTCTGAAATGTAAGAAGCCGTAAAATTTCAAACTGAGAGTAAAGAGAGGAAAACCTAGTCCTAGAGCTTAAAATAAATAAATAAATAGGCTAATTGGAAAAACAGGATACAATATTATGAGCAAATTTCTTCCATAGTAGTGCTGTGCTTGAGCTTGTAGTGTGATGACAGTGTGAGAGGAAAGAGTTAACTGATAGACTTGCAGAATACATTTTCAGAGGAATAAATGATAAGGTAAAGGTTACATGCTCCTTTTTTAGAGCTGTGGAAGTGGCAATAAAGTGGCAGATGAAACTCAGTGTTGATCAGTGTACAGTGATATACATGAGAAGAAACAGTCCTAACTTTATATATGCAGTAAGGTAACTAGCACTGAACAGGCAGCTATTAAAAGAGGGAAAATGCTCTTTCGAATGGTAATGCATTTCTCAGATAAGAAATGTCCTTAGGTAACGTTGTAAATGGAAATAAATTAAAACCTTACTATCCAAATGTTTCACGCTAGTAAAGAGAGAAAAAAAAAAAAAAAAACAAAAAAAAAACCAACAAATAATTGCAGTCAGGATGTTCACTCACCGGGTTACACAAGGAGCATGAGCCTATTTTGGAAGCAGCCTGCTCTTTGCCTATTATCTCCATCAGACATTAGAAATATGCAAAATACTCCAGTTGGCGTTGTTTTTGAAGGATGGTTAAAGCAGATGGATGAACTGGATTAGGTGAAAATAGAAACTGGCTTCTAATCTCGTCCTTTTCTTTTTAAGTGCTCTCTCTCTGAACCTTTTTTCTGAAGTTTAGTAAAACCTGAGATTCACATGCTTCTGCATTTCCTGTTTTTGACCAATAGAGGAAACAGAAATACTGTAAGATGTTATTTTTAAAATAAGGAAGTTCTGGAAATCTTGCAAGAAGTCTAATCCTGTAGACTATGTAATCCAAATATGGTTGCGCAAGTGTGTCCAGTCTTTCAGGTATTTATAGTCTTATCTGATAAGGATCAAAAATATAGAGAGAACACTCTATTAGCGTGAAAAATATTTTGCATGTGCAATCACAGTTGCCTCTGGAGAGCTCAAATCCCTGATGGGAAATGTGCAGTAATCAGAGCTGCAGCTGAGTGCCAGACACCAAGGAACCACAGGAGGAGGTGGGGACTGAGTTGCCACACAGAACGGGAAAGGAGGTGAAGGGAGTTGTAACTGCAGCTAAGGGCACCCACTGCTTTCTGCAGGGTGGCAGGGAGAGTGAGATATTGGCACAGGATGGATGGATGGATGGATGGATGGATGGATGGATGGATGGGATGTGGAACCTCAGTAAGAGTGCTGAGAAACAGGCAGGTAGGAACAAGAGGAACCAACAGCAGCAGTCCAGAGGTTCAGATGGTGTGGTGAGCAGAATGCAACACAGTATATGTGTGGGACAGCAAATCCATACATGTTGTTTAGAAGAAAGAGGAAGACACAAGGGGCTTAGGAAGGTGAGGTATGGAGAAAAGAGGATTAGACCAGGAGTTTTAACACCAGTAACATGTTGCATCATTTTCAAGGAGTGTCACTGTAGGAAGGTGTGCCATGGGGTGGGCGATAGTTAATTAGCCTACAGTGAAAGGATTGTCAAAAGTCAATGCGATTTACTTTGAAGTGTGATAAACTATTCAGAATGGAGATATCCAACCTATGGAAAGAAAGAAACAGTCAAAAAAAGCAAAACCCAAGTTTACATTGCGATATTCCACTTTCACTTCTTGCTTCTCAAGCATGTTCTGCTCCTCTCATTCCTGGAACTGGCTGTTTAAGAGTTATCCAAGGAGAGTCAAACAGCTAAAGACGAGATGCCTATTACAGAAAAGCTAGTGCATCACTTGGTGAGAGCTAACTGGTATGTGAAGGCTTATATTAATGGCACTTAACTGCCTGGTTATTTTGTGATTTACACTTCAATTTAAACTTCATAATATCTTGATTTCTGGTGCTATGAATGTTAGTCTAAAGCAAGGTAAGGAACTGTTCACATATGTTTAACATTTTAAAGGGAGGTTTGGTTCATGAGATTGATAGAGCAAGTGTTTTCCTTGTTGTGAAACATCTTCATATGTTTTAGACAACTTTTAATGGGATGTATATGGAAACCTTTTCTGAAATAGAGTGAAGGCTGTTTTTTTGCTATGACACTAGTAAAACTTGAGAAACTGAAAACACTCTAAAACCCAGAACATTTCATATCATTCACCAGATGAAATTTTTAAGGCTTTTAAGCATGTTCTAGGAAAAAGAAAAAAAAAAAATTCCCTCTGTCAGCTGTAATTATCACGGTTTTTGCAAAAAATCTATTTTGAGATGAATGTGTATAAGCACACTATACCAACCCTCAATCAGATACATAACGAATAGGAAGGGGAAAACTGAGGCATTATTTCTTTGTTAGTTGTGTTTAAACAACAATAAGAGAACTTGACATTTCCATGGATTCCCTAAAACATGAGTAGTAATACAGCTAGCAGCAGGAACTCATCAAACCGCTTATAAAAAGTCCCCTTCCCCAGCCATTGCTCTGGGAAGCACATCCTTGGTTACCTCCACAGCCCTGCCTAAGAGACAGAGACCGGCCCTTCTTGAATCACACCCTATCTGAGATCTTTTCTCTTTAGAGCCACTTACTTTATTTTCTGCTGCATCCGAACTGCCTTTCATTTCCAGGAAGTCTTTGCAGATATCTCGAGTCTGTCAGATTATCACAGAGCTCATCATTATTAGCTTCTCATCAGATGATATCTTCCCCTACACATAGGTATCAGTCCTTAATCGTTTGTGTGTGTATTTTGCCATCAGCACAGCACTACACTCTTTATGAATGGCATTGTAAAAACAAGTCATTTCTTAGTTGGCACGTGACAGATCATTTGAATCCTGAAAAATTATCTGAAAGTGGTAAACTGTTAGATCTAGATACTGTCCTTCCCACCACCCACTTAATTGTGCATACTAACTACTTACTAACTATTCGAATCAGTGGGACGACCACAGAATATGCCCTGTGTCAAAACTGCAGGCTCAAAACGTTGAACAACAGTTGCCTTCAGAGATGTCCATGTAGTATGGCCGTACTCAATGGAGACTTCTAAACACCATTAAATGAGAATTAAACAGCATGCAATCGCTTTGAACAGTAAAGTGAACTAGAGTTTCTCTCCACTGTTTGTTAAATTTAATTTCAGTTCAAAAGCTTTTCTATAGGTTTTTTAATGAACTGTGCTCTCGGCAAAGAAGAATTTTGAAAAATTATGTATTTATGTTATTAATAATGAAATTAAGTACTAGATACAAATGAGAGTAGTAACTGTAATTCCCATAATAATGAGGCTATACATCTTTAATAAGCATAAACACAAACATTTTTAGTCTATTGCTGTTGTTTGTGTAAACAAAATATTTTAAACAAGGAAGTAATTATTTAAGGCAAAGTACTTTGAGAAAACTTTTGGAAGAGATGACAAATGTAGGAACAGATTAAGGGGATGACCAATTATGAGTCAGACTCATGTTTTATTACCTAATAAAATGGTATCATGAAGTTCCTTCAAATTTACAAAATGCTCTCTGAAGGTACAGGTCTACAGAGGACGTGTCACAAGGAAGAAATATTTTGAGCAGGCAAAATTGAGAGAGAGATACGATAAGGCAAAACAGAACTATTACTACTGAGTGTGAAAGCAATTAGCCATCTATCAGTATGTAAATATACCATCTCTATGTATCAAATAACCGTGCCACAAATCATTATTTGCTTTTGTGCTCAAAGCAGAAGTGGATAATGACTGAACGGCATTTCAGGCACCCACTGCATGTGCAAAGGTAATACAAAAAAGAAGAGAGGCAATGGCAATGGGCAGTCAATAAGGTACAGCATGAGCAACACGAAGAATTTAGGATGGAGAACTGAGAAGGGATTGATTGCGGTCTGACAACGAGAACTGGAATGACTGGAATTTGATATGGGAGAGAGCATTTGCTGAAGAGACTTAAAACAGTGACTCTGACCTGTGAGAGGGATGTGTCTTGTGAGAATTGTCTTGTGTGATGGAGAAGTAGTGATTTGAACATCAGGGGGACCAAAGAGGAGTAGGTGGTGGTGGGTGGCAAAGCAGGTTCAGAGCTTTTGGTGTGAAGTTTGGTCAGAAACAGAGAAATCTTAGATATGGTCTGGAGACGCATGGCAGAATTGTAGTGCAGCTTGGATATGTGATTGGAGAGGATGTAAAAGATGATCCTCAAATTATAAGTCTCAATGTCAGTGAAAATGATGGCACAGATAATGTGGAATAGGTCAAAAATCTATAAGCAAAGATGAGGGGCTTGGTCTTCGTTGGAGATGGGCTAAGATACAGGCTTGTGTGAACAGAGATAAGGCAGGATGGCACCTAGCAGAGATAAATTTCTGAGCCATTTTCACTGAAGTGGGCTTTAGTACACAGATGGCTGGGGGAAAAAGATCGTGCTGAAGACAGACATGAGGAAAGAATGCTATAAAAGCAAAGGGAGATGTGATTTTGTGGTGGGGAGAATGTCTGAAGCTCTCCAAGGATACATGGAGAGCAGTGATGAGAAAAGCTCAGCAGAGAATTTGTTGAGACTAAGCAGATCATAAACAGCTGAATATTGGATCACAGGAAATGACTTAAAGCAGAAGTTGATGCAGTCATGTAATGCTGTTTGAGAAAGTTTTGTCAAGTGGTGGGAAAATGTGTGTGTAGTTGGAGACTATTTTTAAGAGATGCGTCTACGGACAGGAAACATGCGATGTAAAGTCAACAGAAAGCTGGGGGAAGGAAGGAGGCAGCAAGCATGGCTGAGAAGTGGCAAGAGACAACATGAGTAGAAGACATTCAGAGGTGGAAAAGAAGAAAGAAAAAAGTACAAAACCAGAGTCACATTGTGAGGAATTAGCCAAGATTTTAGCTATGGGTTTCACTCTGTAGCAGAGTGAAAAACTCAATCTGTGGAAATCCCTGGGATGGGGAAGACCTAGTACCCTTTCTGAATGAACAGAACTTTCCTGATTCATAAGATAACAACAGTGTTTTACATAAGTGGATGTATTGCACTGTTCCTTTCACTGTTACCTCAGGTAAGGCTTCCTGACAGCATTTTTTCCAGAAATCAGTGTGTTCCCATTAAAAAGTTTCATCAAACTGTTTTTTTCTAAAGGAAAGAAAGGAAAAACAGCCAGTGTTACAAATAGAAGAAACCTTCTCATCAGAAATGGGTACGTGCCAAGTGCAAAAACTGGGATACTTCTAAAACCTCACATCTTCTAAAAACACATTGAGCTACAAGGCACAAAATCTGGGATCCACAGATATTTCATCCTCGGTTCACATATTCAGAAAAGGAACACTATTTCACTGGCTGTCAGATGCAACTGAGAAGCACCACATTTTTAATGCTACTGCCTGCCCCCCAAGGTATTATGAGAGTAAGTGGAGAAGAATAGCATATCCAACTGAAATTGCAGGAAGGACTACAGGCAAAATGTAATGAGATGATCAGTGAATGCAAATGAACCCTCTCCCTTGAGAAGGTTATAGAATGACTTCCTGGAACAGTACAAAAATCTCACATAGGTTTTTAGGCCAATAGATAAGAGCACATTGTTAATTTTAAAAGACAAATTACTTGAATAATTATCCTCCTCTTTAAATATTTTCTTAATTATTCTCAGGCATATCTTCAGTTTTAAAGCAGAAAGTGCAGTGTAAGACTGACAAGCTAGAACATTTTAAAACTTTGCAGGTATCCAAATCAGAGTTGCTAATAACTGGACTTAATCTGCAGGACTGGTATCTAGGAGAACTCACATTAATTTCCTAGATAGAAGAAAAAAGACTGAAGAATCAGGCCTTATGTATTAATTATTCAAATCTTTGAGTTTTATACTGAAGAATCAGCTAGTTGAGAGTGTGCATGTATGTATAAATTTACAGGTAGACAAACAGATTGAATTAAGATTTTTTTTTTTTTTAACTATTCTAACTGTAGTCATTTCCATCACTGATTACTGGCAGGTTTGCTTTTTATTGTACATCACCGATACCAGTTGTTAGCTGTCTTTGACAGTGGGTTGAAATGCACCAACATGGCATACAAACTGGGGATGGATGGCATTGAGCAGAATAGCTTTGCCACGCAATGATATACTTGAGCTTTGACAGAATACGAGCCCGGTGTCAATCATCCTGTCTTTGCCAATCAAATGCACATCCTTCTGGAGGCGCCTGCAGTTGACACTGGCACCCCAAACGTAGTGAAAGGTTAATGCAATGACATTTCCAAGATGACACGTTGTCAAGGGCCCAGCAAAAATAGCAGAACTAGACTGTGTTTAGGAAAAACTAGTGTGTTTTACAGGACACACGCATGATGACGACATTCCCAGAGGGGATGGGTTTGGTGGAAACACCCTTGAAAGACCTTGTTCAAGAAAATCAGGAGTCAGGAATGGATAACAGCATAGTAAGATGTGGACAGTACCCTGAGGTTCTTTCTTTTCCCATCTGTAAAAAAACAAACATACTTTTGCCAGAGCTCTGGCTAACCTTTGCCAGAAAAAGAGCAGGGGCTGGAATGACAAAGCCTTTGGAGTCTGCAAAGCCCTCTATTTAACTACAGGGATTTGCAGGGCAGCTTATGACTATAAAATATATAATAACTTATTTTTCTTCTTAGGTAAAGATGTGTGGTACCTCCACCACTTTCAAAAGAGATAACTGACAATTAAAATAATTCAGGTAAGGAGAAAGCTGCATATTTAGAAACTGATATTCCAGAATGTGTTCCTGGCACAAATAGATGCTATGCATGTATTTTAGAATTCCATTTCAATTGCTCCCTCCCTATCTCCATAATCTGTTCATTTGTTTCCACTTTTCCTCCAGCTTGCTTGTTTTTCACCTGTCTTATGAAGAAGGCCCCCTCTCCTGGCACCTTCTTCTAACCTCACCTCGGTGAAATATGCTGTGAACATTCATATTTAACTCATTACTGTGAAGAGCAAATGTGATAGCAATGATGTCAAATTATTTTCTTTGCCCTTGACTGTCAACAAAGACCAGTTGGAGCAGGGACCCTCCTTTGTCATTATACTTCCCACTGTCTACAATTAAGCTCTGCTGACTTACTTTAGTTACAGATGAAGTTTGGTATGTCTTATTCATTTATTTCTTACAGGTATGTTTATATGCTTGTTTGTTTATTTGTTGGAACTTGAATGCTGTTAGAAGACATAGTAAAGTGTATAAACAGTCACTGGGCCTAATGGTAGAGGATGAGGCTATTTCAGAATAATGGGTGGTGAATTAGAAAAAAAATGTTCAATTATAACAGCAAATAAAGTCAAAAAAGAGAGCAAGGTCAGAAGTGTTTCAAGGCAATTGTCTCTTTCCTGGAGACAATGACAAGGACTCAACAGCTACTGTATCTAGGCCTGATCTTAATTTCATTGACGTCAGTAATAAAAATTTCATTGACCTCAATAAGAGTAAGACTAGTGTCTATATAAGCTCTTAATGTTGTCTCTTGCAAAGCTAAGTGCCACAGACTGGCCTTGCATTATGCACTGATCATCAGCTACTTCTTTATCCTATAAATGTACTTTGAAAAATGAAAATATTAAGAACTATAATTTCTGTTCTAATGAATGGTTTTGCTTTAAGAACTAGAGATAAGCCCAAGCCAGATGTTCAGATGCAAAAACTGCATTGAAAAAGCTTAGCACAAGAAATCAGAAGGTAATGAGTTGTCTGACACCTTTCAACACTCTCCATTGTCAAAGCAGATAAGTAGTCATCCCTAGAACAGAATCCCGTCCTCTGGTCTTAAATAATTCTAGTTCTTGGAGGTACTTTGGCCTTTGAGGGTGCCTATTTTGCTTGCTTGGCTATGGAGACACCCTGGGCAACGCACAGGCTCAACATCAAATGTTTAGGCACTAACATTTAGGTGAACTGAGTCTTCTCCTGAACTGAAGTTCCACTACTATGGACTTTCTTCTCCCATATTCACCACCTTCTACATCTTAATTGCTGTCCTATAATTTTTGCTTTCTCATAAACAAGCTCTCTCTCTTCCCACACTCTTGTCCTCTCCTTCTGTGGGACAATTTCAACAAGCAAGATCTCCACCATTTACCAGCCAATCATCTGTTGGCTTAATAACTTCATTAGACATGAAAACCTGGAAGTTATGTCTACCCAGCACATACCTATAGCTGGGTGATTGTGTATTCTTATCAGAGGGTTATTTTTAGAGTGGTGGTTGGTTTTGAGACGTGTGGGATAGTGTCCCTTGACAACCGTAGATGGCATAAGCAAGCCCAGAGTCCTACTGGTAAGACAAGTCAGAAAACTCTTATTTCCCAAACCTGCTCCAGGGCCTGTGGGAGTCCAAGGCATTGGCAGTTAGCAGGCTTGTGCACATCCATTTCTTTGATAGAAATGCTGGTGCTGTATGTGACAAGGACCTGTAGAGGTAGGTTGCAGTTGAGTAGCACTTTCAAGCACATAAATATTCAACATCTAAAAAGGTAGATGTTTATCCTCAGAAAAAGCAGGGTGTTTCAGCTAAAACCAACCCAGCTGTCATATCCAAGCATGAGAGATCTGGTGGTATTCTTGGACTTATTTAGCTTGAAAAATTTGGAAACAATGCTCTAGTCTGAAGCATGAATTGGTTGCTCCCTCTTCATGCTTGCTTATAGACAGAGAGATCCAACTAATAAATTATCATTCCACAGGAGAAGACTTTTAGAAGGCAATTTATAATCTTTATAGTCAATTAGATAAAGTTTTATGTCGTTTCAGATTCAAGGTTATACAGGAACAGTAAATGTCTTCTCTCTGAATCACTGAATATTTCTATAACTCAGCTTGAGATAACCAAGGTGTTAAAACATTTCTTCTTTTATATTTGTCTTTATCTATTCTGAAATGAGTACTCTTTCATGAGAGTTTGATAAAGAAGAGGCTGTCTAGCTTTGTGGCTGTTGTGCACAAAAAAATCTACAACTTAACGTTTATTTTTTAGAGGGAAATTCTTGTGTCTGCTGGATGGTTCTTCAAGGCAAGCACAGGACATGAGTCCTGAGCTTCATGGGTTTAGCTTGCTGAACATACAGGTCACAAATGCACTTGCTTTAGCATTTAATTGTCATGAGAAAAGTAGCGGAGTTAAAGGTCTAAGTCATCTGCTCTGTTCAAAGTGCTCCCACTGATTCTTCCTGTCTGTGTCTTATTACGATTAGACAGGCAATGCCTTTAAATTTAGAAGCAAGAATTCAGGGAGTACATCCCCAGACATCACAAACTAGTTCTGGAAGAGCAAAAAGCCTTTGTAGGACTATTCAACCAAATAGTGACTGTTTGTGAAAGGAGAAATCAACAAAATAAGTAAGAGAGGGTGTAAAAATAAGTTTATTGCTGCTCTACTCAGTAACAGAAGGAACAAAGGTTATCATGTAATTATAGTTTTATGTTCCTTTTAACAGGGCTCTTGCAGCTGGTTACAGTTTTCTGTATCTGCTCTTGCATGTGCTTGCAAAGTCCATGTCTCTCCTGGGCTTGTAGCTCAAGCACCAGAAGGAGTCTTGAATGTTTGTGCCATGCAGAATTATTTTTCCCAGGGCTGCTTATTCAGTATAGATATATTTTTAATTATTAGCTGTAAAAACTTTTATTTAAGGAACATGTACCTCGTGTGTCAGGGCTTGGAACTGTGTAAGCTTCTCTTAAAGGGTTGAGAAGTAGTTGTACACTGCCTGAGAAGACTCTTTGAAGCTTACCAGGTCCTGAAATATTTGGAAGAATAACTTGGCAATAGCTGAAAAACTGGATACTTTTGCATGTTCAGTGTTCCAGATGGTAGTCTATAGACAGACCTTTTAGCGTGCCTTGTTTATGCAGTATTTTAGTCTGCAGCATATAAAGAATCTTTTTGACTTAGCAATGAAATTTCACTTTGAGCCCCACTGCAAGGAAGAGAATGCAACTGCTTTTATTAACAAAAATTGTGCAGTTGGACAAATGTAATGGCATAAAAATTGCATGCTGCTAACTTGCTTTTGAAAAGAAACTTGAAAGATTCTGTATATGTTGTGGATATTACATTGTACAAGCTTTTCCTTTGAAGAGATGAAAAAAATATAGTTATGTTTAGTATTTTCATCTGTCTATTAACCATTCCAAATATAGTCCTTGTTAAATATATGGGATTGCAAGCTTTTTACACAAGGAGTTGCTTTTAAAATTGCTCTGGCACATAAAAGGTTGCCTTATACTACAGACTAGAAGTCAGTTAACTCAGAACATGCCTTTGCATTAGTATTAATGCATACTATTTTTCCCCAGACTGCATGATTATTATTTTCCATGTGTACAAAGAAAATGTATGCATTTTAAAGACACTAACTTAGAAGGATTTAGCATGCAAAATGTATTACAAGGTCAAATCCAGCCCAAACTTCATTTTTCTTTTTCATTAATATTTTTAGAAGGAGTCTTCAAACTTGTAGGTGGTGACTCAATGGGATTTGATATGAAGATGTGACACCTCATCTTAAATTCCTTAACCACATTTCTCAAGTTGACAGGAATGTCAGGAAGTGTGCCTGATAAGGCTTGCTGTCCTCTCCGAGCTGACTAATCATACATGAAGTCTTGGCAAGAGATAACCAGGTTACAGTAGAGCCAAAATGACATCACATCAACTCAATTTCATATCCTGTAGACACCAGTGCCTATCACCACTCCAGGTTGCTAACATCCTTGACACACAAATGGTATTTTCAGTCTCGGATGTCCCCCTTTTACCCTGTGTCTGTCACTTTGGGGTAAATCAGGAACAAATTTGTCACTAAATGTAAAGAACCATTAACTCACGGGCACTTTGTCATCTGAAGCATAATTTTCTGTGCACAGCTCGCCAATCCCTGAACTCTAGCTATTTGCATAACAGTTTGCTATACGAATTTATGACGGAGGATAGTGCTGAACTTGTTAAAATTCCATGTGAATCTCAGCCCAGAAAATGGACTGGTGCTTTAAATCTTGGAGAGTTGTTCACATCAATAATGAATTTAAAATAATTTATTCACTTCAAGTGTAAGTGGTTGGCATACAGTCCTTACAGCTGGTTTGTTGAGATAATTGATTTCCATATAGTTTAAAGATGGGGAAAAGAAACATATGACAACTACAGCAGGTTTTGAGGCAATTGTGAATGCCATATCAGTTTAATTATAGCTCCATCTTTAGCTGAGATGGGTTCTGTCCTATTGGAATTAAAATATCCCAGCAACTTGAAATGTAACTGATGAATTTTTTATGTTCTTCTACCTACCTTGTATGCTAGCTTAGGGCGCTGTTACAAGTACACTTCTAGCTTTTTTCAGTGGATAGTTAACATGACATGCAAGACTGGGCTGCATGACACAGATAACTCAAGGGAATAGCAACAAAGTAAATGAGATGCATTAGTATCTGGATGTGAACTGGGGGATGTAAGTTCTCAGAACTTCTTGTTTAATTTATAGAATTGGTTTTTTTCCCCTGTGCATAAGATTTCAATATGGTAATCATATTCAGGAAATGAGATGTTCCTACTTCAGGTACTAATATCAATATGTAAAAGATAATCATTAACCTGATGTATTACTTGGCAGTGCCTATTATATGTAAACAAGCTAACTGAGGTGATAAAAGAAGCTTTTACTTAAAATTTAGTTACATTTACCACAGAGACACTGGGAAAACTGGGAGGTTGTTTGCTTTGGGATTTTTTTTTTTAATTGACCACTGTCTGCACAAAGCAAGGCCCTAGTGAAACAAACAGTGTAATAAAAATTAGCATTGCAGCTAACACCAGTTTTGTTTCAGGTTGAAAGATAATTTCTGAGTATAGTGAGTATATGTCAAATATCCTTACAGCATCTGAATAAACTGGAATAAATGAGAATGGATTCTTTTCTGAAATAAATTAATAACTGTAATGATAAAATAAGGGCTTCAGTGGTCTAGCTTGACATAGATGGCACAACGTTCCATGTTATTAACTCCTTTTTTTTTATAGATATATACAAAGTTTTCTTTTGACATTGCTCAAGAGCAGAAGGTTCTCCAGCATTGTGACTTCCAAGATTTCTTAGGGAGTAGCTGTTGATGATCTGCCAACTTGGGGTAGAAACACTTGGTAAAAAATATTCTGTAGACTCCATAATGGTCAACTTTTCACAAGAGAGAGGCAGAGGAAGGACAGGATACAGGCTTGATCTTAACAGTGGCTAGAGCTGTTTGGAGCTGATGGTGCCAGTAACAAGACCATTAAAAAAAAAAAAAATCTTAAATTCCTAAGAACTATTTTAGCCATAACAGGTCTGAAGAGATCTCTGAAGAGATCTGAAGAATTAAAAAGCCTTTTTGTCATACATTAATACTAGAAAGAGTTGAGATTAGTAGAGAACCTAAAACGGGGGCTTTATGCAGAAGGAACACTCCCTAGAATCTGTTTCTAAAATACAAAGGAAAATTTAGATTGCACAAGAAATTACGTTGGATGATTTTGTTTGCAAGTGGCTCCTGAAATATGTCAAGGAGTGGAAGTGGAAGTCAGCTGGAAACTATAATAGAGAAATCACTGTGCAAAATACCATCTAGACTTCCTACATCAGAACAAAGTTGCAAAAATGCTCTTTCACTGTTAAGGGACAAACAGGAACTCTGCCAATGGAGACAGGGCAACCAAGTGTGACATGGGCTACAAACAAAGGAAGTTGTCTGCAAAAGCCCTGTGCCATGGGATTTAACCTTCTGTAACTCTAAATCCAGTCAGGTGAGTAGGGCAAGCTAATAAATAGATTCCAATGAATTTTTTTTGTGTGTCACACTTTTATTATACATTCTAGGTTGCGTCATTGCCTCCCAAACTGCGGAGCTAACTCAAATACCACACAGATACTTGTTGAGTGATATTAATACTTGGCTTTTTATACATTGACAGTAATTTGGAACAGCCTACTTCCTCCCCTCAGCCTTCACAAAGAGAGAAGGGGAGAGCCAGGGGATAGAGTCTCTCAGTCTCCAGTGACAAGTGCTTACAAAATCATCTTTGACTTCAAAGGAGATGTGATCTATCCAAGCATCTAGTGTCCTCAGTAGTTTTGGGGACCAATGTTTGTTAGGTCTCAAAATATCTGCTTTCACTTTCGATCCTCAGCCACTGAACATCGATGCTCACTTTTGGAGGAAATGACTAAAAAACCCAGAGCTATAAAATATGTTTTCAAATACCTTAAAACAACATTTTCACTGTGCCATATTTGTGTGAATGTTATTCCTATATCTAAGGAGAAATACACTATTAACTTTGTATTTTAAAACCTGTATAGGACCCTGTTCAGACCCACTCTCTTAGACAGGTGTCATCTTGCTGCCTACTTTGTTTCATCCAAGTGTTTCTGTACACAGATGGATGTCATCTAGTGTCCCAAAATCTTAACAATTTCCATTCAGTTTCTAGCCAAAAAGTGGTATTTAACTTTTCTAACTTGCTGAGAGAGTAGACATATTAGAAATGGCGTGTTGCACAAAGGATGTTGAGACAAATTCAAACAAATGAAAATTTATTCGCAGGATCCACAGCTGATGGCAATATCAACAATGACAGAGGAAAAAATGATATTAAAAAAAAAAAAAAAAAAAAAAAAGAGGAGAACAGGGAAAACTCTCCCCAGTGGCAAACTGGGAGGAGAAACTGTTGCAGGTATCCTGAGGTGAGCATCATCCTCAGGCATCCTAGCTGGGGCACCAGCTGGTTCCAAGACCATATTTTCCCTACAGCAACTACATATTTTTGATCAGGACTCACACAAACACCCCACTGATTCCTCCCATTTACAGTGCAAGCTTTGAGCAAGGGCAGGTGCTGCATGGTTGGTTGGTTTGTTGGTGAGCTCTTTATATGCATAGTGTTGAGTTCCTTGATGTAAACCAAAAGCTACAACCAAAGGGTAGGAAGTGGATGGAAAAGGAGGGAGTTATTCTTGCTCTGGTGGCAGTTTCTTCCCCTAGAACCCGCCACACCAACGTTATTGGGGTCCCTATGGTCTCAAAGAGCCCGGTGCCCGCTGCCAGTGCACAGCCTCCATGGTGTCGAGATCATAATTCATCCCTTTCAGTGCCATGCAGTGGAAGATCAGGAATCCTCTCTGTGTCCCTTCATTATAAAAACCATCCAACCTTCCAACCATACCTGGAGTGGGACACAGCCGTCACTGGCCACGGAGGGGAGAGCCTGCTGCAGGGAGTTTGTTTCACCAAAAAGGAGGTGGCATTTGGAAGTAGGTGGAAGCCACTGCTTGTGACCATTTGCACAGCTGTATGTTCTCTTTAAAAATGACAGTAAATTTATCAGCAAATGCATTGGTACTCCTGAAGCGCTCAGTTAGCTGGTGTGAAAAAATACATTAATGAATCCTACACATTGCGTAATTGGATGTTGCCTAATGTTTAAAATTACAGCACAAAAATGGAAAACTATGTCTCACATTAAACTTTTGCCTTCCTTTGCCCGGAATATGCGCAAGAATTCCCTAAAGCTTCTTTGCTGCACCAAGGTGTAAGACACTGTGTGGAGAGTCTCCCTTGCAGAGTAGGCAACACAGTGGTACTGCTTTAGGCTAGACTCTTTCTGTGTGATTCATACTGCACACATATTGGTATTTGTGGGGATGTAAGCAGCCTCAAGATGCAAAAGGATAGTATCAAATTTAGATATAAAGTGGCAGTGATTTATACTGCAGAAATTCCTGGAAATAATATAAAGAATTATGAAATAAGTGTATTTCACTTATCTGGATACTGAAACACCCATTTCACAACTAGTCTAACTAGCACAGAACCAGTAGTAATGCTGAACAAGATAACACAAAGAAGCAGGCACTTGACATGTAATCCCTGTATTTCCTCTTTTCATATTAAATATTGCTTACATAGACAATTACATGGACAAACAATGAACACAATATTTGTCTTTTCTCCTTCTTAGTGCATCAAAAATAACAATATCAATTTAAAAGAGTGGCTTTTACCCACATATTTAATTTAATATAAAATTAAAAATTAAATTCTCATGAGAAAAAAAAAAATAAATAACGTAGACCTTTTCACTTTTGCTCTTGAATCTCCTTTACTTCCAACACTGTGTGTTAGTAGTCATACATGATCTTCTGTTTGGACTATGATACTGCTTTATACCAGCTGCAGAAGTGAAATGATGCAGTCTGCAAGGCAGTTCACATATGCAAGGTGCAACCCACTTGCCCCTGGTGACTGTGAGTACCAAGTCTCTGATAGAGGGTTTGATCCACTTTGTGATCTTCAAAATACTGCTTACTAACTTAATTTTTAGTCGATTAAATTCGTGTCCACTGTCTCTTATTTAAACAAACAAAACAAAGAAAAAACCTGCAGAAGTGCTGTGTTTCGTATCTATGCATGAGCAGGAGGCCTTGATTTATTTGCTCTCTTGTTTGCATAGCTCTAACTATGGTTATTTATCTAGATTATTTATTATTCATAGACCTCTGTAAACACTGGCCACACACACCATCAGTATGTTTGCAGTTCTGCACCTGCAGTGATGGATTCTGACCAACCTTTCAGAAACATTTTGTGGCCACCATAGTCACTTCTTTCTAGAAACAGCATCTTGCCGATTAAGGAATAAATTTGGGATCTTGACCCCTTATTCAGTCAGTCCTTTCTATCAACTGATTCCAGAGTAATAACTAGGAATTTTTATCTCCACAGAGACTTACAGATTGTAAAAATAATTTTTATGAAGAATTAACTATTTTTAGCTGAACCTGTGACACTTACACTGGGTGTACAAACACAAAGAAACATATATACAAAAATGAAATAACTGTTTTTTTGTGTTTTCTTTTTGCATGTTTTGATCATAAAATGCCAAGATCCTGCTGTAGTTTTCAATCAATGTGAAATGCATTTTGTTTATAAATGGATATTTTGTTTTGCTGCAGTGGTTTGTAATGAATAAACAGCAGCAGCTAAGTATAGAAAGATTAATTTTCACTTTTGTCATTCACTTGCAATAAGTTTTTCTCCAATTACTTATTTCCCGTGGAAAAATACTGAAATTAAAATGAGAAACCCAGTCAATATTGCATGCATCAAAAATTATTGAAATCTTCACTTACTGAGGACTGTGAAATATTTATTGGTTTTTAGACACAGAGTCCTCCAGGGAGTGCTACAAATCCACACAAACTCTCTGCATCTTCAATGTTGCATTTGGAGCATTGATTTAGATGAAATATGCATAAAAACTCCTGTAGGCAGACAGTTCTATAGTGACTATACGTCTACAAAGGCTCAAGAACAAAAATTATTCCAGCTTAAGTCTGGTGTAAGTTATGCTCACTTCATAAACTCTAAATCTGCTTGATCCACACGGTAGCGAAGGAAAAAATGTTGTGTCTTAGAGTTAGGGAACAAGAGTTTGTTTAACAATCCTGTATACATGTGTGCAATTTAACACTGATTTTTTTACTAAGTAGCATAACAGTAATGAGACCAACAAAGAAAAGAGGACTTGTGAAATTAGGACACGGAATGATGTGAGACTGGTCTGGTACAGCAGGTTCCCCGAGCTACAACAGAGCCAAAGGTAAAGCAGCTGCTTTCTCTTCAGGAAAAAAATGAATCAAGCTTTTTTCTCCCACAGCACTCTACTTAGCTCAGATCCCTTAAAGCTACTCTGTATCCCCTGCAAAGATAAAAGCACTGTATTTTCTCTTCTAGTTTGTATTTCACAGACTATCAAAAAGATTATTCAGATCGGATTAAAAAGAAAAAAATCCCAATATTCTCCTTCCAGAAAACCGAAGCAAATATACAGTGGTTCATCACTTACTGCTATTATACACCCATATATTGCATCTGAACGCTGCATTCAATAGCTGTGGCAGGGCTTGCCTGACATGAATGTACTGAGTCTTTTCCAAGTTTACTTGTCTTTAAGCCTTTGCAGCATCTTGTGGCACTGAGACTCACACTTCAGCTACTCGGTCTGGGAAAAAATACTCTCTCTCATTCAGTTTCATCCCTGATAATTTCTGGTGTACCACTGCATTATGATAAATAGTTAATAATCTTTCATGTTTATCTTCTCTGTGTCTCTTGAAGAAATAACATCCTATGTTAGCATTGGGTCATTTCTTGTCCACACAGAAATCTTATTCTATTTAAACAGTCCTCGTTTATAAGCTATTCACTTGAGCTGATCATTTTTTCTGCCTTTCAGTGTATTTGTCTAGGTTTACTTATATTGTTTTTGAGATGAGGTGACTGTACACCACAGGCTATATGTCAGCAGAATAGTTTCTGAATTGTTCTCTTGTATTTTCATAATAATCCTTAACTGCTTTTGCTGATGCTGAGCACCAGTCTGACATCCTTATCAGGCTCTCCAAGATGTGTTTCCTGAGATGAAATAGCTAATTTAGTGCTCATCATCATGTAGATGTATTTGTTTTCCCTGTATCCATTGTCATTACTGAACTAGAATTTATTGACTTCTGTTTTATTAACCAGACACTCAGTATCAAGAGGGTTGGGTTTTTTTAATTATTCACATAAGTTTTAGTTTCTCTATCTTGAGTAATTCTGTGTTAATATAGATCTCAGCCCAGATTCCTGTGGGTTTCCAGCAGTAACCTCTTTTCCTTGAGAAAGCTGACCATTTATTGTTTCTTCCTTATTTGTTCCCCTCCTGCTTTTCCCAACGGTGAACATGCCATGTTTATCTATGAAATCAAGTCAGATTTGTACTGTCATACTGCAGCCACAAATGTTGTTTTAGGCAATGAAATACACAATTAGTCTTCCTTGGCATTTTTATTTTCTTCTTTCCACATTATTTATTGACACAGTTCTTATGTTCTTTTTGCTTTCATTTTCTGTTTCTCTGTCACCTTCCCTGCCTTTGTTGTTGTGTTTACTTTCTCATTCATCCACTTTCCCATCCAATACCTTCTCCTGCTCAGGTTTCCTGCAGGGTCTCAACCCTTTCCTCACTACTCACACCTCTTTACACAGGCTTACTAGGGCTAGAGTAACTGCATATGTGTATCATTCCTCTCCTTACCCTATCCATCCCTCTTTCACTAAAAACAGAGGCAACCAGATGCAATCTGTGCACAAGCCAAAGTCATTGAACCTAGGGGAAGTCTCTCCGCTGAAGTAGAGTTGGAGTCAAGATTTCCATGAAAGCAGGATGACTTATGTATGAGGCTGGTTTACAGATAGACACTGCACTGTTATTCCCAGCAGAGTTAGGTGGTAAGGAATGTGTCAGGTCTCCTCTTGGGCTGTTCAACCAGGTGATTTGGTCTTCGTGATAAGTTGGCAAGATTTTCCCCAATAGGCTGAGGTACACCAGGCTGAAACATACTCCTCCCAGCCCATCTGCCTCTCTAGCGAACTGTAGAAGTTCAGCTATCTACACCTTTCCTAGTATTTGGCAACTAGGAGATAACAGAGCTGCCAGCACATATAGAGAAGAATGAACAAACCAGTGTGCCAGGCAGGAAGTTGATTAACTCACCTCAGTTTGCTGCATGTGCCTTTAGTGGCAACAACAGCAAAACACAGGACACCAACATTGTAATGACCAGCTTGGAGAGTTGTGTTGAATTTTGCTCTTCAGCCCTGTGACTTCTGCAAGGAGGGAGCAACCACTGTACTTGGATGTGCTAGCATGATCATAGCAGAGATGGAGCAGCCATCTTCTCTCCCATCTGTCGTTGATGACACCTGTGGAGCAACACATGACAGGACAACATGATGGAACTCTCCAATATGGTGAGACTTCTTTCCTCACAGCTTGATTCCCTTAACTAGCCTTTTGGATGCCAGCAATACCTTTTCTTCCTCATATATGCAGCATCCTTGGTTTATCCAGTCATCACGGGGAGCTTAGTGGGATTCAAATTTCCTAGTATAGGGAAAATTTTGTGAGATAGGAATATGTGGTGATGGGTGAGATAATTTCTGTGATATGGCTTGCTATTTTTACCATTCTCAAAGCTGTTTGTCAAGCACTAAGTCAAATAAAAGATTACAGGACACTGTTACTTAATCTTCACCATAAAGTATCCTTATTTTTCAGATATCTCCACTTGACTTAGTTCTTACATTCACAGATATCTTACTACTTCAGTGGCAGTGAAATCAGCAGAGGTAGTTTGTAGGTTGAGAGATCCTTCCACTAAATACTCTACAGGAGAAAGAATGATGGACTGAACATATGTGGCACAGTGAGGCAATCTGCAGAACTGGGGATAGTGTGGGGGAGTGAATGTGCCGCAATCAACTATTTCAGTGAAAATAACTGAATGAGTCAGCTGTGATGTGTTAGAAGTAGTAATGGTGGTAATGACCACACCTCGTGGCCATGCTGCTCTCCTTTTGCCAAGGATTGCTTGCTATTGGGTGACCTCTTCTTCAGGGTAGTCAGGAGATTTCTGCTGTTGCAAGACTTTCACACAAAGGTTCTTTGTGCCAAATAACATCATATTTTTGTCCAAGGGTGTTCATGGTTATTGTTTCTTAAATGCGTCTCTAATTAATTTTGCCAAAGCCACCCACCTTCTGCCATCTGTCAAGTGGCAAGAAGAAAGAATGTGGCTCCAGACAGCTAGGCATTTTGAAGGACAGAAGAACATGTGGTGAGGTGGGAAAGTTACGGAGTCAAATTCAGATCATGACTTCACAATAGCTTCTTTTATATGATAGTTTACGAATCATAATGGACTATCATATCCTTAGTACGTAAAAATCCACAGATTAAGAAACTGTAACAATGTTATGAAACGAAAGATGTTAGACTTTTTTTGTCTAATATATCAATGACAACAATAAAACAGTTATTGTAGTGATCATTTTTAAACAATAATCTGAGTCCTCATGGATAACGTCCATGGTTTATACTTCCTGTAAGAACAAAAGTATATTATCTTTTACGTTAACTCTTTCCACATTTCCATATGCTTCCAGTTATTTATTTTAATTGTGGAAACAAAAACAAATACAGAACATGTAAATAAATGTCTTGGCCTTCCTTCCATAGATCACTTCCTATATTCTTTGCATTCTCCAAAGCTACTTTGCACTCCAATTAACTTCACTAGGAGTTGTGTTTGTGTGTATACCCACACAAAACATATATATATATAACCTGCCCTCACAAGACTCCACAGCAGTAAACTTAAATCGCAATAGAACTTCATCTATGGTATCAATCATGTTTTCATTACCAAATATGGGCTGCAAGAAAATGTTTAACAGTCCATAGAAACTTTTCTTTAAAGCATGCAAACCCTAAATATTCGAATATTCGATTTTGCATTATGGTCCTTTAGTTAGGATTTATTAGGCTATTTCATATTTGCCTTTCTGTTTATTTTGTGAAAGTATACTTGTCTAGCACACATTTTTATGCCAGCCTTGCTTTGCATTTTTACAGTCTGCTAATTAGACCATTTTAACTAATTTGTTTGCATTTTGCATGAGCAAGTTGGGCTTTTGGATTGACTAATGTAATTGCAGCCAGTTTCTGCCAAATACAAATTACTCTTTCTAGTGTGAGCTAGAGAGAAAAGTAAATATTTAATAGCCATCAATACCCTTGCAGCATTTTAGAGTGTGTTTTTTTCCTATGGAAAGTTTAAATAATTTCTTCAGTGCTTGATTGCACTTTAATGTTAAGAAATTATTTTTTAATCTTTTTTGAAATAATAATGAATTAGACATTTTAGCGTCTCCATAAGGGTTTTATTTCTGTGCACTTTGCAGTTTTAAATTCCAGGCTTTAAGATCTGGTGCTTTCACATCTGTAGTTTACTTGTGTAGCTTTTTATGCATTGAATGCTGTCTCCTGAAGTCATTTTCCTGGAAAGTACTTGAGTTTTAATGTTTCTAAGTGGATGAAGTCAAGTTTTATAGCAATCTTAAATTGTGGGACTTGTGTTCACTTCCTGTTTTTTTTATTCTTTCTCAGAGGAGCATAGGAGAAGAAGAGGAACTGGTTACCATACCTCCTTGTTATTGGTATCTGTCTTACGTAGCACAAATCTTACGTTATCTGCCTCACCCGATGAGTTGCCAGCAAAACAATATACACAGGCTCCACTTCTTAGATCAGTGCCAGCAGAAAAGTGCTGAAAGATATTGCTGACAAAATTTGGTGATGATGCTGTTCGCCACAATGTACACATCTACCTGACGGTGCCTGTTCCCTGGGGTGTGAGTGATTAGGCTCTAATTTATTTTCCCACATGAAACTTTAAAATGTATGGGTCCCATAAGCGCCTTAACCAATGGCCTAAGGAGTGAGGCTGGTGTTGCTTTCTGTCCCCCAGTGAATGTGACAACAGTCCATGAAAAGCAGAAGGGTTTGAGCAGGAGTGGTGTGTAATAGTTAGCTGGTACTGGGGTTGCCTTAGTGCATTTCTAACCTCACTTTAACCTTACTCTATCTCTTGTCGGTCATCTTGTGTAGCTGGTACCAGTCCCAGGATGCTGTGGGAAGGAGAACCTGCCTTTGCTCATCTTATTGTTTCACCTGATGAAGCTAAAATGATAACAGATCAACAGTGAGATCCAGTACTAAGGCAAGAGAAAACAAAACACCTTTTAGCTGAGTCCTTGACATGTCAGTACTCATTTTCTTTTCAGATACGGTACAACTTCATCTAATAATGACCTATCCATAATTATTAATTAAGAGGGTGCATACATAATCACTGCCAAGTGACAACAGAGGTCCATGTCATCATCAGGCTATGTAATCAGGCTCTGAATTTCACAATCACAACAACCAAATTTTTTCTCTCTGTCCCATTCCTGCTACATCAAATGTGTCCTGGAGCATGAAACAACATGATTTTGATGGATGCTCTGCCTCTGTCCCTCACTATTTTCACAATCCTCCTATCATGCAGTGAGAACAGGTGTATTGCAAAAAGTAAAAATCTTTTCTTCTTCTGATATTGGCCTGGCCTAGATGGATGAGCAGGTGATTTGATCAGTGAACCAACCATAATGCTCTGAGAAAGTTATTAGTAACAGGCAGTCTTATGTGCCCTTCTGAATAAGCTTCAGTGTGGCGTTTCATTAGTAAACTCAACACAGCCATTGTTGGATATCTGCAGGTCTCACAAATATTAGTGGCAAATTTTAGCATAACTTGGTGGTAGGATTTGTCTACTTGGATTAAAATCTTAAACAAAATAAAATTAGCTCTCCATTGAATGCTAAAATTTTATGCTGAAAAGCTGTAATTAACTTAAGAATTAATTTAATAAAATTTGATTTAATACTAAAGTTCTGGTGCATATTTTCCATTATGTACCTGGTTGCTCTTTGGGTACAGTGCTCCATGGTCCTAATTTATAATACACTGAATTTCTTGAATAAATACTTTTTCATCCTAGATACAGAGAAAAGTACTTTCCTGTGTGTCCTTATATTTGGTATTTTGGAAACGAAGAGGACAGATTGTCAGATGGATTTGAGTATGTACCCGGTACTTTTCTGAGTGTGCCTATCAGAATACGTATGGAAAAGCAGGTTTGATTTTGCTGCCCCTGAGAGGAGGTAAAAGGGTGGAGGCTTTGCAGATGTCGGTACCATTACACAAGAGGTCTGTCTAAAATAGCTCCACAAATCGTCTTTAGAAACGAGAAGGGAGTTACATTATTTTCTCACTTCTGACAATTCTACAGTTTATCCATGCCTATATTCTCTTGCTGCTAATAGGATTACTCACACAAGTAACACAATAGCACTTTAGCCTTAAGCAGTTGGCCTCCACGCTGATAGACAAGTGAGCATGTCAGCTGGTGCCTTCTCTGATGCAGCGAGCAAATTAACCAAGAACTGGACTGACTCTGTTTCAAGTCATAGATAACTGAAATCTATTTAAATCATTTCAGTCACAGGAAAGTATTTTCTAAATGTGTTACATCAACACATCCCCAAAAGTTACATGTAATCCAAGGCACATATTTTATCCTTGATTACATTTGCAAATTCAATCTCAGCCCTTTCAAGGCATTTTGAATTTAAAGTAATATTGTTAAATGCTTATCTTCAAGATACTTAACTAAAGCAGTGCCACAGGAACATTCAATAAAGGACTTCAGCACAATAGTTCATTTATTCACGGAATACCCTGTCTAACCAGCTGACAATTTTTACAGATCTGACCCCTCTCCAGAGATTTAGTCATTCTCCAAAATGTAACAGCAGGGGATGAGATTTAAAAAAAAAAAAAAAAAAAAAAATGTACAGCACTTTCCAAACTGTTAAATAAATAAGTATCCAAAATAAGATACAGATGCTTTTCACCAGCTATATCACGAGACCTTTCAGTGTCTGCTCTCTGCTTATGAACTTCTTTATGAATTTCTTTAAAAGTCTATGAGAATCAGTGTATTTAAAATGTCAGGTCCTGACAAAATTATGCAGGGAAACAAATCCCAGACATTTAGTTTTCTGAAGCTACAATGGTACTTCTCAATGACTGCTTCTGCTGTGCTAGGGTGGGTCAGTAATTTTCAGAATTTCGTATTTCAATGCAAAATAATTTTTTTGGAGTAGTACTTCTGTGCAACAGTACTTCTGTGCCTGAGGAGTAGCTTGAATGTAAGGGATGCTGTGTGAGCGTCTCTTTTGCATGAAACAGAGGAAAATTCTTGGTCTGAATGATGAACACAGATGATGGTATAGCAGCTAGTTCTCAAACATATATATCCTCTCATAAATTTGAGCTCTGCCCATGAGATTTTCCCACTAAGGACAGGCATACTTAGAAGACAAACTTCCATGTGAATGGCTAGATATTTTGCAATCATTGTGTGAACTAAAAGGGGAAATGGTAATCACCAATTTTAGACTATTTTATTTAAACCAAGTAGCAGATGTTTCTAACATTAACAAAACTCTTTAGAGTATGAGAGCCGGGGAACGTTGTCCAAGAGAAATTGTTGGTTCATTTTATGTCATTTGCAACTATAGTTTGGACTTAACAGATGAAAGTAAAGATATGTATGGGGAGGGTACATGAGGAAAAAGTACCTGCAAAACAACGATGTGAATGGTGTGAAAGAAAGCAAAGCTGAAGAGGAAAAAAAATGGTCTGATTAGGTGGAATCTGTTGGGAAAATATTTTCTACTCACCTCTGCTGGAAAGTGGTATTAAAATATCTGGTCCTTATAGCGCTCTGAGTTAATACAAGACTTCTGCAAAATTTAGTGTCTTGATCAACACCTGGCTTGGCACCTCCAAGAGTTTAGATCTACCTACATCTGACCACCACCTCAGTAATGCACTTTGACACAAAGCATTGTTCGTGTTGCTGCAAATTATAAAAATTTGTTTGCAAATATGAACATCACTTTAAAAGGTTATAAAGACATAACGAACAGGAGCTAAAGTTTCAAGTTGTTAACCTGTTCTATAATATGTGTAAGGTATACTTAAAAAAAACAGGAATGCCAGTTATGTTTGCAAGTGGCTTCAGATTAATGGGGGTAGATATAATCCAAAGTACTTTTTAAAGGTCAGTGAAAAGTTTAAAGGTTAAACCCTGCTATTTTTTTTTTCAGTTTGGACTCCAGCAAGTTCAAAAAGAAATGCCCATTTCTTCTCTCAGTTACACTAGTGTGAATTTAGCATTCACAAGTACTTGGTCTTAGTTGAATTTATGTGGATTTACAGCACAAGGACTACCAGCTCTGGCTCTGGCCTGTTGCTTTGCTCCTTGGTTGAAAGAACAGGTTTTGTTCAGCTGCTACTTTCTCCTGGAAAACAAACAAAAAAAAAATCCATGTAAATTATGTGAATTTGCCCATGGAGTTTTCAGAGCAGAGAAGCTACACCAAATACTCTGAATATACTGTAGAGTTTGAAAATAAGTATATTGGTAAAGGTGAATTTCCATATTAAATAAGCTTATTTGATGCTCATCATCTCGTAACAAGAGTAACATTCTTCCCTTAGCAGTTTACAGCATTTTAAAAGATGGTACAAATGTTGGATTATATTTTACAAGGAAGTTTTGCTAACAGTAAAATCATCATATCCCTGTTTCTATAATAACCTAACAGAAAACATACCACTGAAAAGAAGGATGTCTTTTCTCAAATGAGATTTCCAACTAAGATAATCTGAGGAAATACATAATAACACTGTGACTCTATGTTTTCTTTTCTACCTTTTTCTACTATTAGCAGCAATAAAACCATACTATTTAGCAAAAGCTTTAAAAAAACTCAGCTGGACACATTCTTGTGTAGCCTCATCTGGGTGTTCCTGCTCCGGCAGGGGGATGGACTAGATGATCTTTTGAGGTCCCTTCCAATCCCTAACATTCTGTGATTCTCTGATTAGCATCTTTTCTTCCTGGAGAAATCCTTCAAGTTTCCCTCTTGGTCTCCACTCTTATTCACATTCCCTGAGGACAGAAAATCTTCCAAGGGGTGGAAGGGTTCCAGGTCATCATTTGCCTTCACCTCATCTTTGCCAGCCACGCTCCCCACCAAAAGCTCATCCACAATGGTTCTGTTCTGGCCAGGTCCCTGAGCAGTAACTACTGGAGAAAGTTTCTTAAAGAAAATGCCTAGAGTTTAGTGATAAGTATATAGAAATATTACAAACCACATTCTGTAAATTCCCTTTGGGCATCTTCCCAGTGAACATTATGCAGAAAGGCAGCTGGGTTAACAGCAACAGGGAGTCTTGCAGGATCTCCCACCTCTCCCTTGGTTTTACAGGGTCTTCACAATTGCCTGTTCTGCTCCTATGTCCTTCTGGTGGTTCTTCCTCAGCTCCTTTCATTTCATAACCCACCTCTGTGTTGTCTTTACAAGTGTCCCCTCAGCATCTCCACTGCTCCTGTTCATACCATGCTGTCTCATTGCCTCCCCACGTCTGCTCAATGCCAGTCCACAGACAGTTCTCACCTCACAGTTCCCTGTCTGGTTTTCAAAGCCACATAACATTATGGAGGGGCTTTTTACAAATTGTCTTTTTAGCTTTTCATTTTTTTCCTTTTGAAAGTCTCTGAAGGAATTAGACAAGCTTTGAGCCACAATCTCATGCAGAAAGGAGGATGAAATGTTGCATGAGGGGCAAAAAATGAGAAATGGCAGCCTTCTTTTCACCCATCAAAATATTCCTGAAAAAATACCATATACTTCTGGAAATTACAACTAGTTTTATGACCCACCTTACAACTCATGGCTTGAAAAGCTGCAAGACGTTTCCTCCTCTTGAGCAGAGATCTGTAAAAGAGCTTCCAACAAGAAGAGTTGCCCATGTGACCTTTTGGAATTTTTTTCCTTTTCAACCTCTGCAAAAATTCAAACAAAGAAATTCAATTGTTTGGATATGGATAGAAAAAGGATCTACGAGAATGAGAACTCAGGCAATGTATATTCATTTCAAAAGTCAAGGAAATATTGATGGAAAACACTTCTGCATTTTCCACTAGAATTACTGAATAGATTTGATTAAATATATAAACTTCACTTTGCTATTCAAGTTCACCAAGCATGTTTGGAATAACAATTATTTTATTAACGTACCGACATGATCTAGTCAAACAAAATTAAATGTGTTTTGGGGTAATAAAATGTAAAGCTTTGTTTAAGTATCTTTGCTTTTTAAAACAATGGAGAGACAGAGATTTCTGCAGAAGCAAAATGATAATCCCACAAAAACTGTAAATTAAAATCATTAACCTCAGCCTTGCCATAAGCATCTTTTTCCTCAGGGGCATAGAGCAGCTGTCGTCCAAGAGAAATTTTAGTTTCAGGAAGCTCTCGGGAAAAACATACAAAATACATTGTTACACTATTTATAAAATACAACAAGTTGTCTCTAATTTGTTTCTGCTAGTCAGTATAGGACCAGAAGGAAAAATAATGCTCTTAGAATAAAAATTCTCTGAATCTTAGGGACACAGGGGAGCTTCTGAAAGGAAAAGTTTGATTTTGAGTAAGGCATCACATTCTAACCCTGATATTGGCTTATCAACCTGTACAGGCTCAGATGCAGCAATTTATGCCAGATTTTCTGAACTGTGAAACATGACTAATATTTTTTACCTTGCTCAGAGCAACTGACACACTTCTGTTTGAACAATACTTGATTTTTCTTGTCCCCTTGCCTGCTCTGGTGCACCAGGGTCTACCTTTTTAGCATTTTGCCTTGACATCCTTGTTATCTGTTACCTCAAAGTTTTTGATGGTGCCATCTATGTCCATGATGCCTCATAAGCAGTAAGGTTCAAAACTGCTGAACTTGTGCATCCATGCGTTAATCTACATGCAAGGATAATCTAGTTAATGAAAAGGTGGCCGGGGGAAAGCATAGACTGTCTGTAAGCTTGGGATGCGAGAGGTAGCATGGGCTGTGGCTGACACTAGGAAGACCTAAAACTGCCACTGACCCATTGCGTGATTCTGAGGAAGCCATTTCACTTTTCTATTGTGCTTTTCTTCCCAGCCTTCGTCTCGCCAACCTGCCAGCCCTTCACAGCAAGATCTGTCTCTTATGATATGTGTCTCACAGTGGGAGCTCAGCTGCAGCTTCCAAATTAAAGCTGATTGGGAATTTTTCAAGGAAATGAATTTTCATTTAAAAGTGCAGCTCAGTCTCAGTGCAGTTCTGTACGCAGTTGTCGGGATGTTCACCTAATATGTGAAGATGCAAATTTAAATAATTACTTTGAAGAATTTGTTGTTATAGGAAGTAGATAATCTCTAGCAGGAACTGTGGAATGCACCTTGCCCTAGGATAACTATGAGGCCGTGAGTGAATTGGCACAGTCATCTCTAGTTAGAGAGACAGCAGGTCAGGAATTTGAACCTGAGTATGTTAGCAGAGATCACATGCTGCACATCTCTTTTGTTGTTGTGTTTGTTTGTTTGTTTGTATAAAAACAAACCTTCAAAAGGCACTTGGGTTTGCTACAGGAGAGAACTGGAGCATCAATGAAATCCTGGGAAGTTTCATGGGTGGGTTTACTTCGTCTCACTTATTTCTGCTCTGAATCCTACAAACAATTCACAGTGAGATCAGACATATTTTACCTTGTAAAATACTCACAGTCTAAAGGAGACAGACAACTTCAGAATAAATCATGACCAAATATTTGAGGGGAGTTAATGACAAAAGATAAGTTATTTTCAAAAAGCATTCCAAAGAGAAATAAAAAGGCCTTCTGGTGGTTAGTAAAAACAAGTTGTTCCCAGCATGAGGAAGATAGCAATAGGCAAGTATGGCTAAAGGAAATAATCAGATCAGTAAAACAAAGGGAATAGTAACAAAGTTCAGTGGAGACAACAGGAAATTAAAACATATAATTAGGGGGAAAGTGGTATGGGTCTTCCGTAAGTTTTGGTGTGCCATAATGAGAGAAGGGAAATAACCCAGAGTTTCCAGAAGTGATACCATTACCACTTTTAGAACATTTTCTTACTAGCTTTTGAGTATTAATTCTGGTGGAACACTCTCAAGGGTGTTTAGAGAGAGTTTGTTTTTATAGAAAGAATTTGTTGTTACGAAGCAGATCTCCACTATACACCGGTGTAAGATGCTAATATTGTACAACTGTACAGCAATACCAAAATGACAGTTCCGAAGGGAAGATGTATTTTCTCCCCTTCCTAGCCCTACCTCAGCTTCTCTTACTGACTGCTGATTTAAAATAGCCTGCATTTCTAACCCAGAGAGCAGCTGAGTCATATTCAATTCACATGGTCACTTCGCAGCTGAGTACGATTGCACTACCTATGTGGGATCTCCAAAGAATATGCAAAATATCATTTGCTGAAATGGAAACTCTCTAAACATCTCTCCAGGGGGCATTTTGTACAAAAGTTAAGACTATGAGGAATGTCATATCACTTAGGCTAAGGATTTGTACTGGATCATACACTATTCCCTCTAGCCTATGTCTACCAGAGCAAATTCTGTGTGCATGGCTGTGAACCTGGGGTGCAGGTTCAGGCTCTGGCATAACCAAAATCAGAATGCAATCTGCTGCCTGGCATCATCATTGCCACTGTCCTCTCCTTTCAGGAAAATTAAGACCTCTTTCTCTGGGAACTAATTTTGTTTAAGATCACCCCAGGAGTTTCCATTCTCTAATTTTTCACTTTAGACTCAGCCAGAACAAAACGTTTTTCCAACCTGTAAAATTATTTTCCAGGAGAATATATGGAGAAATTAGTCAAATCCTGGAAGAAATCTCAACAAAAATATTGCAACAACAGTACAGATCACTAACAAAACCACTAGATTAGACTCCTTCTCAATGAAGACTGTAACTTTTCCAGTGCAGGATGATGATCTGTATAACTTCCACAGGAAAAAAAAAAAAAAGCCCCTCCTTTTCAATTATACGGATAGCAAAAAAAAAACCCTAGGAACTATGCAGTCTTTTGTGGGCAAAAGGTTTGTCCATGAACCTTCTGTTACACAAATTGAGATTAAAAAGATAAAAAATTGAGACAAACAAGCACTGACCTGTGAGTGAGAGTTAAGCAAACACGCAGATGAATTCAGAGATGCAGCTCTGTGATGGGGAAATACCCAGGGTAAGAAATGTTTACAGAGGAAAGTTCTGTGGATTTCCAGGCAGGGGAATAGCAGTGGTTACCTCCTGCTGAAATATCATAGCTGCAATGAAGTGGCAAAGACGACAACTGACATGTCAGAAACACATAAATCTGTGCTTATAGGGCTGACAACTTGGTATGATTTCTCTCCAAAGATAACTTTATAACTTGCTGAAGTGTGATTTAAGGATGCCCTGGAGCAGCACTAACCTGTGTACCTTTCTTGTGGGTAACTTTTTATAAGCTATAGATTTAGTTAATAGCTTATGCAATTTTTCATTTGACCTACGGGTGTCCCATGTGGGTGGGATTTTCAAAAACACTTGGGCCCAGATCCACAAAGAGATTTACATAGAGATGATTGCACCTACAATGTGTGTAGTGAGCAGAGACCTGGACACAATTTAGCCTGTGATCTTGTGAGGACACAAGAGAGGGGCTGCAACAGCCTTAAGTGTTCACCAGGAAATCCACCTATGCTTATGTGTAAAATTGCTCTGGACTGTGATGATGCCTTAGCTCTTTTCCCACCAAAATGGACTAAAATCAGGCACCAACCAACTGCTCTTGAAAAGGTCAGACTGAATCTTTCTTTTCCTACTGTAACTTAGAACCTTTCTAAAATATCTTTTAGAAAGAAGCACTTGAATTTTATTATCAGGTAGACCACTTCCACAGGAAAAATTTTGCTGGTTTTGTTTCACTGTTCTGTTTTTCAAGTGAAATATTCTATATACATACAAGAATAAGTATATTAAATATATACATACAAGAAAAACTATTTTTAAAAGGATAATAATACAATATCCAGTATGGTCCTAGTGATGTTAGATGTGCTTAATCTGAAGCAGTTGATAATCTTTGCATGCAACTTGGGCTGTAGATCTTTGCACACATCATCCCTTTTGATACTGGTGAAGAATAGGTTTGTATCTTCATATATGTCAAACACTAGGATAAATTATGCCCTTCATGCAAGACAAGCCACAAGCAACAGTGTATCTTATAAATAGGCCTTTAGGGAAGCTGCTTTATTTCCATTTTTCCCTGTGTTTTTACAAAGACAAACTATCCCATGTGGCATTTGGGCACTCAGAATACTGTTGTATTCTAAAGGCTTTAAGCAGTCCAACCAAATAAATAGATGTGAAAAGCTGAAGTCCTTGCAGTGCCATGCTACAAAATAGGTGCAAGACTGGCAAATTCTGCATGAAGGCTCAATGTAGATTTGCTTTCTTCACACCCAGAGAGCTTTCAGCATGTGTCTCTGAAGAAAAGTGCAGGTTGGTCTGGCCTCGTGCCTGTGGAACACACAGCTACCTTCCTGAAGGTTGGTGCAGCACCAGGACATTGCAAGCTAAACTCTCAGATCCATGTTCTGACCCCACTCAGCAGCTAAATTTACATTACTCTTAGTGTGAAGAAAGTATCTTGAAAGAAGTAGAGGTCCCCAAGGTTCTTTAGGGCTCCTTGAAAGCTCAAGTAGCAGAACACAGTAGCTTTCACTATGATAGGTAGTAAACCCAGTAAACTTATGTGAGGGTAAAATTCTGTGGGCTGCAGAGTGAACTGAAGAAAAGTCTATTTGTCCTCCTGGGACAGCATTAAGGGAAAGCCTGTAAAGCTGTAGGTCCAAGCACAGAGCCTCTACTGACTTCCAGAGGAGCGCCAACTGCAGACAAACAGCAGTGCAAAGGCCTAGAGGCATGACAAGAATTAATCTCAAAAGCATTATAAGTTTATTTTGTTCACACCTACAACAAAGTATGGCAATATTATTGCTGTTGCAGTTAAAACGGTCTAAGAAAATAAGAACTGCAGGAAGAGGCAGTATTTTATTTTAGGCCAACTGTTTAACTTGGAGGGAGAAGTTTATAGACACCAGTCTTCTTTCATATACAAAAAACTTCCTTCTGCTATTAGTATCAGCTATTCTAGTAGAAGAGGTTTCTTTTCCCTGTAACTTTGCCGTGGAAACAAAGTAAGATCTGAACTCTGCCCAATACAAAATACTGGGTGATCTATGCCTACCGTCCTGGTTTTGTTAAAAACAAGTTTCTCTTTTAGTGAATTTGCATGTCAGCTAAAGCTTCATATTAGCTGCATTTTCCTGGAGAACCAGATGCATGTTTTGTTAAACATAGCAATGGAATGCGAAGTTATTGATAAGGACAGATTCACATCTCACGAGAGGGGCAACAAGAAACAGGTGGCCAATAAACTGACCAATTGTGTATAACATTCCATTCATGTGAATACTTCATTTAAAAGTGGGAGATGACAAGGATCTCATGCCTTTTTCCTTCTTTTTCATCCCTTCTACTTATGGCCGACATTAGGAGAGGACCTTGCTAGTCGTCCCTGCGAACTGAGGCCTAGTGAGAGACTGAATCCAGCTCCAGTTGGCTGCAGAGTCCAATCCAGGACTTTGGTTGATGGCTCTGCAGTTGCTGAGACTTTCAAGATTGGTTTTATATATTTTGTATTATTTTCTCTATTCTTACTAGTAGCATTAGTAAAACATTTTTAATTTTTCCAACTCTCTTCTCTCTGTCCTTCTTTTCCTCTCGATCGCCTGTCCTTAGTGGGAAGCGGGGAGAGGGAGAGGCAAAAGGGGGAAGTAGGGGGGAGAGGAGGTTAACAATACATCTGCCAGGATTTTATTGTCACCCCACAATCTAAACCCTCGACACCTACATAATCACATTTCCCAATAAGTGTTGAAAATGTTTGTTGGGAAAGCTGATGAACTCACTACACACTTTTCCTTAAGACTGACAGGACTTTAAGGTAAGTCAGAAAAGACCTTTTTTCCCAGTGGTTATGTTTTGTAGGCATAGTGATTTAAAGCTGCATCCTCACAGAAGTCATCACAGAGTATCTGAACACTTAAATCCTAAGGGTGAAACACTGTGGAATTTGAATGGTTATAAGGATGCACAGGCCTTGCAGTGGTGTTTTTATAACAAGGTGGAAGTTGTTATAGAGAATAGGAGAAGAGGAAAGCATATTCTACCTTAAAACACTTGCACCCTGGCTCTTAATAAGAGGTCAAGTAAGAATTTTATGCTGTGTGACACTTCAATATTTACAACCTCTTGTCCTCACTGATAAAGAAAATACCTCCTGGACACAAGTAGCAGAAAAATCACATAAAAATAAACTCAGCTACTTCCTAGTTCACAGGAAGAACTAAAGTGGTGTTGCTGTCCCTCAACATCAAAAAAAATTAGACTTTGTCAGATAAAATGGACCATTCAGCATTCACTGCAAAACACGTGTTCTTTTTGGTTCTAGCATTTCATTCCTTTTGCACTCTCTAGGTCTTAAATGAGGGCAAATCTGAAGATGCTGCTTTAGTATCATAGAAAAGGGAAATAGGCTTCTTTTAAAAATCTCAGTTTCCCAGGAACTGAGACACTTCTTCTAAGTATTCATTGAAAAGGCAGAGAAAACTAAGGAAAAGTGACTCCAAAGTACCATCTGCAGTCAGATTTGGAGTGGATGTTGTCAAAAACTGTTTTTTCTTGCACATATGTTTTGTGAGCTCAAGTATTATGTCCCAAAAAAAAGATAGTGGACTACTGAAAAAGGAACAGAAACCTGAAAGCAGGATTGTCTCCTCAAACCCTGAGTCCTGGGCAGGTGTGTTTTATTTCTGAGGCTGCCTTAAAGTTTAAATTGGTCATCCTTCCTCTGACCTAAAAGAAGGTAATAACAGTATTTCTATTCACCCATCCATTTTTAGTTAGTGTTCATTTTAATCACAGGTGCCATCGGAGGTTCTTTCTTAACATATATCATTATTTTGGCTAGCACGAAGGGTTTCTCTGGGCATCCCCAAATGCAGGAGTGATATAAATGTATTCAGTGCTACAGTGATAAGTAAAGTCTTTAAAATAACATAGATCTCAGCGTACACACATATTCATACGTAAACAGTAAGGCACAGTCAGCATTAGCCTAAATAGAGGAAATTAGGTAACACAGCGAAAAGACAGAAAGCAAGTATGAAATGAGTCTGGATCAAATGGTTTCTACTTCATTTCTTTTTGTCCTGCTCTGACTGGTGTAACTTGTAATTAGTCTCTGCCTGCAGTGGTGTGGTTCCAAAGAATGGTGGATTAAGGAGAAACTCTAGAATTTCTCCATAACTTGACAAGTTATAACCTGAAAAGCTACACTTAGTCCATTAAAGATTTTTCACAGTGACATTTTAGTGCAGCTAGGGAAATATGCCACTTTGCCATTTATCATTTTCAGGGCATGGACAGTGAAAAGGAGGTTGCTATGAAGAACAAAATAAAATAGGTTACACGTACAGAAGTGAAGAATCCTGATAAATATACACCACTGAATGTCAGCAAATGTCACTCGAGAAGCCATTTGCAGCTACCAGAACAGCCTCACAAACCAGCAAAAGTAGCGAAACCCGGCAAAACAAGTTGGGTGTACTCACTTCCACATGAATAAGCAATAAAGCTCTCTGAAGTCACACCAGAAAGTTGTTAAACTTGATAGATGAATCTTTTCCAAATTGCTCTGCCACGTACTGTATATGGCTACAAAGGACTATGGACGGTTTCAAGTGAAAAGAAAGAGAAAGCATTGCTGAGAATGCAGCAATTTAATCATTTTTGTTCAAACACTTGTATTCTGCTTTGTATTGAAGGGACAGTTGGAACAAAGGAGTGATTCATAAAACTGCTTGTTCTTCCATAGCGCTGCTCTTTTTTTTTGTCTGAACTTGGTTGTCGGAACTATTGCCTTATTACCATTTCTCCTTTAAATATATTTGCCACTCTAGCAACAAGGGTTAGAGTTAAATTGAGTTGTGTTTGGTAGGCAGAAATGTTGCAAATGAAAGCTTTTCTGCTGAAAAACTTCTAAAGGTAGCTGACTAGCATGCCATCTAAGTGTCAGTGAAAGACCTGCAAGATGTCTCCTATCTCTCCAGGAACATCTGATTTGTAGATCTATGGATCAGCTCCATTTTGGTTTATAGACACAGTGACCTGGAAAAAGTTCTCCTTGTGAAAGTTACAATACTTGAGAGAAAACATCAAGATTTCTTCAGCTTATTTTAATGTGGGCTGTCTCTTTGCAGCCTCTTGAAACACAACTCTTCATTGATAATAATCAGAGTGAAGATCTTTGACTAAGAAAATATCTCCAAGGAAAAGTAGGAGTTCTTAAAATTTCAGAAACTCCAACTGCTTTTATATTTAATTTTCCATGAGTTTCTTCCTCCCAAATTCTAATTTATGTTAGCAAAATCAGAGACAGCCTGCATCATTTTGATTTCATGAGACTCTTATCCCCAGACACCACACTCATGCAAATTTCAGATCAGTTTTGTTTTCATTAGTGAAAAGCAGCAACATGGATCACATAAATGGGGTCATACAGGAATTCTTTTATTCAAAATATTTCAGACATGCTAACATACACTGATTGTAGAACCATTTCAGCCAAACTTCTCACCACATGTTCATGAAAAAGCTACAAAAAAAAAAGAGAAAAAAATTAAATTTTTGAAAAGAACAAATTTCTTGTACTTACAGATGCTGTAGATGGAGTGAGGGCAAACCTTCCTTTCTTGGGCAGGATGTTTATACAGTGATTTTTCTTTGTACAAGTCTTCACTCTATTCTTGCAAAATCAAAAGTGATAATTACTAGTCAAACCAAAGTCTTTATTAAATTAAATGTAAAACCTGATTTAGAAATGAACAATGAGAATCAGAAAACAAGGATTAAACCGATAGGTTGTGCTCAGCACTGCATCAACTTTCCCGAACTACTCCCTGCCCCCTCCCCCTGATTCTTTGAAAACTGAAGTAATCTTTGAGGCAAAACAAGCATTTGACAGCATCCGTCATCCAGAAGCTCTGTAGCAGTTGTGCTGCTTCTTTGGTCTTGTTTTGAATTTCTCTGTCAATTTGAATAGACACAACAGAGTCTCAAGGCACGATGCTCACAAGATGAGAAGGCAAGGACTGTGTCAGATGCAACAAAAAGATCTATCAGTTTGTTACATCATCACTAATATGAGCATACCCAAAAGCTTCTCCTTTTACATAAAAGTATGCAATTAAGTGAAAAACACAAGAAAGCTTATCTAACTTTTATACGTGAAAGGTAATGCATGTTACATAATACTATCCTTAACTTTGTTAAGAAACTCTCATTTATTACATACGTACACATTCATCTTAAAATGAGAAAAAATATTAGTTTCTTAGAGGACATTTGAAATTTAGAAATGCTTGGCCAAGATGTTATAAAGGAATTATTGAATAAATAGGCAGTGCATTAATTAACTTTGCGAGAAGCACTGGAAAGAAACTCCCAGTTAGCAGCCTGCCTAAACTAATGAATGGTTTAGTCCTTCCTTCCTCCAGCCTAAGCTTGAAAGGTGCTATCCACACCCCAGGCTTGATCTAAACTACTAAATGCGATGGGAAAGTGCCTACTGACATTGGATCAGGCCCAGCAGCCTCCAGGCTTGACCCTGTGGGCCTACATCAGCCCAAAGCAAACCTGCTCTTCCCCTTAACCAAAAGTCCCTCTAATGTATGTGCAAACTATCCGGAGCTCTTCGTCAGGCAGTTCTTTGGAGAGAGTAGAAATTTTGCCTGAATAAAGCAATACAGGGTTTAGTTTGGTGCAGCCAGTAATAACGAAGAACCGTAGTTTCTGTTATCAGGAGATTTTGATACACATGTCTTTCAAAGTAGAAAGAACATGTAGTTCTAAGTGGGGGGGGATCTTTTTTTGTCCTTTTTTTATTTTAATGGCTAAACATTGTAATGCTAGCTAAATAGAAATTCTTGTCTGTTAATAGGTTCCTTTAGTTTGTAATAAATAGGAATGCTAATTACTAAAATTTGGTATTTGGTATGCATTAGCTATTGTAAGTCTTCTCTTTACAGGCTTCATTGACATTCAATATGGCAAGCTTCCTTTGAAACATATTTATAAAATAACTACAGTATAATTAAACCAACAAAGCCATTTTTTAAGTAAGCTTAGTAGCTCAGTTTTTCACTCTGTAAGTTTTTTATTTTAAGGAGGAAAAATAGTTATGCTTCAATTCTACTGTATATTTCATTTTACATCTAATATTTCCTTTCCATTTGCAATCTGTGCATATCTAATTCTTGACAACTGTGATTATTAATGTGTGCATGAAAAACATGCTTCATAGAATCTTCCACAAGAATTTTTTGTTAATGAGAACTGAAACGTATCTTGGCAGAGACAATATATGTAATATTTATATATGTCTGTATATATACATAATTGAATAGCTAATGGTGGTGTAGTTAATACACAAAAATGGATTAAGAGATATGGCAGGTAATAATTGAAGTGGATGCTGTTTAATAAATGTAACTAAAATATTTTAATGATATAAAAGCAATAGATAAATAAAAGCAATTACATTTAATTTTGCTTTCAGCTTGCGAGCTTTTTCTGTAAGATTTAATAGATGGGAGAGCTTGTGCAGAAGGCTAATGGTAGAGTCAGTGTTAGCATTATTCATTAGGGTTTCTAAGTAATACTTATTCTGAGATATTTCTCTGGAAGACTAAAATGTTCTTGGTAAGGGTACTTCGATCCTGATAACCCTAATTCATTACAATATCCCCCTCATTCAGAAAATTAAAGTTTACAGAGTCCTCAGCACTTTGAAAATTTTTATACTATTTAGAACCATGATCATGTTTACTAAGTACAAGCTAAAAAGTGATAGCTCACATTATAAGTAAAGTGGAACCTCATAACTGTTTCTTAAACTCGGTCCTCTACAGGCATAATAATGTTGAGACCCCATTTACAGTATGGTGAATAAAAACAGTTGACATCATTGCTATAATCTTTATTTAAAACTGTTACCAAGGTTACAAATTACCATCACTGTGTGCAACAGGTCCTTCTGAAGCGGTATCATTACAGATTAACTGTAATGTGTAGGATTATAATAAAAGGCATAAGGGATTATGCACAAGCAAAAATGCTAGAAATAACACAAGTACAGCTACATTATCAGTGCATCGCTTTGCGAAACCTCTGCTTTCAACGCTGAAATACACAGTGTGGCTTTTTGTTTAATTCGGGCATTTAGAGAGATGTTAACTGTATCCTGAAGTGGCTTTACAGATGTCAGTGAGCAGAGGGGGTAGGGTTTATCTCGACCTATAAAACTTCTGCTGCTGGAAATGTTCTCACACCGTCTCCACTCTTAGCGGAGCACCCGGTTTACAGGAAAACACGCCCGCATTGTGTGAAGCAGGACTGCAGTGAAAGAAAACAGAGTCGGAGGGCGCGGAGCCCGCAGCAGCGCAGACCCGGACACAGGGGCTGAGGCCGAGGCCACCCCCGCCCCTAAAGGGGGGTCTCGCCTGGGGTAACAGGGTGGCAAAAGGGAGCGCGGAGCCGCAGGTGATCTTCCGCTCGCCAAGGCGTTTGGCCACCGCCGGCCAGCACCTCCGTCCCCCGCTAAGTCACTCTACCCCGCCCTCAACTTAATGACACAAATCCGGGCTCTTAAAGTCTTTACGACTGATCGTACTCGCTCATTTATAAATAATGATCTCCATATAGATGCATAACAACAACATACCAGAAGTGTTTGGGGAGAAATCCGATTAAAGTCTATAGCTTTTTTTCCTCCTCTCTCTCCCGGAGCAAAAGTCTTGCCACAGGTCAGCTGCTGCGAGTGGCCCAGGCTGCGGGGTTAAAGGGAAAAAAAAGGCTCCAGGAGAGCCGCTTCCCCCGGGCGGCCGGTGGGACCCGCCACCGAACGATTCGCCCTACTGGGATGCTGCCCGCAATCCCTTCCGCCCGCCCGGCCTGGGAGGCTCGGCAGGGCCGCCAGCGGGGGCAGCCGGCATTTTGGAAGGAGGGAGACGCTACCCTGGTTGGAGACTGAACTCTGCGGTGGGGGCCGATTTCCCTTCGGCGCCAGCATCCCCCAGGCAGGATCATGGGGCTGTCCCGCTCCGCCTGGACTGGTCCGGCCCGGGGTGGTCGTGACGCAGAAACGTGCTTTCCTTTCCTCTTTCGGGCGATTTAGGGGAACTAGAAAAACAAACATCGAGCCGTTTCATGAAACTGGTGGAGAAAGCTCCGAAGGGAAAGAGAGCGGGGCACATCCTTTTAGAGGAAGGACAAGGGTTCTCTGAGGAGGGAAAACAAAAGATGACAGTGGTGGCTGTAACCCCACGATGAACCAGGGACCTCCTGGCCACACTCAGAGACCTAACCTCCCCGGACTTCCCATTACCTCTCCATGACACTTCACTAATTCTCACACAATGGCCAACTGAGCAGTTTAAGCAAAGATATTTTAACCTGAACTAAACATTGTCTCCAGACAATAGGATGCAAAGCAACATCTGGTACCACACATAAACAATGCTGTGCAACAGCATATGCTCGGCGTCTGAAAGTTTATGTCAACACTAAGCAGTCGACGAGGCTGCCGCTGCTCGGCATGAAATCTTAATAAATGGCTCTTTGCTGCGCTTCCGAGGTGAGCATCTAGGATCCTTCCTGCCGGGGCATCCTCTTCAGCTTGAGGTTGCCTGGCAAGATAACTAAGGATCCCATCGGTGCCTCCTCCCTCCCGCCTTCGGAGCAAACCACCAATGAGAAATGCCACGGGGAGAGCCCAAGGCCCGGCCCGGGTACATTACCGGGTTCCTCCTTCCCCGCCGCGGCTCCTGCGAGCACGGCTCGGCCGCCGTGCGCTCGTGGAAGCGGTCGGTGCTGAATGGGCAGCTTCAGGGAAGCGCTTCTTTAAAGAGGAGGCTCTAGGCTAATGAAACAACGGGAGGTGACTATTGCAAACAGCTGTTCCTCATACATATTTCATTATACAATCAGATAATGCGTCTTACCACCTTCTCAATTATTCACAGATAAACATTTTAAAGACGTTTTGACATCTGTCTTAGGGCCTGCTATTAATTTAGTAATCACTGTGGTTAAAAATGTATGGGGACTGCAGCTCACAAAAACTCCGATTTCACTTACGAGGACAACTTCCGTAAGAGCTCGCCCTGAGCAGCACATCAGGTCAAAGAGATCCCCGAGATGGGGGGAGCACATGATTTCCGCCCTGCAGCCTCGGGGGGGCTGCGCCGGCCGCCTCCCGGCACCCCCCGGAGTTCCCGAGGTGAAGCACCGGGCGCAGTAGGCCGAAGTGGGGGAGGTGTCATCTTCTCTCCCTGGCGAGCCAAGGCACCACCCAGAAAAATCACGTTCGTCCCTTCGGTCGGGCTCCTGGCACAAGCACTCCCGCTCCCCTCCACGGGCAAAAGGCGTTCACCGTTGCCTCGGCGCGCCCCGGAGGAGGACAGCTGTATGGCTGCCTGAGCCCTGGCCAGGGCTGCTGGGTCCCCGCTCCCACCCGTGTCCTCCAGCCCTCCACTCAATGTCCCAGCTGGCCGCCTGGGTTGGTGGGACTGGTCCGGCTAGGGGCGGCGGTGGCGGCTCCCGTGGCGTCGCTCCCCGCCGGAGCAAAGCCCGCGGGTCGCCGATCGGGCAGCGAGACGCGCTCGTCCCTTCTGAGCGTCAGGAAACTTCTGACACAAAGTTTGTTTCACTGCTGCTTGGGCTGGTTGTAAAACCGCAAGGATGTAGGGACCCGTAGCATCTTTAAACTGCCCCTTTTGTGCCTCTTCCTTGGCAATAATCCATTTTCTTAAAATAAGAAGCACACCACCCCCGAAACATACATGCACACGCACAACTACCAAAATTTACACGCGAACCCCGAAGACCGAGTTAAACGAGTAAAGGGAGAGAAGCAAATCTCGACAACACTTTCAGACACTTTACTGATTAAATGAAACCATTCAGTGTCTCTCTGCTCCCTTTCCTTCCTCAGGCTACTTCTTTTAACCACAAAATTCACGCGCGAGCAATAATCGGCCCCCTTCACGACCCCCTTCCCTCATGCCCAGGTAAGTAGGTGGAAACGCTCATGTTTTCTCATCCTGCTACAGAAGATTAAAACTAGTTTCTCGAGCTGCGCTCTCGCCAGTGACACGGGGCTTTTGCTTTGCAGAAGCGCAGGACCCACACGTGAACCCGAAAAGCGGAGCACGGGGGAGAAGTGGTATATTAGGCGTGCCCCCCCCATCCTCGTCCCGCAGGGGCTTGGTCTCCCCTACGCCCCCCCACCCGCGCAGGGACCGCCGCTGCCCGCGGAGGTCGCACACGACGGAGGTGTCCACCAGCTACCAAAGCGCTGGCCGGCTCCTCTCGGCGCATCCCGGCGGGTAACCGGGTGCGAGTGATTTTGCTCTGAAGCCTCAACAGGAGTCCCGGCCGTGAATTTCATTTTAGCGATGATGTCAAGAAAAGTGCCGGTACCCAGGACGGCTGGGAAGGGTGAAAGCCTTACGGGTGGCGAAAGGCAAAGGAGAGTCAGACAAAAGGGGATGCTCTGTGACATGGAAACAAGAATTCTTAGTGCTCCTTCAAAATACTACTCGCAGCCGAATACCTTGCCTTCCCTTGAATGCTACATAAACAGCGAAAGGGGTAGTGGTGAACTCCGAGTCTCTGCTTCGAATCTATCTGGAACTCACTATTTCTAAAGTCAGAAACAGAGGAAACCGGACTGTGAATGTCCGGAGTGGAGACCCTTCCACCTCAGCAGCATTCATTGTGTTTTAAAGTGAAGTGTCAGAAGCCTAGAAAAAAACCCAGCGCTGGAAGCTTTCTATCAGCCGCTCTTGAATTTGTCCTCCGCTCACTCGGAGCTGGTCTTTGTGCCTACCTGGCTCTTGACTCTGGCTGTCTGGAGTCCTTGTATAGTTTCAACACTGTCCTTACAACTGTGTCCCCGCAGAGCCGTCCTGCTCACCGTCCCCACCCCAGCCTCAAGACGTCCTTCGCCCTATTGATTTGCGCTATAGCCAAACAGGGCGAAAAGACGAGAATTGTATTCGACAGATGCTGCTCACTCGTGAATAACAGGTTCAGCGCATACGGTATCTCTCGCCATTATCCTGTAAGTTAATATTGAGTAGCAATAGCTGTCTAAATATCAAAATCTATTTATAGGGGATGCAGAGCCATGACCTCCCCGTCTGACCTTCAGGAATCGCAGGCTGGAAAACAGGGCAAAGAAAAAAAAAAAAAAAAAGGCTGGGGTGGGGGGAGAAAGGGGGGAAAGCCCAGAGTTACAATGGAGGTTTGTGCGTGGCGGAGCTGGGCTGGGCTGCCTTTGTTTCGGAATCCTAAGGGGGACTTGAACCTTTAGGACAACACCGGCCCCGCGGCCCCGGGAAGGAGCGGTTCTTTCCGACTTCCCTGTGTCCCCGCCGAGATTGCGGTATTGCTTCGTCCACTTCTGCCCATTTGCAAAAGTTTGGTTTTTTTGTTTGTTTGTTTGTTTTGGGGGTTTTGTTTGTTTGTTTTTCACATTACAAGAAAAAAAAAGGGGGGGAGGGAGAGCAAAAAGCTAAAACAGAGCCATTGACTAAGCAGCAGGTCTTAGTATGAGCTGGTGGAGCAGAGAGCTCAGCCAGGTGCAGACCCACAGCTTGGGAAATCATCTTGCATGGAGGGGGAGATACGGGGATATTTTCAGTTTTGCTGCTTCCAGCCTCCCGTGCAAGCAGCAAGGTCGGGGAGAGCTGAACGGTTTCAGACGATGCCAGGGGGTGTCTGGGGTGTCCGGCAAGGCAAGTGTCGAGGCCCTAGGCCGGGACCCCGTGGCGTCCAGCGCCCCCCTGGGATCGACCCCCGCCCACCCCTTTCCCTACTGGGCGGGGAGGGGGAGAACGCTCTGCAGGGTCCCAGAGCAGGGATCAATATTACAAAGCTCATCGCCTCGCGGGGAGTGGAAACAGGAGGAGAATCCCAAAGTACTTTTTGTTTTTACGGAGCCGTCGAGAGCTCCTCCAGTCTGAATTAACAACTGCGTAAAACTAGACCAACTGCGAAACCTCCCTCCCCCCGCCCCAGCCCCGGCTCCCGGCATTAATATGGCGCCTGCGAGCTGGGGAAGCACTTTTCTCGATGTTTAGCAGTTGAAATGTGCTCCCTGAAGGTCACACCAGGCGACGCGCCCGTTGGCTGCCGCACAGGGCGAGGGCGCGGGCCGGGCCAGCAGCAGCCCCCGGAGCCCCCGGCAGCGCCGCGCCCGCCCTGGCCGCCATCCCGCCGGGGACAACAGAGCGGCTAGAAGCACGGGGCAGTCTCCCACAGCCAGATGTGCCCCGGCTCGGCTCTTTCTCCCTCCTGTTCTTTTGCTACGTGTATAAGGGAATCGTACTCAGCTTCCCTTTTTCTCTTATTAAAAAAAAAAAAAAAAAAAAAAAAAAAAAAAAAAAAAAAAAAAACCAACCTGGCCTTCGAGCGGGTAATTCCTTATGTCTGGAAATTAAAAGGCTCAAATCTCCTATGTGACCCTGTTAAGACACATGGGCTCTGTTCACAGCTACTTTAAAACGCCAGTCTCTGTTGGTTTGGAGGTCGGAGCTACTGTTCTTCAGAAAGAGAAGTGTGGTTCAGGAGTCAAGCTCTGTCCCCGGGGTTGTCTGCTGTCTCCCTTTCCGCCGGCTAAGTGCACCTACCAATGGAAGAGAGAGATGCAGGGCTGCTAACAGCCCTGCTTAAATGTTCTCTGCTTTCTCCTACCGGGGGCCAAGCAAGTAACAAGATTCTCTAGCCACCCGAATAAAACGAGAAAGGTGATTTTTCTAACCTACTCTTTGCATTAGCGTCCCACTTGAGAAAAGTGTCTGGAAAAAAATCCCCTAAACTCGATCCAACACACTTGGCAATAATCTCCTTTTAAATCTTGGGACTTGCTACTACATTAGACTCCGTGATATTGCATTCCAAAGAAAATAGACTGGGTATTAGAAGAGGAATCTCCTCTTCCTAATGAATATTTACCCTGAGGTCATTACATCCGTAATGGTCCTCGCTTAACTTACCTTGCTCCCCTCTTTCTTTGCTAGAGACTGGGATTTCAATCACAATGCTCTCGATTTTAAAGTGCCGTGTACCATTTAATGGCGGGGTGCAGGCAAGGTTAGAATATTATTGACTTCATGCAATATATAAGATGGATACATTTAAGACTTTTAACTTTTTGTTGCAATGACACGCTGTATTTTTATGAGATACCTATTATGTAGACAGAACCATTGTGCCGTAGCTGCCTCACAGTTGCTGGATCGTTTCTATCAGATGAAAGATTTTGAATAGTTTTCTTTCAACAATGCATCCTTTTGGTCTTGATACAAAGAATGTAGGCATGGTATACACTTAAACAGCTCTGTCACAGAGCAAGATTAAATAGAGTATATATCGAATCCTGTCTGCAGTATAATACGCACAGGGAACAGAATGGAGCTCCCTCCGCCGCTGAAGAAGCCCATTAAGGTCTGATGTCCTGGGAGCATCTTCCAGATTTTCCTTATCTGTGATATTCGCTAAGCTGTTAAAAATCTTTACAGCCGGGCTTTAAAATCGGCTGTTTCTCACTGAAAAGACCGAGTTTGATAACGGAGTCTTTTAACAAAATCTGCTGCTGGCGCTGCGGTAAAGGGGCAAATTGTGCTCTATCTAGCTACCCATCTCGGCGGCCGCCTGGACGCTAGTGTGCCGGGGCAGCGGGCAGATCCCCCGCGCCAGTCCGCACCCGGTCGGGTTGCCCCTGCAGCCCCGCAGAGGCTCAAGGGGGGTCCCCGTGCCCCCCCTCCTTCCATCCCCCCTGGCGCAACCCCTGGCCAGGCGGGCGGTGTCCGCGGCCGGTGCCTGGAACGGGGGGCAAAGGGGCTGCAGCCCCGGGGAGGTTCCGCACCGCCCAGTTCCCCCCCCACCTCCCCCAGCGCTCATTCAAGCGACTTGACCAAAAGTGCACGTGCTGAGCCCAACTTTCCTCTCCCCCTCTCCCCAGCTTTGTGCTCTCCGCTGATTGAGTCCCCACATTAAGCTCGAGATCCTTTCTAAGCAACTGCTAAGAAGTCAAGAGCATCCTTGCTTGCTTTCTCTCCGTGGCCTTTCATGCCCTCAATTTGTTATTCTACTGACACTTTTCTTAAAGTTAGCGACTAGCATTGAAACATTAGCGACAAAAGCCCTGGAAAATCTCTCCGTCCTCACCGTTAAATCCTCTAATGGGTCAGTGCGTGTCGAATTTTTATTTGATTTCCAATAATCTCTAGCACTTCAATATTAAACCTACCTCCAGCCAAGCGCCTCACCTATGAAGTATTTTTCGGCTTCGCTTTGGAAAGTAGAGGCGCTCAGATTTCCTTCCACGTGCACCCACTAATTTATAAATGAGTGTATACGGCTGTCTTCGGGTATATCTATGTCTCTATATCTGCAGTAACGCTTTCATTTTGTGTCAAAATAACATATCCTGTCACTCCATGCCAAAAGTATATTTATCGAATGAAATAGCACCGCAAACTGCATCAAACCTTCATTTCTGTTTTACCCAATCGTTAAATACCTTTTCATTTCTTTCCCTATTTTAAAATATGTATTAGAGTAATTGTTACTTGGAAGCCTTTTGTGTATCTATAGCTCATTTGATTCATATATTTTCCTTTCTTTTAATCTTGTTATGCGAAATTACATACACATTTCTCAGGAAATCCAAGGAGCGTAACTTTGTTAAATAAAAACCTCCTAATCGTGGAGTTTTGCAGCAAATACCATTTTTTAAAAGTACACGTTCCTAAACCATGTTTCCTGCATGAAGATCCCTAAGTCCTCTTCACTTTATTATGCGGATTTTGTGAAATGATTCTTCAGCACTCTGATTTAAATAAGTTTTAGTGTGAACCGAGAATGAACATTATCCTCTAACCTGAGGTCAAGTGAAAGGTGATTTACATGACAAAGAATAATGCCCATTTTGTCCAATATGAAACAACTTCACCTTCGGCATCATTAAGAAGAATTTAGCACTTTCAGGGCTTTGGGGGTTGGGTTTTTTTGGTAAATAGTTGGCTATGTATAGCGCAATTTCCCTTTTATAAATCACAATACAAAGGCCAACTTCTTGTGCTCTTGAATTTCGGCATTATTTTTATAGCCTTAAGTAGAGCGAATTTGCACCTGCTGGTATTTAAACTTTAACATACTAGCTGGGAAGGACTTATCAGCCCAGCGCACTGCCTCGAAACAAATTAACAATCTTCATTAAAGGAAGGGGGGGGGGGGGGGGCAGGGGGAGATACGACCATTTAGGACGCTGTTCCGGATCTCCCCGATCAATGCAGGTTCCGAGTGGATTATTTGGGGTCCTTCTAGCAGCAGAATTAACCCTTTGCTCCCCCTCTCCCCAACACACACACTTGTTTCCAAATTTCTGCTTCTCTCCGGGCACTTTAACCCTCTCGATACCTTCTTCCCCTCTGCCCGGAGCCGTGCCCTGCGGTGGAAGGTTGCGAAGAGACAGGGGCACTTCAGCTGCGCTCCTGGGGCTCAGCCCTGGCGGCCTCCCACTCCCGGCGCCGCACATCGCTTCAAGAGAACTTCCCCCAAAAAACAGATTGTGCTCTTTGTTGTTTCTTCTCTCTCTTTTTATGGCCATTTTCGGCTGAGTTCGCTCCCTCCCCTCCACTCTGTTTCAGACAGACAGACAGACAGACAGACACACACACACACACACACACTACAAGCGCCCGTGAGGAAGTGAGCTTAATCCAAATATCAAACTTACCGTCCGGAGGATCGTGCCTTGAAAAAGTTCTGCTCTGCTAGGTCTCAGAGTTAGAGAAACGACCGTCATCCCTCATTAAGAGCTCAGGGCTGGGGAGAGGGGCTGCGGGCAGAGGGCCACGGACGGGGAGCGCAGCTCCCCGGCTCTCCCCACCCGGCTTTGCTGACTCTGCGCCCCCAGGGGCGCAGGGGACCGAGACCTTTTTCCCCGCAGGTGGCTCCGGCGCTTTCGGGACGGGGACGTACCGGGCACCGGACCCAGGATTTCTCCCGCGGACAAAGGCGCGCGCACCTAGACGTGCCTCCGCGGGGGGATCCGCGGGCTCCCCGCTGCGGGAGGGGGCGCCGGGGCAGAGGCCCGGCCGCCCGCCCGCTTCTTTAGCGGGGGTTGCGTGGGTGTAGTGTGCTTGTTCACAGCTACAGCGGGACAGTGGGAGCATTTTGTGTTTACAACCGGCTCCGTCTTGTAATGGTGTAGTTCGAGCAACGCTCCTGTGTGTCTTAGGCTCTCAACTGGAGCTTTGCTCAGTCATTGAGAGCAATAGAAAGTATATAGAAATCAATATATAGACAGTGTGGAGGGCAGATAATGGATTCGAGGCAGTGAGTGTTACAATCTGCATTATGGGCTTCCTATTGTTTAGACTGAGCACAAATTTCAAAAGGGTGAAGTGCTGAGGTTTTTTTATTATTTATTTTTCCTCTCCCTTCTTTTTGGAGGGCTTTGTGTGTATAGGGGGATGGGGGTGTTAAATCCTCCTGCCACAATTATCAGACTACCCCCGCGTTCCCGCCCGCCCCATCTGATTTTAAAGGTAGTGCTTTCACGGCGAAGCTAATGACTTTCATTTAATTGAACATGCCCTGATGTAGCGGATTGTTCTCGCAGCCCTGCGCCTTTGTTGCTTTTGGGGGGAAATAAAGCTAATCAAACCTTTTGTCACGGCCAAATTCTCCCTCAGGGTCTCCCAAACATTTGTTTGAATAATTCACCTCAAGAATTGAAAATACTAATTGATTTTAAAATGCTAGCCCGGAGGGACAGGGAGGTGGGGGATTGGGGGTAGGGGGAGCCTGGAAATTAGAGGCGAAGAGCAAACGTCTACCTGCCAGCGGCGAAGCCTCCGCAGTCGCTGCCCTCGTCGGGAGCCAGGACCGGGGCCGGGCTGCGCCCCCCCCGGCGGACTGCGGTGCCCTCGCTGCTGCCGGCCGCAAGCTCCGTCCCCTCCCTCGGCCTCTTCTCCCCCTCCCCGCCGCCAAACTGTGCCTGGTCACCTCGGTGCCGGACGCTCCGCCAGCGGGCACGGCTGCAGGGCCGGCGGTGGCAGGGGTGGGCTCCGCCGGGTGGGGAGGGGATCCCGGTCCGGGCGCCTCGGCCCCATTCAGAGAAGAATTTTGATGCGATTCATTAGAAGTAACGAGTTGACATAAGGTAAATCTACATCGAGGGGGCCTTTCTTTGAGTGCATGGGGAAGCTTCATTAACCATCGCTAACAAGGCGTGCAAATGCTCTGATTGGGTAGCTTTCTTGTAACGCCAGGGCCTTAGCAGGATGCCCACCTAATGAGGGTCACTACAAGAGACTGATAAAATATTCAAATTTTCCGTCACACCAGGAACTTTGTACTAAAGGAGAAAGTTGAGGCAACCGTGTGCTTGTTTACCTTGGGAAGGCACACTCTGGGGAGAAGGCATCCAGCTCTGACATCTCCATCTTCCAGAGAAGCCACGAGTTGGATGGTCGCTGCTTTTTGGACATTTATTTGTTAAATTCGTCGACAGATTTCCCCCTCCTTCTCTCGTTTTCCACAGATCTAATTATGTTTCTCCTGGCTTTAATGCGCTGATAAATAAATAACTTGTCTGCGAGGCTCCATGCTTCTTTTTTTTTCTTTTCTTTCTTTCTTTACTTCTTTTTTTTTTTTTTCCCCTTGAGGAAGAATTATTAAAATCAGCTTGATGGTTCTAATGATACGTCAATCATTTCAAAGTTGCTGCTTGTTGCTAGTATGTCAGCCTCTGTACACATCACTGCTACTTTCCTCGCTGCCGCGTTTAAAGGCTGCCCCCTCCTCCCCCCGCAATTTGTTTCTTCAAGTTTTCATTGCTAGGTTACGATTTCTAATTAGAGCTAAGTATTTCACTTAATATTTAATTTAGACGCCCAGCACATATATCATACCTAGATCAGTCAATCAAGTGTCCCTTGTTGATAATGTTACATCATTAAGAGTTGTGTTTAATTCAGGAGCAAGCGACTGCACGGCTGCTGCTGCAGAGCAGGTAACACTCGGTTGGCGGGAGCTGCCAGCAGATGCAGAGGGATGCGGGGAAGCCGCCCAGCCCGGCGGCGGTTGCGACTCTGCCGCCTCCTCGGGAAAGTTTGCTGCTTCCCAAGCCCGCACCTCGCCGCGGAGGCGAGCTACGCTCCCTTTCTCCCTCCTTCCAATTAAAAACCAAACAAACAAAAAAAAACAACAACAAACCAAAAACCACACCAAAAACCCTCACGTTTTTCTCTCCCAGTCTCTGTGTTTACTCGAAACAAAGTATATGTGGCGGAGGTATCTCCAAAAGTTTAACTTGGAAGCTGAAGCACTGTTTCGGATCAGTAATAAAATGCCCTCCTCGGCTTCTCAGACCAATCCAAACAGTTAAAAAAAAAAAAATCACTTGTCCACTAGTTTCTTAGCACGACCAGTACAGCACACATCGCATCAACAGGACTGCGTTACGGGAGCCGAATGGGCCACATCTCATACACCCATCAAATGCGCATTCATTTACCTCGGGAAATCGTGGCTAAAAATAAAGGCGGAGGAAGAAAGAGAGAGAAAGAGGGAATGAAAGAGGAGGATAGATACTTCTGTAAAGACAGCATCAGTGCATAATTGTCAGTGCTTGCCACCGAAGACTGACAAAAACTCAATTAAATCGTAATAATAGAAATACAAAGCTTAGTAAGACTAACGCGATATGCTCTCCTTTACCTGCCCCGGGCTCTCCCTCTCTCCCCCCTCTCCTTCCCCCTCGACGCGGCCGAGGTGCTGCGTTTTCCGCTCGCCGGTACCTCGACCGCTACGCCCCAGCCCCGTCTGAACCCCTGCCTCCCCCGATAAAAAAATAATCAGCCTTTGCAAACGTCGACTGAGTCACTCCCGAGTCAGGATCAAGGGGCACTAACTAGGCAGCAGAAAATCGCAGCCTCCTGAGAGCGACCATCAAAACAAGCAGTGAAATAAAAGAGCTTCCCTCTTTGCTTGCCTTCCTCTCCCCGGAAAAGTCCTCCAGGTTGGCAGCCCGACACACACACACGCACATAAACGCACGCACACAACTTTGCAGGACTCCCTCCAGAACAGGGCACAGGCTTGTCCTGGCTGACTTAGGGGGAGGTAGGGTTTTTTTTGGGGGGGTGGGAGGGAAATTGCTCCTCTGCCCTGCAGAGCCACATGTCATTCTAGCAGCTAAAACAATGAATCATGTGGGATCAAGTAAGATTGACTCGAAACGGACGGCAGGTTCTACAGCCCGGAGAAGATGGCTATCGGCAGCGAGGAGGGCACCCCGTCTGCCTCTGCCCCGAACCCCCGATCTCCAGCGCGGGGATTGGGAAGGGCTGGAGGCGGGGGAGGGGTGGGGGGCGAGGCAGTGCACTCCCGGGGTCTCCCCCGCGGGACCTCCGCCTGCCCGTAACAAACTTACAGGATCCGGAAAGGATTTTTCCCAGCCGAGAGGGCAGCCTCTGCCCAGCCCCGTCCGCCGCTGTGCTCCCGCTTCCTCTGCCGCCGGCCGCGCCCGGCTCCGCGCCGATCCGCTCCCGGCTCCGCGCTCGGCTCCGCGCTGCCTTGCGCACCGCCTCGCGCCACTGCGCACTGCCGGCGGCGGCGGGGGCCGGCGGCTGCGCCCGCCAGGCTGCGGCTCGGCGCCCGGCGGGTCCGGGCTCGGCATTAGCCGATCCCATTGACAGTTTGCAGCCAGCAGCTGCAGTCATTAAAAGCCATTTACACCCTGGCCTCCTCACACAAAGCTGGAGCGCCAACAATTATCTGCTTGCACATTTCAGGACAGGAGAGTGTGTCCCTAACAGGCTTAGGGGAGCGCTGAATCCCCGGCCGGGCTGGACAAACACCAGATCCGTTAGCCCAGGTCTGGCCAGCAACCACCGCGCCCGGGTGACCCGCGCTGGCGAGCCGCGGAAACAGGCGCACATTTTAAGATGCTGGCTCCGTCCTTGCAGGAGCTTCTGGCTGGCAGAGCTCTTGTGCTGGACCTCCTCGGGCGAGGAGAGGAGAGCAGGCTTCAATAAGACCTTGATATTAGCTGATAGGCACATTAGGATTGTGGGTTTGTCTGGTTTTAAACACACAGACACACGCACGCAGAGTAGACGTGCATGGAAATGCCCTACAGAAGGAAAGACTGGAAGAAAGATTTGCACCACAAATGAAGTTACTGCATGTTTCATATGTCTGGGAAAATAAAGGAAAAAAAGACAGAAAGAAAGAAAAAAATAAAAAGAGAGAGAAAGAGAGTTAGAAAAGGGATATACATTGAGGCTTTGCGAGGTTCATCAGTGGTGTAATCTATAGGTAAACGACCAGTGTATGATCGTCTGGAGAGAAAAAAAAAAAAATTTAAAAAAGCCGCTTTGGATTTTGTTCTGGAAATACATTTTAAGGTAGTTTAATTTGCAGCTTGGAGAAAAATGGAATCAAATATTAAGAAACTCCCGCAGGAATTCCCCCCACCCTCCCCTCTGTAATCCTTTACATAAAAGGAAAGGATTACAAAGAAAAAAGATTTTGTGTGTGTGTGTATTAAAATCTTTGGCTAAACATATTGTTGTCCAATTAATACCTCCAAGTCGATTTGTAGAGGGACTGAGAAGTCTCTTTCCCTCCTTAGCTGTACAGATGGAAATATGAGCCAAGGGGCCGGGGGGGGGAAGTGTGTGGGAAGTTTACCCCAAGTCTGTTAACAGAAGTGTTTAAGCAGATCACTAAAAATTAAGAGGGTGAGTTATTTCTATTAGGACTATGAAGCCATGTAGCACACCGATGACAGTTTAGTGGAAATCAGATGAATGTATAATACAGCGAGCTTCTTCCAGTCCAGCAGCTCTTCCAACTGGACCTATTCATCTGCCACTTGGAATTATTTCACGAGGAGTGCGCTGTGAAAGGATCACAACCAGTTTGGAGCCCAGCTAAAGAACTTCTACCACCCATAGCAGTATTATTATTATTCTCCGGATAGGGCAAGTCACGCTATGTTTTCACATTTTAATTGTAATATCTCTCTTGCCCCCCCTCCTTCCCTCCATTGATGTCTGAAAGTAGTTTGGGCTCCAAGCCTCACCCCTCGATCTCCATCGGAATGCAGAAAAGATCTTTAAAAAAGTTTTGAATTCCTCAATGATTTTTCTTCTAGAAAGGCGGCTTAGGATAATTATTTCAGCTTTATTGAGGGCAGATTAGTTGAAGTCTGGATGCTGCGTTTCAATACTCGTTGTACATGCCTTTACAATGTCGGTATTGTTTGCTACTGTGTGTGAACCTATTCAAAATATACACTTTTTAACACCAAGCAAAGTCCTGTCTAAATATACACAGTAAGTCTGGAAAGATGTCCATGACCCGTACAAATCTCTGTAAATCACACTTCCATAGCTACAGAAACTAAACAAAAGAGTTACCAGCTCAAGATGCTGATTAAATCTTCTTAAAAGCAACATACTTCATAATAAATATAGTTGCATGGTAGCAACGTCTGGCGACCCAGCGATGTCTTACTGAGGGATGAACTCAAACCAGAACAGAGACTTTTCTTGCTCCCAATTAAAAAAAAAAAAAAAATTTAAAAAAATATATAATAAACCTGAGTTCAAACCCGCTTTTGCCAGCCTCCCTTTCCTCCTCTCCGCACAGAAGCCCTGCAAGTTGATGGCAAAAATAGCGGGGAAAAGGAGAGATGTGGTGTAAAACCCCGGCGGGTTTGGGGTAAGGACCTGCCTCGCAAGGTCCTCGAGCTCCGGAGAAAGGAAGGGGCGAGAGGAGGTGAGGCGAGTGGGAGGAGGAAAGCCAGAATGAAAGAAAAACAAAGTGCAGAGAGGAAAGAGAAAGGAGAGGGAAAGGGAAGGCGAGAAGGAGCGGGAGGGCGGGGGAAACAAGGCGTGGGACGGGGGACGCAGCGAGCCGGGCGCCACCGGAGCCGGCAGCGGAGCGGGGCGCTACCGGAGCCGGGGCTGCCGGAGCGGGTCCGGGCTGAGCTCCTTGCGCGGCTCTCGGTGGAGCCTCCGCGGAACTCCGCGGGAAGCGGATTCCTCCTTCCGCGGAGAGGGGCAGGGCGCGGGAGAGGGGAGGAAAGGAGATTCTTCGGGGAAGGAGGGCTAAATCCAGCCTGTACTGTATGTGCCTGCTTCTGGGAGGGTCACCGGCGTGAGGATGGGTCTAATGATCTCATCTTTCTTTTCTTTCCCGGCACTATTAGTGCTCAGATAGGCAGAATGAAGTGAAACTACGTGCAAATCATGTGTAAATTGTCTCAGTTAGGAGCCCTTTATCCGAACGTGTATCCCAGCCTGGCCCATTTACTTTCCCCCCATATCTCCTTTAGCTTTAACGAGGCTCGTTAAGATCACAATAATATTCCACCCTCTAATTGCTCATCCCATTCAACAAATATGTGCACACTGCTTTTCGCATTATTTGATCCCTTATTTAGGAGGGGTGTGGAGAGGGTGGGGGGAAGAGACAGAGAGAAGGGAAGTGCTGAGATTAGGAGTTGCAAAGATTAAGGGGAAAAAAAAAAAAAACAACCAGGCTTTTCCACCAACCGCCCTGCTTCTCTCCCCCCCCGTGCATTTGGACGAAGTGGTAAAAACCTTCCTTACGTACTCCGTAATGATTGGCAGGGCTGACAGTGATTGGCAGGGGCTGCCATGGCAACGCCACAACGACACTCAGAAGACCAATAGAAAAGCGAAACAAAATGTTTCAGCGCTGCACTCACTGTGGATTTAGGGGAGATATTATGAGGCTGTTGTCATTAGGGCGATTGCTGTTGAATCACTGAATCCTGACTCGGCGGCGGCGCGGGGCCGTGTGTGTGTGAGTGCGCGTGTGTATGCGTGTGCGTGCGAGTGTGTGTGCGTGTGTCCCCGTGTGAGCTTGTGTCCCCGTGTGCGTGTGTGCCCCCGTGCCTCTATGTGGCTGTGTGTGCGTGTGCGGGTGTGGATGCGTGCGCGGTGCGTGTGCCCTTTCCTCCCTTCTTCCTCCCTTTCTTTCTTTTCTCCTTGATTTATCTCCCCTCTCCCCGGTCATCCCATGGTGTTCAGGTCCCCGCTAGAGCTTTATCCCACCCATTTCTTCTTGCCAAACTTCGCCGCCGACCCGCACCACCGCTCCCTCCTTCTCGCTAACGGCGGCGGCGGCGGAGGCAGCGGCAGCGGCTCGGGCTGCAGCCCCGGTGCCGGCGGCGGTGGAGGCGGCAGCTCCCGGGCACCCCACGAAGAGTTGTCAATGTTTCAACTGCCCACACTCAACTTCTCCCCGGAGCAAGTGGCCAGCGTCTGCGAGACGCTGGAGGAGACTGGAGACATAGAGAGGCTGGGGAGGTTCCTCTGGTCGCTGCCGGTGGCGCCAGGGGCATGCGAGGCCATCAACAAGCACGAGTCCATCCTCCGCGCCCGGGCGGTGGTGGCCTTCCACACGGGCAACTTCCGAGACCTCTACCACATCCTGGAGAACCACAAATTCACCAAGGAGTCCCACGGCAAGTTGCAGGCCATGTGGCTCGAAGCGCACTACCAGGAGGCCGAGAAGCTAAGGGGTCGCCCGCTGGGACCGGTTGATAAATACAGGGTGAGGAAGAAGTTTCCGCTGCCCAGGACCATTTGGGATGGTGAGCAGAAGACGCACTGCTTCAAGGAGAGGACTCGCAGCCTCCTGAGGGAGTGGTACCTGCAGGACCCTTACCCCAACCCCAGCAAGAAAAGGGAACTGGCTCAGGCCACGGGGCTCACCCCCACGCAAGTAGGCAACTGGTTCAAAAACCGAAGGCAAAGAGACAGAGCAGCGGCGGCTAAAAACAGGTCAGTGGAGCTGTGGGACCCCTCTCCGGGGCGGGGGACGAGGTGGGCTGCGGGGACCCGCGGGCGGCCGCGCTCCGCGCCGCGGCTCGTTTGGCCGCCCGGCCGGCAGCGCGCCTCTGCCTCTCTTTCCTCCTCCTCCTTCTCCTCTCCATCACTGCCACCGGGAGAAAACGGGTTGCCCTCCTCCCGGCAGCGGCAGGGATGCGGAGGGGGCAGGCACGTCTTAAAGTTGCTTGGCGCTCCCCGAGCCCAGCCGGGGCTCCGCACAGGATCCCGGGGTGCGGGCAGGGCTGGGGCTCCCCCGCGGGCGTGGGAAGCTCCGTGTGTGCGGGCGCGGGGCGCAGCGGCTGCGGCGGGGCAGAGCCTGGCTCTCCCTGCCTCCTTCCTCGAAGCCGCTGCGGCGGGCGGGGGACGGGAAACCCCACGGCCCCGGGTCGGTGGGCTCCGGTTTTGCTTTCGGCCTTCCGGGATCTGCGTTCGGCCGGGCTCTGGCGCGGTTCCCCCACTGAAGTGCCGAGGCGGGCGGTGCAATTAAGAGAGGGTTCCTGCGGAGCAGGAGGCTCCGATCGAATTGTTCGTGCTCCTCTGCATGCGCGGCAAGACCAGCACGCACACACCCAGGGCCGTTCGGTTCAAGGAGAAAAAGAAAAAACAACAACAACAAAAAAGCCTTTAGGAGATCTGGAAGCCTCTTTTTCTTTTCCCCGTCCCCATTTCTCTGTTTACACCACATGGCGACCTGGCCCTCTGGTCGCGTGTTGTCCGTGCATTTGCCCTGCATTTATTTGCGTGTCTCTCCGTGTTTTTTCTTTTTAAAAATTATTTTATTTTTATTTATGTCTACTCTGCCATGATAAAAGCGGGACACCCTATTTTATTTTGTTTGTTTCTTTTTTTTTTTTTCTTTTGTCACCCTCGTAAAACTTATTTCGCAAATGAAAATGGATCCTTAATCCAGTTTGGCACACTGTTTTTATTTTAGGTTTAGCTACCACTGTAAGCATGTAAACAAAACTTCTTGCTCTTGTAAATGCTGTCTCTTGAATTCCTCCTAATTATAGCACTGGTGCTATTGATTTGAGATTCTGTAGGAGAAATGCAACCTAAAAGTGCCTCGCCATTTAATTTCCATTAAATGGAAAAGAGATCAGCTTAGAACTGTAAATAAACAGAAGTTGCCTACGGATGCTTTTGTTGACTCAATGCTGTTGACAGCAGATGAATGCACCAGGAATTGTAAATGGGATAAAAATAAAAGACATTGAAATTAGACAACTTTAAAAAATGAGAAATGTAGAATAAATCGGCTACATTGTTCTGTTATTTGCAGGCAGTTAAATAGCAAATAGCCCCGTGAGAAGCAGTTGAGCGAAGACTGTAGTCTTATTCACAGTAGCTAGGCGCTGGAGGTTGCGCCTGGCTGCTCAGTCCAGGACTTTTAGCTCTTGTCCTTGAATTAGGCTTTCTTCGGGTTTCGAGCGAGATAAACGAGCGCAGATTAATATTTGCAACACGCTAGAGAACGTAAAAATGATATATTGACTCTTAAAAAAAAATGTTCAACGGCAATGTACGCTTAATTGTTGACGGTGAAAGGACCAGCACTTTAAAGCTAATTTTTGCTTTCAGATGGAAAAGAGACTTAAAATTCGAGCGAAGAGAAGCGTTGTGTTCCACAATGGCACTTTTTCGATTTTATTGATAGCGCTGCCTGTTCAGGACAGGACCATCCTTCAGTCCTGCCGCAGACCCCAGAGTATTTATCTGTCCCCTGGAAAATATTTAGACAGATATTCGCCAAATGAGAATCTTGTACATTTTTTTTCCCGCTACAGACGGGTGCTGGCAGCTTTCCGCGGTGGCCCAAGTGTTTAAGGAGCTCACACAGACTTGCTTTTCTCCTAGGCCCGCGGTGCAGCAGCGATGCACGGCTATCCAGGGGGACGGAAGACTCTGCTTGTGTTTTTCAAACCACGGGGCAGGGAACCTCTTCCCCCGCTCCGCCCCGTCCCCTTTCGAACCGCGACCCCCCTCTTTGTGTTTGCGCCGGGTGCCGTCCCGCCCGAGGTGGCCCGACCTGGCGGCTCGGGGAAGCCGCGGTGCCGGCCCGGGCGCGGCGGCAGCGGGGGCAGCGCGGCCCGGGCGCACGGCTTGGCCCTGCCGCCGCTCCCGGGCTCCGCGGGGGGCTGTGGGGAGGCAACCGGGCCGGCCGGGGGTTCCGCTCTGCTCCGGGCCGGGCCGGGACTGGGGGGTCCGCTCCCGGCCGAGGCCTCGGCGGTTTCCGGGCGGAGACGGGGTCGGGCGGGCGCCGTCCCCTGGGAGGCGGTGGCCGGTGTCTCAGAGGGGCTGTGCTGTTGTTTTGTCTCCCGGCGCGATGCAGGCTCCAGCACCAGGCGATAGGACAGAGCGGCATGCGGTCGCTGGCAGAGCCCGGCTGCCCGACACACAGCTCGGCCGAGTCTCCGTCCACGGCGGCCAGCCCGACCACCAGCGTCTCCAGTTTGACAGAAAGAGCCGAGACGGGCACCTCCATCCTCTCGGTAACCTCCAGCGACTCGGAATGTGATGTATGATATCGGAAAATAAACAAACAAACAAACAATCCAAATCCAAACAGCCAAGCACCCTCTACCCGACCCGAGCAAAACAAAACGAGGCAACCTAGAATCAGGACACACACACGCATGCACGCATACACACAGCCAGGAGGAAAGAAAAGGCCAAACCCGACCCAAACATAATAGCAAACAAACAGACAGGGATCAGAGAATCCACCAACACCACCACCGTCAGCCAACACCACCACCAAGAGATGGAGCTAAAACTTCAACAGTCACAAAACGCTGGTGCTGCAGCGGGAGGGTGGGGGGGGCGGGAAATAATAATTATTATATATATAAAAAAAGGAAAAAAAAAAAAGAGGAAAAAAAAAAAGCAAAGCAAAAGTGACAATTGTATTCTTTTTAGGACAAGCACGATTTCTCCTTTGCGCTTTTCCATGGACGCATTTCACCCACTTGCATGATGATGATGATTAAATTTGTATCTGGGAAAAAATATTCTCTATAGTAAAGGAAAACAAACAGAAACCAGACAAACAAACGCAAACTCCGATCGAACTTGTACAAAAAGCAAAAATTGAAAAAAAAAATTAAAAGGAACTCCTTGAAGAGGGAAATAACAAATGTTTATCGCCTTTTTGTTGGTCCTATTTCTCTCTCTTTCTCCATCCTTCTCCCTTACTCCGTGGTGGCTTTATTTTTCTTTTTTTTTTTTTTTTCCTTTCTTTTTTTTTTTTTTTTTTTAATTCTAAGTGATGGTCCAGCCAAGATGCAATTTTCTGTTTTTTTGTTCAACAGACAATCATTTTATTCGTAAGCACCTTTTTTTCTACACTTCTGTCACTGCCTGTGTGGGTACTGGTTATAAATGTGGAAAAAGAATAGTTATGACTGTAACAGATTTTTATTTTTATTTCAAAATTTTATATGAATTATGTATATCTTAATGATGCGGTCATTTTCCCAGTTTGTAATATATGTGTAGAAATGCTTGTATATTATATTTGCTCTACTCTTTCTTTCTCCCTCCCCCCCGTCTACCTCCCTCCCACCCTTTCTCTCTCTCCTTTTTATTTTCCTTGACTCGGTGTTCCTTGCACAAACTTAGCTGTCAAGATCTGACGTGCTAGGTTTTCAAAAGGGACCTCAGCGATAGAAAAAAAAAAAAAAAAAAGAAAAAATGCTTAGGGTGCAACTGTAGTTATCTTATGCAAAAGCTATTTTGAGTATTTCATAGCAGCTTTGGGGGGTCTCTTCTAAAACTCCACGTAGGACGCTTAAACTATTGTTTCCTTAACTGCGTGTTTATCTATATGTACAAACTTTCTAAATCAAATACAGTATTCCATTTTCTTATCTACCCAGCGATGTTGGTGTTTTTGTCCACCACGGAAAAACACGCCCTCCCCATGGTCGCCTCGCCCCTCGCCCTGCCCCGCCGTAGCTCCGCGGGACGCGCAGCGCTGCGCGGCCCCTGCGCCACCGCCGGCTTCAGCCTTCCCCGGCTTGGCGGGACACCCCGGAGGGAATTTGGGGGGACAGACCGACCTTGAGCCGAGGCTGCAGACGGCAGCGGGGACACCGGGCTGATAGCGGCGGGGCCGAGAGCACGGCCGTGTCCCTCCGGACCCCCCTCCCCCGCCACCGCGGGCTCCAGCGTTTTCCCCCCAGGTCCTTTTTTTTGTGCACTCCGAGCTGAAAGCCTTCTCCTGGCCGCCCGTCCGCAGGGCCGAGTGTCTGCAGAGAGCGGTTAAGACATTTTGTTTTGTAGCTTTAAATGAAAACAAAAACATAAACTCCTCGCCCCAAGCGGGCTGCAGCTCCTCCCCTCGAATCCGGAGTATATTGTAATGTGCTGAAAGAAGCCTTTATTTGCATGACTAGCAGTATTTCAGCATCTTTATTTTATTTCTTTCATTTTTTTTTTTCTCCTCTCTTTCTTTTTTCTTTTTCTTTTTTCTTTTTATTTCCATTAAACTTTTGCTTTGCCCTTGGGCAAATTATTCAGACGCGAATTAACGAGGGGTAAATTCTAAACTTGTTTTTACTTGAAAATACAATTCTGAAACTTACCAGGGATTTAGGGAGAAACGTGCCTGGAGTTTCTTCACCATTTCCAAACTGATTTGGACTTCCGATCTACCTTCGTGTTGCCCGACTCCTCTCTCCCTCTTCCTTCCTTCTTTCCTGTTTTTTTGGCAAGTCCGAACTAGGTTTACGGAAATCCTTAGGAACCGCTTGGACCTCCCCACGCGTCCCGTCGCCCCAAGAGGGCACCTAGGGATGTGTGGGGAACCCCTAGGGTGTGACATCTTACAGCAAGCCACTAATGGGGAATTTTAAGAAATAAGCTGGTGTTCAAATATGTTCATACACTTTTGGTACCCCCGAGGAAAAGCCGCGCGTCTGTGTACAGCGAGCACGAAGGGGATGTGTTCCCCCCGTGGAACCGCCCCTGGCCGGGGTATCGATGATTTTCCGCGCTGGGGCGCTGAGCGACCGCGAACTGCGGAGACCCGCGTAGTAGCTGGCGGGCGGATTTCTCCTCCGGCTCCCCATGGGAGTCACCGCGGGGAAGGACACGGACGGCCTCAAGCAGCGCCTACCCCGTCGGGGTTCGCCTCCTCCGCCCCCCGGGCTTCGCTCAACGCGCGACTCCGCCGTGGGTCTCCCCACTGACAGCTCCGGCGGCGTCACTGCCCCGTCGCCAACGGGGGGTTAAAGAAAATAATGCCCGCTTGTGCGAAACGCGAATGGACGGGAATTGCTTGAGGGGGAAGAACACAGACAATGGGGCCCCCGTGTTACACGTGGGTGGGAAAAGGAGGTCGCGTAATGGACTTAGTTTTTCCCCACGCGGGTATTAGAGGGCAGAAGTATTACCCAGGAGGGGATAAAAGGCTCCCAAATGGCCGGCACCCTCGCACAGGTCTCAGGCTTGATTTCGGGCTGCATTTTCTGTTCCTCCGGCAGCGAGGCAGCAGAGAGGCCTTTATAGGAAAAAATCTCGGCACTTCCAGTCACCCCCAGGTTTGGGTAGAAAGGAGATCTTCGATGCCAGTACAGTATTTCTAAGTGCAATATTTCTGCACCTGGTTGGTAGGAGCGTCGCTCTCATCCGGTTTTATTTTTAACAAGATTTAATACTTGAAAGGATTCAGAGGCGTGAAAGTTTGGGATTGTTTTTTTTTTCTTTCTCTTCCTTCATTTTCGTGTCTGGAAGCTGCAGCTAGAAGGCGTCAAGCCGGCAGCAATAATTTACCTCAGCTGAGCCTTACACTGATAGGTTTGGATTTGTCTTCCCTCTGATTAAACCACCAGAAGATCGCCCCACCGTGCTGTGGCAGTTAGGGTGGCCATAGAGATCGCCTTTAGCCTTACTCCACCCTGGCCTCAGGCTTCAGCCTTTTTCCCCTCCAGCTTCTCAAACAGGGCCTTTGCTTCCATGCCATTTGCCACTCCTGTCCTCAAAAAGTTACCCCTTTTACCGGGTCCCCAACCCAAACCCGGAGGAGCAACCTGCCCTGGCCCCGGTGGAGGTGTCCACCTCTCCCTGGAGCCCACCGGCCTTTGTGTGGGTCAGCCGGCATGGGGGACACACATTTGGGGGGCGCCGATGCCTGCGCGGTTTCGGGGGGCCAAGGGTGCAGCTAATGATATGCTGTTTCAAAGCCTGGCTCCCTAATGGATAAATGATGCTGGTTTAGGATTTGCATTAAAAATCTGAATGGCTGATTGAGGTGTAAATCTATGAAAAGCTGCATTTAAGCCTTCTCACCCACTAAGTCCATCTGCCCCGGGAAGATAGGGCCTATCGAGCCCCACCAAACTGGAAGGCGGCCTCCTCCCTGCCCCTAGCCGAGCATTATCGACAGACCCTTTCCAGCATTAGTTTATTATCCGCGCCGAGCTCGGCCGTTGATTAAGATGAAATTACTCGGAAGCTGAAGTGCGTTTGATCAATATTTAAGCGAAAGCCGGAGGACGGGAGGCAGATGGCCGAAGCCCGGCGGCACATCGCGCCGCCTTCCCGAGAGCCGGCCCGGGCGGCCCCGCTCCCCCGGCCTGCGCCGTCCCGCACCGCCGCCCCACGGCCACGGGAACACGGCCCCGCCCCACCCGTCGGAAGTCGGGCCGAGACTAGCCGGTTCCGGGAGCAATTTGGAGACGGTAGTTACCCCCCCACCGACTCCCATCCCTCGCCGTGGGGGCTAGACCGCTGCCTTCATCCCCAAGGAGCTCCGGTTTGCGTCTCCACCTGCGCGCCTGTACCTCGGCTTGGGGGTCTGCAGACCACCGAAGTCACCTGCCTGCCTTCCCTCTCTCCCTCCCTCCCTCCCTCCCTCCCGGTTGTCACTGCCCAAGGGCCGGCCCGAGCCCTTCAGCACTCTGGGGTGTTCTTTGTGTTCCTGCTGGGCCGCGGCTCCTGCCGGCCCTCCGCGGCCAGGCACGGGCTTCGATCACCCCCAGCTCCCTCCGCCCGATCAATTACAGCCGCCTTTTCGAGGAACTTGAATCTGCTTGCCGGTTGCCCTTAATTTTTAGCATACCCAAGATGAGGTTACTGCCCCGGCCCGAAGTGAAAAGAAATGTGGACGTTGGTGCCCTGGTATTGCTCTGATTTCTTCGGTTAGCTGAGCACAACTTTCTATTCGTGTTTATTCATGCAGGTTCTTATTGAGTTCCACATCGCACTGGCCTGGATTCCGCGTGTAGGGAGGGGATAGACAAACATTGCCTTTTTTTTTCTAGAGCACACGCACACGAGTGTGTAGGGTGACACACACACACACACGCAACGCGAGTCCAAAATGCAGAGGGCACTCGTGTCCTGTAGCCGTATCAGCACCCTGCGAGAACTCCGATACACAAGTTTGTAAATGGTGTATACAAGAAGGAGAAAAAGAACCAAACCATCCAGATACAAAATGAACAAGGGATAGAGACGGTGGGGAGGTGGAGGTGAGGGAGAAAGAGTTGGGAAGAAAAAACACTGAGGATATTACCGACGGCACACTAAATATTCTCTTCTGGCACTGTAATGAAAAAAGGCAGGGGCTGTGGGGACATAGCCATGATTAAATGACACTAAAGGGATTTGTGTTGCTGTGTCTAGGGAAGGGATGGCTGCTAGGTTATGTTTTCAGCGCCGTTCTGTTTTATTTTGGAAGCAAGGTGTTTTCAGACCAGGGCTCGGCTCGGCACCTCGGGATCTGCAAAAGTGTAATGAATAAAGAAAGGGTAGATGGAAATATCTGGAAGTGTGCGGTTAGAATCGCCTCCCTGAAAGCCAGATGAAGTGGCAGGATCGGCTCCCCCTGCAGCAGGCAGGTCTATTGCTGAACAGGTCGAAAAAGAAAGAAGAAAACTACACAGGAAGTCAAGATTTACAGTATCTAAAGGCAGACTGCGACTGACTTTATTTCCAGTCCTAGCTATTAGAGGGAGATTTAGCTCTACTGCAAATATTTGCTTTTTTGTCCCCATAGAAACATCATCAGGGGAAGTTCATTTAATAATAAGGTCAATTAAAGAGTATTTTTCAATGAGTGGAGGAAAAATTGCTTTCCTACTGGAATAACCTCTTTAGCAATATCTGGCAACAATAAAGTAGTACGTCAGTTTACCAGAATACTCTGTTTTCCACACAGGCCTGGAGCAGCGCGTGTGTTTGTGTGGGTGTGTGTATGTAAGTACACGGGTGAGCACACACATCCACGCAGCGTGACTGTGTGCACTTGCTGATGGGATGGAACTGATGTACATAATGTCTACAGACACACTCACATGTATATGTAGACAGGCATATTCGTAGACATACACATGTTTTGAGATTAAAGTAGCTCTTGTAATGTCTTGTAGAACACTATTCCCTTTTAATATCTAAATAGGTCAGTAATACAGTTCAATAACATTGGAGGTGTCTGTATATTCTTTCTCTTCAGTCTGTGATAAAAGATTCTTTAAGACTATTGGGATTTTACACTGTAATTCTATTAAATAGTAATTGAAGGGTCGCGAGAGGCTATGATACAGGATCAGCAGTGTATAAGCCGTCCGTTTGAACTTTAATTTGGAATCATAGGCAGATGGGATCACGGCCTCTTTGTGGTGCTTGCAGATTTAAAACTAGCCGGCACATGGAGGGAGGAAAAAAAACCTGCAATGCAGATTCATTCATTAAACATGAAAGGTTAGTGCTAGAGAGGATAAACATTTAGACGTCTAGGTAAACACAGAAATATACTTAATTCCCCTTACTTTCCTCCTACCATAACCCTCAACTATCTCTATTGTATTTTCTATTGTTATTACAAGTAACTTTCTTTTATATCCCCAGTGGGAATAAGTGTACCTGAATGACTTATTTATACCTTAATCGCAGTCTATCTGCAAAACTTTTATTCCACCTGCAGCCGCGGGGGAAGCCAGCTTAATCTATAATCTATCTATCTATCTATCTATCTATCTATCTATCTATCTCTCTCTCTCTCTCTCTCTCTCTCTATCTATCTATCTGCCTATTTACTCTTTCGCTGCCTCTTCCTTGCGTCTCCTTGGACTATTTTTAAAGCTCTCTTGGAAGGTATGCCGGAGCCAAGCCCCGCTGTATATCCGGGGACACGGCAGAGCAGGAGCGAGCTGTTTTCAGTTTAAAAGGCGGGCGGGGGGCAGAAGAAGAGTGTGCTATGAATTGATCCGCCTGAGCCGGGAGGCGAGCGACAAAAGCCACAATCTGCAGGAGGAGCCGTGGGTGCTGCTGCTGTGCGTCGCGGGGAGCTGCTGAGCGCAGCCCAGGTGGCGTCTGCGCGGGGGTGTGGGTGCGTGTCCGTGGGTGCGTGTTGGTGACCTCTTAGGCCCGAGGACGCTGTAGTTCCACCTTATCTGAAAACAAAAGTCTTTCCAACTGTGAGAGTAAAATCCGCCCTCCCCCCTGTCCATTCCCCGGCTGTGTCGTATTAAGAAGGAGCTTTCATTGTTTATTTCTAAATATTTGTGAAGCAGACAGTGTACGGGTTAACCTAATTAACACATCCATACTGTATATTCGTGGACCAAACGCTACGGCGAATTTCTAATGCGATGGTTGAATGTGATAGTCATTTCTGTGTTACAGGAGATTACAGCAACACTGGAGCATTTCCAGATTGTAGATGGTTTTAGATGTTGAATTTCCAGATGAGTATTTACCATCATAACTAATTTAAGACCATTATTAAATAGAAATTCTCAGCAGGGCTCTTTAATGATGGAACACGTTACTAATTACAGAGTTTACGCTCTGTTTTGGCTAAGCAGTCTAGAGGGATGGGATTGTGCTCTGCATGCAAAGCCAATATTACTAACGAGGAGGCATCATACCCCTAACATTTCAATCATATTATTAAAGAAAACCACTTCTTGCCTTATCTGCGCGAGAAGATAGCAAAAGCATTTTGTTTATCGGGCTCTGGAAATAGCTGGAATAGAGAGCGGGATCCCTCCCTGCTTCCCCCTGCTCCCAGCGGTCTGGCCTCGGCAGCCGGCCGGCGGCGGGGCTGTCCAAGCGGGCCGCCCCCCTCCCCGCCGTTCCCTAGGGCTCGTTGCCCGCCGTCCACGCCCTGCCGGGCCCGGTCTGCAGTGGGAAGGCTCTGCCTGACACTCAGCGCCGGGGGGACACCCAGCCAGCAAGTGCTTAGAAGGAGAGGTCAGCTAGGGAGCCTTCCCCGCGGCCCCCAAAAGTCAGGGGCACAGATGCACACCTACCGGACAGCTGCACAGAAATGGTGTGTGCGGGTAGGTACGTACAAACATCCGTGTAAGTAATGGGTACGTAGTTTTGGTGTTCCCCCCCCGTCCTCTGTACGTCCTGGGAAGCGGCCGGTGTGTTTTCCCCGGAGGACACCGACGCTCCCGTCGAAGCCCGAAGAAGCAGATGCGCGCCACGAGGTTTGTAATGGACCGGGAAAAGTTGTGCCAGGCTGCAGGAGAGGGGCCCCTGCCCCGGTGGGATCGGAAGAACGGGGACCCGAGGGCTGGCCGAGCCCCTGCTCCCGCGCCTCTGTCCCCTGGGTCATCCCGCACGTGCAGGGCTGGCACTCGCCTGCCCTCGGCGGTTCTTTGGGAGTACAATAGCCCTGGAGACAGAAGGAGGCAAAAAAGATCCATGGCTTATTTACTCATGTGGGCCACTTAAAATTACATTTAGTTTTCCTGACAACGGCAATTTTCCTCTTACCCACCCCCTTCCCGGCCCACCTCCTCCCTCTCTCCAGGTTACAGACCACGCTGTTGCGTTCAGAGCCGGTGTCAGTGCCGCGTTTTCGTTGTCCTTGAAAGGACGACTGACGGTTCTCAGCCTGTTTTCATTCTCTCTGTCCATTAATGTATTTGATCTAGACGATTAATAAGTACTGAAGACAGGTTTACAATAACCTGCTATTACATTCAGTGACGGTTTTGCCCGAGTGAAGACTTTTTGGATTGGCTCGCCCTGCCTGTCTTAAGATTCAGTGTCTGTTATCTCTACAGATAGACATGCACGTGTATATGTGTATATATATAAACACACACATTTTCGCTTTATATACACAGGTATTTGCAAGCGCAGTTGCGTATTTCCCATTTGTCCCCCCCAATCTGGCCTTCCAGTATCCGGAAATCGAGGAGGCACAAGAATACAGGCCAATGGTCAGAGGCTTCAAAGGTTTTGCCCTTTCCTTGTCTTTTAAATAACCCTTTCATGCCATTTGAACAACAATCTGAATGTAAGAATCTTCGGATGGATTTGACGGAAATTAAATTGTCTCCCCCCACTGTGTGCTTGTGAGCGAGTCAGACTGTGTTAACTGTTCTAAATGGATTCTCTCGGTTTGTCTACTTATGTGTTTTACTGCAGCGTGTCTTGTTCAATAACGCAGGATGTGGCACTCCGTGTAAATCCGGCCGCTCTTCTGGGGCCTCGCCGTTTCCCGGTGTCAAGGAACTTCCATCTCCGCGGCCGGCCCGCCTCAACGCCCCCCGGCTGCTGTCCCAGGACGGAGACCCGCTCCCTGCTGCCTCGGGGCGCTTCACACTGGGTGATTTCTCCCCGGGACTGGGGCCCCCCCACCCACCAGGGAAAGCTAAGCAGAAGGCGAATCTTGGAGGTGGACGTGCGTCCCCCCGAGCACACGCACGCTCACTCCCGCCGCGGCACAGCCGGCCATGGCGGGGGAAAGTATGCCCGCCCGGGGCTGCCGTACCTCTTCCCCTCGGCGGGGGCTGAGCTGGGCAAGGGGCGCTGGGCTCGGTAAGGGAGTGCAGCCCCACTCTGATCCCCCCCATGAGCCGGGCCCTGTCGACCCGAGCCGGGGCGCTGCCCGCAGGTGCGGGGGGAGCGGTGCGGTGCCCCCTCCCCGGCGGGTCCTTCCCGCCCCGCCGCGGCCTGGGCGCCGCGTCCCCGCCGCGCCGCGCTCCCGCCGCCACCGACGGCGCCTCAGCCCGTTTGGAAACTGACTCATTCTGTAAATAATCTTTGACGTCCCCACAAAGCCGCCCTTCGAGAGGGGTTTATTAGCACGGAGCCATTAAAACAGATGTCATGTTAGCTTCCCCGTGACATATGGGTGACACATCTCTCCCGATGAATCGCTAATTGTCTTCCCGCCCGCAGTAAACATCCCGCTCCCATTGTCTGCGCTCAAGAGAGTTTCTGCCGCAAAATACGGTCCTGCGCGGCGCAGAGACCTCGCCGTGCGCCGCCCCTGCCCCTGCCCCGGCCCTGGCCTCTGCCCTGGCCCCAGTGTCCTGGCCCTCTCGATCGCACAGATCCCCCTCTCCCGTCCCTCAGGTCCCGCCTGCCTCTGCTGCCCCCGTGCTGGATCCCCGGTCCCTTCCCCGCACCTGGCGGCGCGGCAGGCCCGGCCCGACAGCCCCCAGCTCTGCCCTCCCCCGCGGCCGCTCCTGCGGGCCGGTCGCGCCCCGCTCCCGCCGCGGTAAGGACCCCTTCGCCTGGAGTACTCCCGGCCCCAGCCTATTCCCGCCGGGCTCCTGGAGAGCAGCCCCGTCCGCGAGGCCGGGGGGTGGGGATGAGGGGATCGCGGCCCTCCCGTCGTCTCTCCCATTCTGGCACAACACCCTTCGTCAGCTCCTCCGAAATGTTTCTTTTGGCCGGAACAAAAGGTGCGTGTGGCGGAGTGGGGGGAGGCTGCCAATTTCCAGCAAAGTCCAGGCACGGCGGTGACATATGTAATTTTCTGTAGACTTTGGATGTGAAAAGCGGGGGTGTGCAGCACCAAGCCTTCTCCTCCTTATCCCCCGGTGGAGACACGCCGAGGAAACTGTCTGTGGGCTTTGAGGGGATAAGACAGAGCAGCCCTAAAGAACAGCTTTGCAGCTGAGTGGCTGACTGAATCCGTCTTACCTATGTGTTTCATATTCATAGCCGTTGTCTTTACGTTGATACATAATCTCTCACCCTTGTTAATTCTCAATAGATGGAGAGATAACTAATCCTCCCAGCTAGAGAGACACGAGCAGATTACGTGAGTGCAATCTATCTACCTGTCTGCCTGCACAGCCGCACGCACATATATACACGCACCGGCAGACTCAACGCGATTTCACAGGGTTTTCTTCCACCGAGGTAGACAGATGCAGACTCCGACGCCTTGACTACCCGATGCAGAACTATTCGGTGGGAATAAACATATATGTATCATTCACGCATTTGAGGCTACCTGGTGTTATAGCTTTTATGTACTGGACCTACTTTCCTTCTCCACAATATGCTCGAGTTTTATACAAAAGCTTTTCTTAGAGAGGAAAATTAGGGGAAGAGGGAGAGGGAGGAGAAAGATCAGGTAGATCCGGACTCTTTAAAAAAAAACTAAAACAAAAAAACAAATCAAAAGCCCCCCCCCCAAAAAAAAAAACAACAAAAAAAAAAAACAAAAAAAAAAACAAACACCCAAACCAGCACTTGAAATTATTTAGCTGCTCAATAAAAAGACCTATTTGGCATCAACTGAGACATTATTTTGACTGCCCAAAAACGTATCCCTCCTCTGCGCCAGCCAGCATTTGCAGCGAGAGTTACCTGGGCGCTGCTCGCTTTGGCGTTGGCTTTGTTCTGATTTTTAGCATATGGGTTTTATGGATGGCAATCGCAAAACAAAGCGGTCTTGGGATGCCTGCTAAATCTCGCCTCAAGTGTGCTCAGCCCCTGCCCGCCCTCAGCCAGGGGGTGCTGCCCCCCCACTCCCCAGCGAAGCCGGGGGCGATGACGCCGGTGGGGCAGCGCCCATCCTCGTCGGCTGCTCTAACAACACGATCTGAAGTCGTCTGAGTTCGGAAACGTTGCTTAATATCTGTTCGCTCCCGAGGACAGGGTTGCTTTGCAGCCATCCGGGGAAGTGCCCGGCCCGGGCCCGGCGGGAGCGGCCCCGCGGCCGCCGCAGGTCTCGGCCCCCCCGGGCCGTCGACCCCCAGGGAACGGCCCCTGCGGACGCCCCGCAGCCTGCCAGCCGCAGCTCTGTGCAAATGGCAACCCTGCCCCCGGCTCGGGGGGGTTTCAAACGCCACCTCACTATTCCTCGGTGAATATTAAACATAATTGTCTTACAGATGAGCAGAAAACGCTACCATCACAATAATAATAAAAAACTACTTCTTGAAACCTCACGTCTCTTATAGCGGGTCATTAGAATCGATGAAGCTCTTAGCTCTAAAATCGGATTCCTTCCACCTGCGACTTCCCCGTGTCCTGATGTCCTAAAACTGTTCGTCCTGTTTGCAATCTTTGTTCTGCTATTCGCGATGCAATACACATTGGTCCCCACAAGAATGATCCCGGATGAATTACTCTTGCAAGGACTCTTCCCCGAAAAAGAGTACCTTTACTCCGCTCCTGTCCTTCCGATGATGAAGTTGTCTCATTGACTAGAGACTGTAATTTTCGGGGGAGACACGGGACTTGGTCACTGAATCTGAGTCGGAAGAGGAAGGTAGCCCATGCTTCCTTCCCAAGATTTTTCCCTTAGTCTAATGACTTTGTCCTATGTCAGTGAAGTCGCTAGGACTTGTTTTTATCTGCAGATCCAGAGCAAATGTTGAAGAAGCCTTGCATTATACAGCTCTCTGCTGCGGCTCTGAATGAGTCAGTCGCTCGAAAATTACCGTATATCAGAAGGGAAACAGCTCACTGCAGACACATAGGGATCGTGTATTGGGACCAGCTTTCAGAGCTGTATTGTTCAGACTGATACTTCTTTTCTTACAGAATCAAGATTCTCCTCGGTCTCATGCTACATCCTAGCGTTACATCTCGAGTTCGAAGAACTGAAGATGACAGGTTGGAAAATGCAGGCAGGAAACAAGCCACATCATCTCTCCAAAATAAAAATCTTCTTACCAAAATAGAGTACCAAATAAACCATATATCTGTAGGTAATCAATACTGATCTGGAACCAATCTGTTCCTCCCCGGCTGAATGCGGAGCCCAGGGCTGGAAGTGCTTGTGATTACAGAGAGTAGGAGGGTCATTTTCTAACAAGGGTGCTCACTGTATCTGAGCTCCGAATTATCCAGAGAGGACAGATGGCCCTTCTGATCTTATAATGAGAGCAGGGAGTGATTATCAGTCTGAACTAAAAAATGATGCTCTGCTGACATATTTTCACAGTTCTGAAATCTGTGCTTGCACTTATGTCTCGCTTCATATCCCTCTTCGTTTAATTTAGGCATCGTTTGGGATTTTGGAGGGCTGTGTGAAATCCGTTTATTTATCTTTCTGCATCTTTGCCTCTCTCCTCATGTATCTATCTAGGACATGTGTACAGACACAAAACAAAGGAAAGCAAAAGGCCACTTCACAGGAACTCTTCAGCCAAATCACGCTTGGCAAAATATTTATATATAAATATATTTGCCAATAATTAAGAAGCCCAGCTGCCTCCTGGATGCCTAGATTTTATGTTTGCTTCTTGGCAGTTTTCTGGAGCTGTTGCATTCCATCTTTGCAATTACTGCGATATGCAGTGAGTCAGCCCAGACCCGAGCTTCCCTTGAAAAAAAAAAAAAAATCGTACTTGTGTATGTACATATTTGGGGTTTGTATTAACCCCTTAACTTTTTTTTTTTGGTTAATTATTTATTTGTTTGTTTGTTTATTTATTTATTTATTTATTTATTTATTTATTTATTTTCAGAAGGGTCTGTAGCAGATAGTAGAACCCCTTATGGAGGAGAAATACAATCATGACAGCTGGGTTAAGGGAGATATTCCTTTCTTCGAAGCTTGCTGCGACTTTTCAGCCTGAAAGCACTATTAGTTCACCCCTATCCCGCACAGTAAGTGTTACAGAGAAGACGGGCCAGGGAAGTTTCCAAAATATCTCTGGTGACTGGCAGGAGTCATATCTCCATCCCTCTGTTCACACCGTCAGAGGTGAGCTTGCAATTGCGAAGTTTGGTCAGTACAAACAAATTAAATCGGGGAACTGTTCAGTGCTTACACAGTCATTTCACTCTCTTATTTGCACTGCAATATTGCATTACCCTCTAATTGTCACATATACTTTTCGCTCTCCAAATATGAAAGGCAAATATTGAATCCATTTGAAGTTGTACCACTTTCCAGGCTGACCAGGGAAAGCATTTTCAGCGTGTTCTTGCTGCCATCTACTGGTCCCACAGCTCTGAGCCATCCCTTCCCTGAAACCTTCCTCTGTTTTCACAGTCGAGAAGAAAAAGGTACATGGCAAACAGTGGGAAACGCAGCTTAATAGAGAAAGTCGTGATAATGTCGCCAATGACACTGGGGGGTGGCCACGTCATTTATTTTAAGCAGAGGGAAAACTCTTATTCAGTGGAGCTATACTCATTACTTGGAGCTAAACATGTGCATGCATCTTTGCAGACTCTAGCTGTAAGGTGATTTTACATAAGGAAGGCAGTTATTTCATATTTTTGGTGTCAAGAGATTCACTAATATTATTTGAAGAACAACCCTTTATTTTCCAGAAAAAATGTTTTAGATATCCTACATCATTAACATTGTCATATTTCAAGGCAGCTACTACCAAAGTTTTCCCTACTCCCTTCTGCCTCTTTACTACACATATGAATTCTACCCTCAAACCATGGCAGGACGTGTGCCATACTACATAACTAGCAGTAGTGTGGCTTCAACTGTATTTTGTCAACACTTTCTCTACAAAGTACTTTGTTTTCATAGCAGAAGCATTTTCCCCGAGGTATCTTCTCATGTCATTGTCTGTTTATTTCCAAATGACTGCTGATTTGACATGATGACACCATCTAGTAATTTTATCCCATGAAACACACACCACATACATAAAAAACTTCTTAAAGGAATGTGTGTTTAGATGAAATGGCTAGAGCAATACTTACAATTTCCACCCGTAGACTGCCTGGGCCAGATCCACTGAGGGCTTAATTATCACTTAACTACCAAGGCCTGAGCTAAGTCTCCCACATTTCTGTGATTCCTCTAATAAAACCTCCACAACACCCACAATGCACGCAGTGTATAGTGGCTGCCTAGGTTCTGAGGGCATTCAGAAGACTTGGGCCCAGCAGACACCTCAGGTCAAGCATCCCTTTCCAGAGCCCACCTGCAGGGTCTCACTTGAGGGGTACTGAATTATCCTCTCAAAAATACTGCCACCTCTATTGTCTCCTAGGATGTGAGAAAGGTACTGATTCTTGCTCCAAACCAGGCAGGGTATAATGACAGTTAACCATAGAAAACCTTTCTTCTTCCACGTGACAAAAATGCAACTTAAGGAAAGGACTCCTGAGTAAGAGCATTGACTGGATGGGCCACATCCCTCTTGAGCAGTGACTAAGGCAAATCCTAATTCCTTTAATGTCTCAGGTTTTGTCTTATGGAGACATGTTTCTGAAGTAGCCTTCCTGAGTCATCTTGCTTTCTCTATTCATAATTCTGCCTGACTGGTTTAGCCATCCCCAGGCTCCGCGTCACAGCTTCTGGGACACCTGCCATTTGGTACCAGCAATCACCACATAACTGAGCTTAAGAACCCAAAGTTTAAAACTCCGCTTGGCAGGAGAACACCAACAACACAAGGGATGCAATGCTGAGAGCTGAAGTTGCCCATGCCTTATTCTGAAATGCTAAGGTTAACCAGCATGGTGTCCACTCAAGGAAACTGAGACTCAGAGAGGAAACACCACTCCTACCATCACACAGCTAATAAAGGAATAAAGCCCTGACCTACGGATTCCCATCTGGCCTCAACTTCTTCACTATCTGTAAAAGCATACAAATTTTTTTAAGGATATATGAAGCATTACAATGTGTATTTTTACATTGAAGATGTAGATGTAGCCGTCCCATACACACTCTGCCTGTTTTGACAAGCTGCTTAAACGAGACCTGAACAGAGGAGTGGCCTGATGTGAGGTATCTGAGATGTTGATTGGCAGAACAAGGCCCCCACAAACCAGCAGAGAGGTGTATCTATCTCCAAAATCTCTGAGTGTCACTCTATCTTTAAATGCTGCTTGTTTGATTAAGTAATGCAGTGCCAGTTGTGCCTGTAAGAAACAGCTGTGACAGCTTTTGACTACTAAATGACTAGCTAGCCACTCTGGGAAGTTACTTGACACCCACTTTTCTTTTACTGCTGTTCATCTGAGTTTGAATGTCCATAGAGACTCTGTCTCAACATATATGAACAACATCACCCTATAAACAGAGCATTATATTTTAAAGTATTTAGCAGGACTGCTGAAAAACAGAAAGACACATGTGTTGTACATTCTGCTTTGCCAGTGTGGCATCCATGTGACAGCTGTGGACTATGTTCACTTGTTTTTTAATCTGATAGCCACTTACCCTTACAATTGCACAATACACTAAAGCATCGTCATATAGTGCTGTAATGCAGCATATAACTAGCTGCTGCATGCATTTAACCTGTGTGCTGCTCTAAAATACCTGTGCCTCCTAGGTTGAACAGATGGCCATAGAAGATGTTACACGATATGTCTGGTTAAATGCCTCTCTGCACAAGAGACAGTTATTTTTGGGTAGTATAACATATGATCATATGGGTCCTCTGTGGCTGAGATGCAAGTGTACAGAGAACACAGCAGAGGCATGTTCTCAGCTTGAGTTGTGGTGGATGAGAAAGGTTTGTGTCAATTTGCATGTTCTGAATGATTCAGAAATCATGGCAACAAGCTTTGTGCTGACACTGTTGGCTAGCATTCATTAAATAAGAGATCATTTTTTTTCAGGGGAATGATCCAGAATGTTGCATAAGTGAAGACATCAAGAGGGATTCTGAAAAGCCCAGTGGAAAAAATTATGATATTGTTGTTTTAAATAATGTTCAGCATATGACACCGTGAAACATAATGAGTAGCCTGAACATCTTGCTGCATCACTAATTCATAGTAATACAATCCTTTTTTTCCGAGATGGTTTGCAGTACTACTTGTACCAACATGTAAGTGGTACTTTGAAGTCAATCGATGCCTACTGTTCAACATAATTAGCAGATTTATTATATGGAAATGTTAACATTTCAAACTTTTCTTTCAGGACAACAAAATGGCAAAATTCTGAAATTTTAGATACTTCAGAATTTCTACATGAGCTACCAAAATGTTCCATCTCAGTAAAGCTGGAACACTCCATGCTGATATGGATTTCTTTTGACTTAATAACTTCAAATTTTCTTCTCTATGAGTCTAATTTAAAAAAACGAAGTGAAACACTTCAACAACTTGGAAATTAAATGCTCTGATACTCTTTGCAAAGAATATTCATAGAATTTTCAGCAACTGGTATTGAAATTGACAAATTAGAACATTTATAGCTGGCTCTAATTATCAGATAATAAAGTGGCTAGAAGGATAGGAGACTGACTGCTCTGCAAAATAATAATTTACACTGAAACTGATCACTCTTATTATTATTACTTATATGATAAAATATGTATATGAATTATGAAACAAGGGAATTTGCATTTAATTTAAATAGTATTCAGAGCAGAACTATTGAGATATTGAGGACCTTAAGAATACCTTAACTATAACGTTCAATCAGACAAAGCACAATGGGACAAATAGGATTTATTTTTCTTATTTTGCTTTGAGAAGAGGAAAACAATATCCTGTTTACAGTCTCACAATGGTCTTTGGTATCTAACACTACTGTGAGGTTAGATGAAGAGGAGCTTTGCCATGCACCTTCACACATAAATTGCAAACCCTACTCCTGGCACTGAACATTCATGTGGGAATGACTCTGGCTTCCCATGTAGATCTGCCCTACTCAGTGTTTACATGAGAGCCTTGTCCTGGAGAAGATGTGATTAAACAGTACATCCTAAAGAACCACCAATGCAGGTTGCTCAAGTGCTTGAAAACTTTTCTTTTTCCTCCATATTACATTCAATTTAAAACATTTTTCAGCCTGTTCACCTGAACTGTATCTGGTAAACTACTCTCCTCTTTAATTTTTCCATGCTTGTGCCAATGGGGAGCATAAAGTGAAGCCTTGCTTTCATAGGGAACCAAAGCAAATCTGCTAAACTTGATGATGCAGACTGGAGAAATGAATTCGGAATGAAAGACAGTCTTACCTCTGTGATATGCACTTTCAAAAAATGCTACATGGCCCATGTTACCTTCAAATATATTAAAGTGACTGCTTTTCTGACCTCCACTGACTTCTTGTTGGACTAACTTGGTTTTAGCAATCATAAGTGGTGTAGGAAATCTTGTGCATCTTAGAACTGAAGCTTTGACATGATACAAGTTACACCTTGTTGAGCAATATGGATAATCATGTGTTTTATGGCTTTCAGAGGTTCTGGCTGCAACATAAAGGTCCATAAATATTTAGAACAGAGAGTCTATGGCCCATTTATGCCTATTTTATGTAGCATTGTTTTTCTTCGTTGGAATTTGCTATTTCATGTATGACAGCAGCCTTTTAGTTTTCAAACAGGATTTTTTTTTCTACAGTTTTTTGTAACACAGGCACAGAGGTGATCAGAAGATGAATTTTATTTTAGCACTCACAAAGCAGAAGATATCAACAAAGATTATCTGGAGAAAAATAAAGAAATAATCTATGACAGTGTTGAGAATGATTCCCAGAATTTTAAATACTTGTTAAAGGCTTTGCTGTATTTCACTTCAATAAACATCATGCTCCAGTTACTACTTGAAACCATAGGGGCATTATCCTGCGTAGCACTTATCAATATTTTAACATGTGAAAGTCAAATGATGTTGAAACATTGAACTATATTTCCATCTGTGCAAGCTAAAATGGTACAAATGCATCCCGTGTAATGGAATACTACATCCCTAGTTACTTTCTCACAAGTGATACCTGATTCCTCTGTATTTTCTATTGTTGTTTCCATTGCTCTGATGATGTCCAAAGGAATACTGCTTTTTAAAATTAAAGCTTATAGCATTTAAGGAGTTCTAACCCAACCTGCTTTAAATCCAGAGAAAACGAATGTTTGGAACATACTATTAAAAATGGTCAACTAGTTTTCAGTTGCCTTTGCCATGGTGCCAAATCTCTCTACACGTGCATTTTATGTGGAAATGGGTATTGGTACCAAAACAAAGGCCCTGAGAGTGACCAGAGCAGACATGCACTGCTGCTGTAAGAGATTCTTGGAGCTGGTGTCAGGTGGAAAAATGTTTGGCATTGTTCATGTACTGCTTAGTGGTCAATAGCAGAAAAGGATTGCACAGAATCATAGAATGTCCTGCATTGGAAGGGACCCACAAGAATCATTGAGTCCAGCTCCTGTCCCTGCATATGACAACCCCAGAATTTACATCATTTGTCTGAGTGTGTTGTACAATCACTTCATGAACACTGTCAGGCTTGGGGCTGTGACACCTCCCTGGGGAGCCTGTTCCAGGTGAAGAACCTTTTCCTAATGTCCAACCTAAACCTCCCCTGGCACGTCTTCCTGACATTCCCTCAGGTTCTGTCATTGGTCACTAAAGAGAAGAGATCAGCACCTGCACCTCCTCCTCCCCTTGTGAGGAAGCTGTAGCCACCATGAGGTCTGCCCTCAGTCTCCTCCAAGCTGAACAAATGAAGTGACTTTAGCCGCACCTTGTACAGCTTCCTCTCTAAACCCTTCACCTACTTTGTAGCCCTCTTCTGGACACTCTCCAGTAGCTTTATATCCTTTTTATCCTGTGGTGCCCAGAACTGCACACAGTGCTCCAGATGAGGCAGCACCAGTGCAGAGCAGAGCAGGACAACCACCTCCCTGCCCGGCTGGCAATGCTGTGCTTGAAGCACACCGTGAACACAGGTGGCCTCTTGGCTGCCAGGACATATTGTTGGCTCATGTTCAACTTGCCGTTGACCAGAACCCCAAGATTCCTCTCTGCAGAGCTGCTTTCCAGCATCTCACCCACCAGTCTGTATGTACAGCCAGGGTTGCCGTGTCCCAGGAGCAAAATCCAGCACTTGCTCTTGTTGAACTTCATGTGGTTGGTGATTGCCCAGTTCTCCAATTTGTCCAGATCCCTCTGTAGGGCCTCTCTGCCCTGGAGAGTGTCAACAGCTCCTCCCAATTTTGTGGCATTGGTGAACTTACTAAGTATTCCATCAGGTCCTGTGTCCAAGTCATTTATGAAGACACTGAAGAGCACTGGCCCTAAGATGGATCCCTGCAGAACCCCGCTAGTGACTGGTCACCAGCCTGACATAACCCCATGTACTAGAACCCTTTGAGCCTGGCCCGTCAGCCAATCACTCACCCACTGCATGGTGTGTTTATCCAGCTGTATGCTGGACACCTTATCCAGGAGGATACTGTGAGAGACAGTATCAAAGGCTTTACTGAAATCCAAAAAGATCACATCGACAGGCTTCCCTTGGTCAACTAGGTGGGTAACCTTGTTGTAGAAAGTTGGTCAAGCAAGACTTTCTGCTCATGAACCCATGTTGACTGGGACCAATGGCTACACTGTCATTAATGTGTTATTTAATAACTTCCAGAATAATCTTCTCTGTAATTTTGCCAGGCACAGAAGTGAGACTGCCAGACCTGTAGTTGCTGAAGTCATCCCTGTTGCCATTCTTGAAGAATGAAATGCTTGCCAGCTTCCAATCAACTGGGACCTCTCCAGATTGCCAGGAGTGCTGAAAAATCATGGAAAGAGGTCTTGCTGTGACGTCGGCCAGCTCTTTAAACACCCTTGGATGAATCCCATCAGGCCCTATCGACTTACAGGGATCTGGCTGGAGTAGGAAATCCTGCACAAGTTACAGATTGACTGCGAAGTTGTTGTTCTTGCAGGCATGGTTTCATTCTCACAACATGTCCCATCGTATGACAGGAAGTAGTGAGAGAAGGAGATTGCTGCCAAAGATCCAACATTTCAGTGGGGTTTCTCTGCAACCTCTGGGAAGACAGTCACAGTCACAGACCTGCAATGTGACCTCCATATGCCATAACCTCAGAGACCCCTGTGTCAGGCACAACGGGGTGTCCTATCAAATATTAATCCAATTACCCGGTTTTACCCCATAAGACTGTGAACCAGAAGAAGAATCAATACACTGCAAATGTGTGGAACACAGGTATGACGTCACAAGAATGTAAGACCCGTGTCAAATGTTAATTGTACCCCTCACTGTGTCACTCAAGTGTATCAATGCACCCCAGTAAGAGGTTCTTTTACCAGCAGCCTATTACAGATTATATGATTGATAATTCTTCCACGATCTTGTCTCATGTTGCTTATATTATTGCTGACATTGGGAACCTTCCATCTGGTCACTGCATTCCTTTTCTTGGCTTACATCATGCCAGCTCATTTTGTTGCGCAATCTCCTTGTTTATTCTGACTTTCCTACCTGAGGCCTTGGCTTATACCTTCATGTCAAGCAACCACTTACTTTGTTATTTCTTGGAGCTATCTTCAGCTTTATCTCTCCATGGTCACATGTCTACATTTCTGGCATGTTCTTCCTAGCGAAGCTCGGGCTGCTGCCTTTTGCTGTTGCTTTAGAAAAGGATTTGAAGGCTATCCAATCTGCTTAATTTTGGGGCTGTTTCAAGCACTTCTCTCCAGTCTTTTAGGAGCTGCTCATTTAGTTCTCATGTTTTTCCATCTAGTCATAGCACTACTAGGCTGTAGCATCAAGCAAAGCAGACTTTTAGTTCTCCTGCCCATATTTTCTGTGCAAATGGGAAGGTTAATTGTTATGCTGCAGTATCAGACTCTCTTCTCATCTGATCTGATATTTTCCTCTAGGTGTTCAGGTAGACCAATGAGTCAAACAGAGAGCCAAGGTAAACAGAAAACAGGCAGCCTTAGTTACCTGACCATGTCCCTTCCTATGACTATTTCTCCTTTCAGTTTCACCTGGGAGAGAAGCAGTTACATAGGCTACAGGAGACATGACAATTTTCTCTCTTTGCACACTCATACTAGTGGCATATGGCAATCAGGTTTGTGCTTTGCAGTGCCCTACTGTCCAGCAACGATCAGTTCTCCAGAGCACCAGTCATAGATGTGTCTGGTGAGAAAGCTTCTCTTGTTTTGTGGGTTTCCCAGCTTTGCCCACTGGCCTTAAATTGGTTTCACTGAATATAGTCAGTCATCGGTCACATTTTTTCAGGACTTGGATGACTCTGCTTTATATTTTTCATTTTCCTTGTGAGGATATCTACTACCAGACTATTACTATTGTTTAGCAGTATTTATTGGAATGGCAAAAGCTGACCTTGTTTCAGGGAGCGACAGAGAAAATTAACAGAAGTGCATCCATCAGTGCCCATCAAATACAGATTATTTGGGATCTGGAAGTCCCTGAGCAGCAAACCGTGGTTTTGATAGTTTGTTCTCAGAGCCAGGTTACTGGGTTGGATGGATCTTTGCTCTGATTCCTTCCAGCCACTCCTAGCAATTCTGTTACAAGACTCCATATTTCTAAACAAAATGACATCTGTCCAGTGGTCAGTCTTCCATTCTAGTTTCCTGGCCAAAATTAGACAACCATATTTGAACCCCTTTCCTTTGAATGTGGCAGCTGGACCAGGCTATTCCATTTGTGCCTGGAGTCATGCGCAGCAAAACAGATATTCGATCTACAACACAGACTGTTCTAAAAGATTTGGGGTTGTGCCAACAAGGAACAAAAACACATTTTGAAATTTTTAGTGCTGCTGTAAAGCAAATGATGTCTTGAAGTACAGGGTACATGTTACTTCCTGATGCCTTCTCTAACAATCTCTTCTGCAAATGTGTTTTTCCCAAGTTCAGATGGAGGAAAGATCCAAAGCCCTACCTTCTTCATTTCCCTCTCTGCTTACAGAAACTGCTTTTGAAGAGGTAGATGGCTGCTTGTGTCAACCATTCCAGTGGTATTTGCATGAACTTTGGAACTCAGAATAAAGCAGAAGGTTATGGAGTTTCTGTACAATTGGGTGTCACTCAGTTTGGCAAGATCATCATGCACATGGAAAGGTACACAATAAAACTGCAACCTGTTTGCTATGTAACATATGGTATCTAAACCCACTGGAGGCATGTGCTTGGCAAGCAAAAATACTGTAAATTTGATTTAGACACATATTCAATAGTAGTCATATGGTTTCCACACACTCTGCTTTGGAGACAGGCCAGTGTGCACAAACAAAGGGATATATAATACCAGTAGTATGGAATTCTCTTCCTCTTTTCAGCCTTTGCTAAAAATTAGGTGTTTTTGTTAGGGAACACAAACCATTCCTTCTGGCAAAATAACTCCCAAACCTCTGGCCTTCCATTCATCTTGTCTGCATGTATAAAACAAGTTATGAGGTCTAAAGAATCGCAAAAAGGACAGGAAGATATATTAATACACTGTGGTCTTTATTCATGTTTTGTTCACTTCATTATTCACTTCATAATTTATTTTGATAAATGTTATCTGAAGTTCAGAGGTATGTAGGAATCCTAAAGCAATGACAGCTGTAAGAAGCTGGTGTCTTTGAAAATAAACCATGTTGGACATCCGTGTTTGAGTTTTCTCTGCCTCAGTTTACCTACCTAAAAGAGGAAAGCTGTATCTGCCACATCTCCACACTCTCCACACTCTTCACACAATCTTCACAATCTTCAAAAATTTCACTCACACCAGCAAAAAAGAATTCCCCACACCAAAATGAAAATAACATAGTCACAACACTGAATGGAAGTGGAAAATTTACACACAATCCACTCGTTGTCCTTTCACCACAATTATGACAACTGAAATTCCCCACAATTATTCCGCTTTCCTCTCTTTAGCTCTATTCAGTCCACATTTTGTCCATTACCTCTCCCAGTTACTACCCTTATCTCAAATTCCTTGTACCCCATGTTAGGCACCAAAACCCACTATGGTTGATTAACCTCGGCTGGATGCCAGATGCCCACCAAGCTGCTCTGTCATTCCCTTTTCCAGTAGGATGTGAGGGGAGAAAATAAGTTGGAAAAAACCTCATGGGTCAAGAAACAGGCAGTTTAATAAAGCAAAAGCAAAGGCTGCATGTGGAAGTAAAGGCAAACAAAAGATTTATTCTCTACTTCTCATCAGCGGGTGATGTCCAGCCACTTCCCAGGAAGTTGGGCCTCAGTATGTGTAGCAGGTGATCAGGAAGACAAATGCTGTAATTAATGCCACCCCTGACAGTTCCTTTCTCTTAGGTTTTATTGCCCAGGAGATGTCATACGGTATAGAATATCCCTTTGGCCATCTTGGGTCAGCTGTCCTGGCTGTGTCGCTTCCCAAGATCTTGCCCACCCCCAGCCTACTGGTGAGAGGGGGATGTTAGAGAGACCACCTAAGTGCTGTGTGAGCTCTGCTCAGCAGTAGCCAAAACACTGGTGTATTATCAACACCTTTCTAGCTACCAATACAAAGCACAACACTATGAGGGCTGCTGTAGGGAACATTGACTCCTTCTCAGCCAGACCAAATATAGACAGAGATGTCAACGGTCAGGAAATTTTGTTCAAATAATGCATTGGCATGGAGCCTGGCACAAGGCCTCAAGGTACTAAGGGTTTTTTTTTTTGTCTTCTGATGCAATTCCAGACTTAGTCCTGTTACTACCTAAGCTGAGTATTTATTACTGCACCTCCTTAAGGCAATATCCTTGTTGCCACATTGCTGAGGTGGAAGGAAGCACAAAGACCATAAAGCAAAAAATATAATTTTGGATTATGAAGTAAGGTTGTTAAATCACATTTGGGAACTGATGTGTAAGCTTGATTTACAGGGCAGGCTCATCACCTGTTGGTCCTGGCATCATCTGACATCATGTGCCCACACTTTTTATCACAGGTTGGCCCCTATGACATGAGAAAAAATGAAAGGAAATCCTAAAGAGACTCTGAAATGTACATTCTTTCATGTTTTAAATCTGAAAGAGGGAAGAGATGAAGAAAGACAGCTCCTTGCATTCAGGACAGCCTCACTGTCTGAGGGCACTCAAGCTTGAGACTATTCCCAGTGTAGCAGTGAGGCTACCACCAACAAACTGGGTAACTCTGAACATGTCACTGCAGGGTACCCTGGCAGATGGGTGTTTCCAGACTGGCCACTGTGTCCGATTATGTTAACAGACCTGTAAAAGGAACAAGGTGTTGAGGTGCTGTGTAATACCCAGGGCTCAGGAGGAGCACCAGGGAAGAATGATCTGGCTTTCTGACAGAGATTGGCTCCAGGGACTGAAGGTGTCTTCCTTGGCTCACATGATAAAGGAATACTCCCCAAAAGCCAAATCCATGCCTCTTTTAATACACATTACATTGATTCTGGCCACTTTACCTAGCCTGCAGGTTCTGGGAGGTGGCAGTGAAACTCCTTCCATGGCACTGAAGACTTTCACTCCTTGACACATTCCTCTCTCCGGTTACTTGCTGTCTAGAAGGTGACAGTACAGGTTCTGTTGGCGAATGAGCATTGCTAAATACACTGTGCAAAAGCGTGCATCTGGAACAAGGCATTTCAGCATCTCTCTCCCCTGGAGAGTCAAGCAAAAGTCAGAGCTGTACATGTGTGTGTGAAAAACAGACACATCGCAGCAGCATGAGATGAGAAAGGGATCTTCCACAGGTATACTTGCCAACAAGAATAACACTGACATTTGGCACTTCTTTGACACCTTTCAGTTGAGTATATTAGAGAACCATGCAAAGACAGAGTGTCTCAGAAAGGGTTTTACTGAGAGACCAAGAAATTAACTGGGCAGATTAAAGTCATGCAGACAACTCTTCTCAAGCTTTGCTGGGGCTGGAGGTATGTGTATCTGCATTGCAGGCTTGGGGACTTTCTCTCAATGCATTTAATTGAGAAATTTCCAAATCTGAAGTATCCCCACTATTTTTTGTTCACCAAACTGAGAATATCAGTGCAAAACACATGCGTGCACACTAACAGTGAGTAAAATTGCAAAAGGTATGAGTGCTGTTGAAGTCAAATCTCCATTATTTTTGCTTTTGAGAAGATTCTTCCATATATCAAGATCTCTCCACTTCAGATATAAATACAGGTATGGATTTTCTACTGGGAGGGAGCAGGTAGCAGTAGAGCACTGGACCAGGGAAACTCCAGCTCGCCTTTGATGATGTATCCCACTTCAGTACACCTCTCCTGGCTGTGCAACACAGAGTAAGCCATGTACAGAGGCACCTGGCTGTACAGCTTCAGTGTTACAAAAAGATTTTGTGGTAATTTTTCATCTTCTGTGCCTGACAATGGTGAGTACAAGCTGCAAATGACAGCTCCGGTAGTATGTAGTGTGCCACTGTGCAGATAGGGCTGATGCGACCAGGAGCGAAGTGTCTACCACAAGCTGGCAATTCACCCCTCCTGCTGTGGGAGAACTAGCCACTGAAAGGTGCTTGTAGAGAAAATTTCCATTTCGTTGTCATCTTGTGCCAGAGTAGCTTCAACATGGTGAATATCCTGAAGTGCACTGTTACCTTTTGAAATTGCATTTATAGAAACTTAGTTTATTCCTGAGAAAATGAATAACATTATTTCACATACAAAAAGGTTTCATGTGAACAAATGTAAAGCGCTTTTATTATTTAAAATATCTGAAGTCACTTCTCCCCATCTCTCCCCCTGCAAAGATGACCACTGCCTGTGCACAGGATTGCAGCTGGCTGTGGTGGGGCGTGAGGAGGATGCACAGACATGCAGGGCAGGCACTGTGTCCTTAATGCACAGCTCACTCAGCTATCTTCCCCTGCTGGGTCAGTCCCTTCACATCGTAGATGTGCTGAGTCCTCTACATTTCAGGTTTTCTTGTCCCTGTTGAGGACTGGAGAGTGATTTTTGAGGCTTGGTGCAGCACTAGCACCTAAGTGGGCTGCTCAGGGCTATTTAGGGATAGACTGTAGATGGAAACCAGTGATCCTAATCTAGTCACCAGAACCACCTCTTTTGCTCACAGTAGCTGTCACCAATTCCTCCTTCAATACTATCATCTTGGTGTTTAAAACAGATTTAAATAGCCTTTCATATATCTTTCACAGCCTTTCCAGGCAAGTCACTTTGTTTACTAACTTTGTAATTAGATGTTGAGAAACAGTTCTTCTAGTCTTTCTGCTTATTTGCTGCCACTCTTTGTCATGGCAAAAATGTTTTTTATACCACTTTCCGGAACAGCATTCTCCAGTAAAAAAATATTTTTTTCTGCCTCATCCAGGATGCTCCCTTGTAGGCAACACTATTCTTATGCTTATATTAATTTCCTGCTCCATGTGCTGCTATATTCTCTTAGACTGTCTTGGCAGCAATGTTGTTTGATACTTCTAAAACTCAGCTTCAGGTGTTACTGCTTTTTTGATAATTCAAGTTCCAAGCACATTCATAAGCATAGCCTAACTGTACATTTGAACTGTGGGATTATTTTCCCCATTGCCCAACAATTCACATTTGAAGTACCTTGCTGAAGACTTTAGTTCTCACTTTACTTTTTGGCAGCAGTGCTGCACATGAGTGGCTCTGAGGTGAAATCTATACTGATGGGGAGGGGTTGCACAAAGGCAGTATCAGAAGCCTGAGTCCTCTGAGCTTTCACAGGACCACAGTCTAACCTGGGTGGGTTAAAGTTGCTAGTGCAATGGGCCTCTCAGCGCTGGCACAAAATTTGTCCATGGTGATTAGGGAAATGCTATCATTTGAGCTATTTTGGCACATTAGGCACTTTCTAAAGCTAAATGAATCTCTTATCCCCATACAGCTCCACTCCGTCTGTGAATCTGCTCTGACCAGCTGCTCGTACTTACTGCCGTGCAGTTTGTCCTATTTATGCATCAGTGTGCTCTGTTCTGCGTAGGAGATTATTTCTCTTCCATGTTAAAGAGTTTTTTGCTCTTGAGGTCTCATTAATGTATTGGTTTTTGACACACACACAGAGAAAGCCCCAACAAAGAATGCAAACCCAATTCCTCCTATGACAGAGTCCAAAATTAATCTGAAAGCAGGTTTATTTTTATTGGAAAATGTAGAGGGATGTAATGTAACAGATTAGGTGGTGACATGTGAGACAAAAGGCCTAATTAATAACTCATAATTCCAGGGATTGTGTTAGCAGACATAGTTATTTTCTGTGGCATCTCTTAAGGAATTTGCTGGTGGCATCCAGAGGAACATCTTGAACAATGAGCACTTTATTTTTTTAATGGGATTCTCACACAGAACCTAAAGGCAGATATGAAAGGCAGATATCTAGACTTAAGCAGGAGTGAGTTTCAGAGGAGTGTAAATGCAACCCTGAAAATAAGGTCATTTCCTTAGGGACCACAATGTGAAATAGGGCCATTAATGTGCATGAACCCTGGAGGAGGGGGTTGCCCACTCCACCTTTCCCCACCCTAGGAGCTGTGGTCATGCTCAAGCATTCTTCACCATGGGAGGATTTGGGGGCATATTCTTTCTACCTGGTTGTTGTTAACATCGTTTCCTCTCCTGCTTCTGCACATGGAGAGCAGACTGTGGCTGACGACTGTCCAGTTAGGGTGAAAGAACAATCATTTGCGAACGTACAGGGCTCTTAAGAAAGGGGGGGTTAATATAGAGTTAGCAGGCTATCATTGGGGTGTCCAGGAAGGGACATACCCACCTCCCATTATATTTTAAGGATGTATACTAAATTCTGTTTAGCCTGCTCTAATAACAGAGCCAAAACCAACAAGGTCTGAGTATATTCCACCACAAATAACTCCTATTCCTCCTCCTTATAAGGACAGAGGATCCAAAGGAATGAAGAGGGATAGAATTTCTTCAGTTTTCTGGAGCTTAAAGATGCAGATTCAATTTTTCATATGAAATTAAATGCAATTAGGTGCATCAGCATTTTCAAAAATCTTTCTGTGGCTCTGATTCTCAAGACCACACAGGTGTTTAATTCTATCTAAAGTCAATGGGAGCTGACATCACTGTGGAGATCTAAATGTTATGAACATTTTCAAAAGTGCCCAAGGTACCAATTTCTTGTTAGTACCAAATATAGCCTGGCTGGCTTCCACAGGACGGAATACAGTGTTTTGCCATCTACTGCTATGAAACACAGGGGTCGAGTCGTTTAACACAGGCTGAATATGTGTGCTAAAGTTCTGTTCTCAAGCTGTTTCTTCAACTGGTTATCAATGTGCCTAGTTCAGTTCTCACAGTTCCCTCTCTGAAGTTACTGAGCATGTTTCTATCGTGAAAGTGCTCATGGAAATGGGAGGGACCTATCACACATTTTTCCAGGTATCACTATTGAATCTTCAAAAAGCTGTCAGTCATGAGTTTATACAGGATCTGTTGGGGTTTTTTTTGTGTGTGTATATGTGTGGTTTTGTTTTGTTTTGTTTTTTTCTTTTTTGAAGCACTGGGATCCTGGAGGGCTACGGTCAGCTGTGAACTCAGAAAACCAATTTCCGACGTGAATACTAGCACAGAGAGATGAAAATGAGTTCAACATCAGCTTTAAATAAAGGAACATGACTAAACAGGAATACATTCTTATTAGCAACCAGTTGTCTGTCCTACAGAAAGCAGAACATGCTAATGTATGTACACGACAAAGACAGACTCCAAAATATTTAAGTTCGTGAGCAGAGGTGTTGACAGTTAAATTGAACTTCTGGCAAGCATTTCCAGCTTGTGAGGGAGCAAACAGCAACTCTTCAGCTTTCAAAACATTTACCAAAGATGATAATTACGAAGCCACATAGTTTCAGAATGACTTTCATTTGTCAGGACAGTTAACAGCAGTGAGGAGCAAAGCCAAGAGAAAAGCCAAATGCTAGCAGGAAAATACTGACAAATCACTTGATGTAAAGTTGAGCCTTGTAGTAAGACAAGAGAGCACAGGACCTGCCATCTAGTCCCAGCAGGCCCACACTGAATCCATGACAGTCATCTGACCTGAGGAGGACCCAGGCTGCGTTGGGGTTGCACCAAGGAGTGTGGTACAGCCCTGGGGCAGGATTTCCAGTCTGGCTGTGCCTTTTTGCCCCTTCAACCCTTTTCAGGTCTGAGTGGATATGAGTGGGACTGCGTCATTGTCCCAGCCAACAGTCTCAGAACATGTGTTTCACGATGCCAGGGAAAAGGGGAGAGAGGAAGGAGGTATCTAGCAGTAGATAGCGGGGCTAACCACCCCTGTGGAAAGGGAAGTGTCTGGGATATTATCCTCTTCTGCTTGATAGGAGCAGGAAGTGTTTCGCTCAATGGGTTTATTCCATCTCTCACCTTGGCACGCAGCTCCAACCTCCTTCTCCTGCTGTCTTCCCTCCTGTCCTTTACAGGGATTCCTCTGGTCTTATTTCTTCTATTCTGCAGCCAAAGTGGCTGTTGGCAACCAGCTATCCAGAGCCAGTGCACCTCTTAACTGGCCTTTAATCTCATTATAGCCACTGGAGCTTGCCGAATTTAACACAGGCTCAACAAGCCACCTCCGTCTGCAAATATGTTTGCAAAGCTGAACTTAAAATACCAGCTCTGGGTATCTGGGATACTGGTTCACTCGTAAATATTTTGCAAAGAGTTGTCACTTATCACCCCTATTAAATCCTGTGCAAAATAAACATTGCAGCTAAATGGGGAGGAGGTGGGTGAACTGATTTGTCTTAAATAATCTCTAGCAACCTAAGCTGGTTTCAGATACAATTTAGGTTGCCTGTTGATATTTGTTTTTCAGGGTTTTGCTTTTTAACTCAGCTAACCCAGAGCAGTGTTTGTGCTCTTCTGCTTTCTGTCTTGGAACAGACCCAAAAATAGCAAAAAACATTGCAGAAGAGACTGTTCACAGAGGAGGTCTGGGAGTATAGAAGCAGGAGAGAAAGAAATTTTATGAGTGAGTCTGTTCATAGTCATTTTCTGTCCTGATTATGCAGATTAAGAATGTTTCAATAAGCCTGTATTATTTGCAGTGGAGAAAGAAGATGGCCAGGATGCAGACTCCCTTGAGCTCTGTCTATCCACATATGAACAACACAGGCTGCCCACAAAATGTTACTCTTGGGAGTAACTCACAGCTATAGCAGCTGCCACCAACTGCAGTAGCTGCTCAGCTGGGGAGATTAGCATAACATTTACCATTATAATAGCAAAGGATATCACATGTTTGTTGTCTAACATATAACTTAGAAAAGGGAGTGTAAAAATCTTCTATTCCTGCAGTCAAGCCACTATCTCCAGTGCATTTTAGTAGATACAACATGAAGACAAAACTCCCAACAGATACTCTCGTCCAGTGCTCCCCATACAGATGAGCTGCAAACAGAGATTTCTGAGCACTGGCAAAGTGTAGCGGCTTGCGTAACACACCACAGTCTGGCCATGATTTGGCCATAATAGTAGAAGGATGTTGAGGTGTTACTTAGTTCCCGCCTTTTCACACTTTGGGAAGTTTAAAGGAATAATAAACCACCCAATCTCCATGATGTTATTCCTTTCTAATAGTTCTGGAAGTGAATACTACAGGTAGATGATACCAGTGTCATGCTGGAGTGAGGCAGAAACTCTTCTGTTAACTACCTGTCCCTACCAAAAAAACCCGCCAACTTCCAGCTTTCAGAGAATACCTGTCTTCAGAGCAAGTATAAACAATCTTGGAAACGTGGTTCATTTAACAAATATTAAGAAACATAAGTCAATAATGTTTTCTTTAACTCAGCCTTTTCGTATTGACAGCATTGTGGCATCTAAAGAATTACTTACTATGGACTTTTTTGGGTGCAACGCAGTATTTACCGCTGCTGTGAGTCTCCTGTGAAATGCTGTCGTAAGTACACGTAGGCAGAAAGACCAACACATCAGATACAGTCACATCAACTCTCCTAGGGCAGTTTCTAAACCTGAGATACGTTCTAAGATCTAGCCATTCAGGAGTTCTGTATTTCTGATGGGTTTCATAGATGTCATTTTATCCACAGAAGGCCAGTTATGAATGGTAAAACCTTAAATGTCTTTGAGAAAAAAGAAGAAAAAGGTGAAAACTGATTTGTCATTCAGTCATGGATTCCTGGGTGTGTATGGAGGCCCTTGATGGTTTTGTGACTAGTCAAAGGTGATGCTGACAATGTTGAACATTTTCTGGAAGAGCAAATACTAATTTGTGACAGGGACTTGAGGAGATTTCCTGTCCTATCAGACAGATTTGTCCTTTCAGACTCATTATATTGTTTGTGACAGCAGAGTAAGTAACAGTCATCAAATTCCTTGGCCCATATTGGTGAAATGAGTATTTTTGTGCAGCCTATCATTGACTGCATGAGTTTGGACAAAAGTCCAAAGAGACTGACTGAAACCCTGGAGCATTTTTGAAGTTTACTATGTTTAACCATTACTTTAGTTTTACTTTGTGCAGACCTTTTGCAAATGGAGGGGAGCACAACTGCACAAAGATAAGGGGATGCAGGCTTTATACACCAAAAAATCTGTGCTTGGCACAGCATGGAAAGAAGCATTTTAAGCACTGTGCTCAATGACATCTTCCACATATTCATCTTGTTTATATCTGTTCCCACAGTGACTGCTCCTCCTCCTTAAATAACCTCACCAAGCTCTTGTCTTTGGGGATAATCCCTCTGTCTTCACTCAGACAGTAATAAACCTGCACTGCATGATCAGCCGTTTCCCCGCCTCCCGCACGGAGACCCTGTGGCTTTCTCTCCCACACTAGGAAATAATGGGGTTTAGGGCAGGAAAGCGACCATCCAGGCAACTTCCATGCAGGCAGTGTCCAGAGAGCCAAGCAGCCCCCCTGGGTACATGTGCTGGGAAGTCCAATGTCAGATGTGCTCCATGGGGCACAGTCAAGTTGCATCCGAGCCTCCTTTCACGGGTTTGCTGTCTGCATGACTGATGCACCCAGTATCAAGGCAGCTTTGGAGCCGTCCTTAGCATACAGTGGGGATTCACCCTCTGGGCTTGGAGATCCTTCTCTTCTAATTATTTCTAGAGAATTACACACATGAAGTGTACAGACATGATTAGATTTACCATGAATTTAAGGGGCACTTATGTGTTGCGTGGTGCAGAGTAAACTTTAGCTGTGCCAAACTACATTCTGCTCAAAATATGTGCATCAGGAATGGATCCTTTTTTTGTAGGGATCTAAAAATACCCCCTATCACTATAATCTACTTACATAAACCCTCCGCATATGGGATTAGAGGACTGTAGATATGGAAGGTTAAAGACTAGGGTTGCCAAGGTCATACTGGGACCATAACTTATGACCTATGAATTCTAATTGTTGTTCTACGTCACTCCAACAATGCATTAAAAGCATTTTGCCCCTTCCTCTCTTTCCCTTTCTCCCTTAATTCTCACATCATCCTGGTGTTGCCATACATGAAGGCTGGAATGGTTTTGTTTTTTAACTTCATATCACGATGACATCGGTATTTGGACTCCACAGGCTTGCACTGAAATAATAGATGCCATTTGCATTTCAGATTCTAACAGCTTCATAACAAGATCTCTGTAGACTTGCACTGAAATTGTTTTCCCACTGAAGTCTTACAACACAGCAGCAATATAACGACATTTTAATGGGATCCCTATAGACTTGCCATGAAATTGTCAAGGGAAAATAGTGGTGATGTTAATTGAATTGGGAGCTAACATTGTTAAAATCAAATGTGAAAAGTAATTGCTCTGTGAGAAGAACTGCACAAATCTAGGTGCTGATCCTGTGAAGATATATTCATGTGAGTAATTTTGCTCATAGTAACAATCCCCTTGAAATCTGCTTCTCTGGGGAACAAAGTTAGGACCCAGAAGAAACCGATTTGTTTTATCATCTACCTTCACATACAAAATAGCTAACCCAAATGCAACAATCAAAGACTGTGCCTCCACTGTGACATTTCCTATACGTCTGTGCAGACACTATGCAAAAATTACCTGAAAAGCTTGGCACTTGATATCATACATCCTCTAGCTGTACATAAATACAGTAACAGTTGCATAGCTGATAAAGCCCTTGGGTAAAACCATGTTCATAATGAAGTTGTGGGAATTGTGTCACTGACTGTAGCAAAGCTAGCTTGCCATTCTCCGTATCACCTTCCTGCAGATCCCAAAAGCTCAAACACACACCTGTTTTGGAGGCTAAACCTACAGAGAGGAAGACTGTTCATTTTAATCCTTATATTTTTCTGAGACATAAGAATGTGTTTGAGTGAAGACAATTGCTTTAAAAATGAACATTGTAATTCTTGTGTCATCATGTGAATGTCATATTTGGAGTTCAGTTATTTCAAATTTCAAGACACTGCTGAAGTGGGCAATGCCACCTGACTGTGGAAAACAGGGTGAATGTTCTGACCTTACTGCTTTGCCTATAGCATTTTATTTAAGAACTACACTAACATCTACCGACAGTTTTTTAGTCGGTCATAAAACAGTCAGAGCACAGCCAGAAATAATCCCACTTGATCATAAGGACCTAAAACTTTCACGTCCAACATACTGAGTTCTGTCAAGAAACGAAGTGGTTTTTATTGGGGATATTTCTGAGAGCACTTCCTCATAAGCAGAGCTGCATGTCAGAAGGAGGCAAGAAGATCGATACAGAAAACAGACCATTAGCAATGATAAATTATTCCCTTTCTCTCAAGAGAAGCCTAGAGTCATTGATCTGTCATGGAATCCATGCAGACCTACTCCTCAGATGAACAAAAGGCTGAACAATAGAGTCCTGATAGGTGGCCTGATAACTCAGAAGATTAGTGCAGCACTGCTGGGTGAGCTGTGGGCCAGGGGCTCAACCTGCCTTCATGGGAATCAGATCAGAACTTCCACCATCAACTTCAGCATAAGCAGGAGACATTTTTATGTCAGATAAAACCAAAACTAGGAACTCAGTTATTAGGGAAAGAATACAGAGAGAACAAACCAGAAAATGTAATTGTGTCTGAGTTTGAATTTGTGATTCATCTGCATCTCAAATATTGCATGCATTTCTGGCATTTCTTCGTACCAAAAAATGATGTAGTTTATCCAAAAAAGACAGAGGGTGGGTAAAAAGACTGATGAGGAGCAGGAAATGGCTTCTATTTAAGGAGAAATTGAAAAGACCCTTAGTTTGCATTGATGACTGTAAAAGGATGGAGGGCATAAAGAAGGTGAAAAGTGTATATACAGTCATTGTTTTTAACATCCCAGGGACATGGAGACACCCAGTGAAGATATTTGCCAAATATAAAACCAAGTGAAGAAAGCCCTTTTTTCACACAATTCATAACTAAGCTGTGGAACTTGTTGATGCAAGTAGATGGCAATACCCCAAAGGAAGTCTGAAAAATATTATGTGCCCTCATGGAGGATACTGGCAGGTTTTAAAAACAATCATCTAAATGCAACATTGAACTCACAAATTTGCTTATCCAGCAGTGGGTAGATGCACGAGGGAGAAGATCAATATGTACCTGATCTAACTCTTACACTCTCAAATATTCTTTGGAGTTCACTGTCATGGGACTTAACTAGATGCATTTGGCTGTGGTGGCACTGAGTGCAGATGGTCTCAGGTCTTACAGAGTGTTGTGTGAAATAAGTCAGCAGTACCTCAGTACTGGAAAAGTTGTCTCCCTGTCAAACCACCATTCCAATCAGCACCTCTATGCCTATCAATTCTACCTGGATAGTGAGGACTTCAGAAAACAGAAAGCCTGACTGACACCAGGCTCCCACATATGGACTCTTCAGATGTTCTGGGGGCACCCTGATGTGACAGAGATATGCTCCCTGTGACATTTGCTCTGTGATCAAAGAGACAGTTTAAAGCAGAAGGTTTATCAGTCTCTTCCTCAGTCACTATGTTCCTCACAGACTAGACATTCAAGTGCACTGTGCCAGCACTTACCTAACAGATTCTGAAATGTCCTTTTAATTTTTAGAAATCATATAATATTATTTAGAAAAAAACTATTTGCCTTTTGGCTTTGCTTTGCAGCTAGGAGCAAAACCAGACAGCGAAGCCAGTCGTGGCTCCCCTCAGACTGCTCCTGAAATGCCTAAAGATGAGCACATCTGACTCAGCTGTGCTGGAGCTCCTGGCCAAAGAGATCCATTTATTATAGGGTGTGATTGTCAAGTTACTTATTTCAGTGGCTCCATTGCTGCAGTGCAGAAATCCTGGGTGGTCCTTGAGGCCATTATGAGTGCTTTGCACCTGGGGCTGAAAAGTATTAAGAAGCAAAGCCTATACATGGCTGGCTTGGTGGACTGGGACCAGTTGGTCCAAAGTTGTGGGAACCACCGAGCAAGCTGTAATCCTTCGGGGCCCAGAGTCCATTCTCATGTATTCAGAGAGAGAATGATAATTATTTCAGCTGAAACCAGATCAGGCACCAGAGCTGGACAAGGGACAAAACATTAAGTTGTTTCATTTCATTCTGACCTCTTTTTATGGCAATAACTGCTAAAAGGAAAACAAATGTTCATAGGGATCAGCTTTGTTCTGCCTTTACATGTGGAGCACACAAGGGATCTTTTCATGCAGAAAAGTGCATAAATCACTCCCCTAGTTTTACTTATGGGAATGCAGCATTTTCATATTAGAGAAATACAGCCAGTAACGAGATGCACAGACATCCAACAAAGAAGAGTAGGGAATTCAGAAAAAAAAAAGAGAGATGATTTAGATATTATCCAGAATGAATCAGAAACCTCATGAGGAAATGTGATCAGAGGAATTATGCAGAGAAAGTATTTCATATATATATATATATATATACAGGGCCAGATTCTCAACAGCTATAAGTAGATGTAGCTTTACTTTCAGAGAGATTATACTACAAGAAGTCAGTTCTGTGATCATCTTGGGATCATTTAGTTTCTGGCTGCTTCTTTGACCTTCTTCCTCCTTTTTTATGTGCTAGTTTTACTTGTTACAAAAATATACTCAATAGAAAAGTAATTTTTAAATTGTTTTTTACAGGGTTGGTTCCAGTTGGAACAGTGAACCACCATACACACGGGGTAATGCAAAAATACTAGCGCTGGTGCAGGGACATAGGCGGAATACGTGGAAATGGTGAGAGAGAAGGTGGAAGCAACACACAGCTAAACCAGTGATATAAGGGCCTTCAATGTTTACCAGCTGGAAACACAATGCTACGAATATAGTAGTTTGAGCAAGAAAACAGCCACAGTAAAAGATCAAACCAAATGATCTTCAGGTACAATCAAAGTAGCATGATCATGTCATATCATTTATGTATCATCCCAACTAAGACAACTAGATGTTTGCTTCTGATCAGACATCAGCTATGTTAGACATTGTAGGACTTGTTATTTCAAATACTTTGAAAGCTGTTTTATTATACTTAGAGTTGACCAAAAGATAAAACTTATTTTAATAGAAGTAGGCTGTGCTTATTTTAAAGTGGGATTAGATTTTTTTTCAAATTGGTTAGTAAAATACCAGTATATTACAAAGAACAACATTTGTATTTAATTTTCAATAACAATTTTGTTAAAGAAATATTATAAAATGTGATTATACAATGAGAAAATATATATGATGGGAAGTTGTAGAAAAATGGCTTTTAAACCAGCTCCTCTTTCACTAAGCAGTTGCTAGAAATGGTTCCAGCTTCACTAATCAACAAGGAGGCTAAAAAATGGTGATTTCTCATAGATTGCACCCAGATTTCACAGCACTTTCTAGTCTACACTCTACAACCTTTGAGTATTTCTTCTAAATCTTTTGGGAAGGAATTATAATCTCGTTTCACATTTGTAGCTCATCTGAATGATTCAGTCTAGATCTATGATAAAGTTGCTTAAAAACTACTGTGCAACAGAGCTGCAATCATGGCATCTTAACAGAGGATTTCTAAATAGGCATATTACAAAATAGTATTGTGTCTTTTGTTTGCAGGATGCTCTTTTCCCTTACTAAGGCTCATGCAGCACATAGAGTATAAAAATAAGAGAGAAGCATTCTCAAAAAATGATGGCAGATTCATCATGTGTGGTAAACTGCTTATAAGAGTCAAATTTTGATATGGATATTTTAATCACAGAAACTGATTGGGAAAAATCTTCAAGGACACTTGTTCATGGCCTTGCTCCATGCTAAGCATCCAGGTCCTGTCTGTTCTGCACCTTCTTACTAGTTGATGGCAAGTCTGAGTTGCAATATGTTATGTGCTCATACACTACACAGTTAAGACTCATGAAATAACTACATCAGACAGTCACAGTTTGCCTCTGCCAAAGACCTGAAGTGGTACTTTGATGACTTACCTTAGGCAGGCTGTAACCCTTATTTCCTCAAGTGGAAGAATCTACTCACTGTGTCTATTCCATAAACATTTTGACTGGTCCTTCAGTGCTCTGACTTTCCCAGATGCAGTAAAACATCCCAGATGAAAAATTTTGTGTAAATAGTGTGTGCAGATATCCTCTGGGGAAGAGTACAAAAGGAACACTCCAGATTTCCCCAGAAGGTTCTGATGCAAACGTGTCAAGGGAGCAGAGCACTCACTTCTTGGTAGTTTATTTTGTATATTGTGAAAAAGGCCAGTGTATGAAATCATAGATGACATCCTTGCTCATGCCACTAAACTTGTAAATGAGCAGCATAGCTGCAGGGGTTATGTATGCTCTACGCATCAGCTGTGTTGTCCCACAAATATCTTGAAGACCATATTTCCCCCAAGACCTAACTTCATATGCATGGAGCTCCTCTATGGGCACAGGTTCCTTTGAATTCTTTCTGCCTGCTAGAGAGGTAACAGGAAGGACTCTTTGGGGAATGTTAACTTTCTTTGTCTGGCGTCTACCACTTAACATTTCCAAATGGCCTTGAAGGTTACTAGACCAATCTCCCTTAAGCGTATAGGGCCAATCCATGCTGCAAATTGTGTCATGCTTAACTATTCCTCTGGGGACAACAGGCTATTGCTTTCAAGAGTTGCTCATAAACTCTACCTGCTCCTGAGAATAAACTGGGTAGATGGGCTGCTTATCTGATAGGAAGTCCTGCCTGAACACTGCTAGGAAGATGGCGTAAATGTGCTCAGTGTGGTTGTTGTGTAAGGAGAGGAAAGTAATGAAGAGGGCCATGGTGTGGCCTTTGTTTTCTTGGGAGAGGGTCATATGTGGCTGCAAAAAAATGATTAGAAAATCTTGTAGCCTGAGTGAGCCCAAAAATAAAACTAATATATTCCACATGCACAGAGGAGGAGAGGAAAACATTGATATATAAAGGATGATTTGCATAAAGATTCAATCACTATTCTAACCAGGATGTGGCATTCCACCTCATAATGGCAGCCCTGAAGATTTAGAACAAGTTTACAATCAAATAATACACCAAAGCTTTAATGCAAACCTGTATTTGATTCAAATTACTCATGCTGTGGTAGTTTAAACATGCATCCTTCTTTATATGGGCTTGATCAAAACTGGCAGGCAAAATACAAAGAGCAGTGTCAATTAAACTCTATGGGTGGAGAGGAATGTAGGAAACATAAATAAGAAGTAGCAATATGTCAGGGATTCTTGCCATCTATTGTTTAGTGGTGGTTGATGTGTGGTTCAGATGTCCACAAAGTGATCCTATAATCAGATTCGCACAGGAAATGCATCACTTTCAGGCATCATGTGTCTTCTCTCCCTCAGGATAAAGCACACAGGGAAAGCATGGTTTAAATAATGATGTATGTTAGCTGCTGAAGCTAAATCTCTCTATTTGCAGCCTTCTCCATTCCTAGGAAAGGGAAATCACTGCAGGTGACACAGGCAGATTTCTCAGTGAGGCAAATGCTGTGACTTTAACGCAATCTACAGGAATTTTTACTCACCATATCTATAGCTCAGTTTGTCTAAAAGCTGTAGATCAGGTTTTTTCTTGTAGTTACCTAGTGGGATAGAAGAAAGTTGTCATCTGGACAACTGGACACATTCACATGTATTTTCAAATCATCTTTGAACATGTAAGTAGGAATCTACCTACCCATTAGGTTTGGAGCCAAGTACCTACTAGCACAGTTACAGAAGAGGTAAATCACCCTTCTCCAACAGATATCGGGAGGCTCTGACTGTCTAGGGACACTCACTCAGGCTTCCCATGCAATAAAAAATAACACCCATGAATTTTCTCAAATAGGGGAGTAAGTGTTGCAGACTTTAATACATGGAAAACCTCTGTGCACAAGTATTTATATTTGTATGCTTATATATATACATGCATACACATATGTTTTCCTACTAGAAAAACAAATGACTGCTTTAATAAATCACTTTCATCCTGAAATCATAATCACTCTTGCATGCATATGTGCACACACACAAAGGGATGGAGACAACTGTATCTCTAAATAGAAACGTACACATTCTGGCTGATTTTGGCTTTCCGTTTCTCTCCAAGCCTCCCAGGCAAATGGCAGCAAGGCTCTGACTCTTTTCAAGCGAGCCTTCTGAGGCTTGTTTGCTGGAGTTCAGGGCTCTCACAGTGAGCACACTGAGCTAAGCTACCTAAAAATCTGCCCTTCATCCTTTCTAGTGTCCATGCTGGGTATGCAAACAAGATTATGTTACCTTCTTGAGGTAGGCTTAAGAGTTATGTCGTGTATTTAAGGGATATCAATAGTGCATGTGAAGTGTGCACACTCCTGAAAGCCAAAGGATTGCATTGTGACATGAAAAGTGATAGGAAGCACCAGCCTCAGGTTTCCTCAGCTCCAGTGAGCAGTTTAACAAGGCTTCATGATACATGTCACCTCTCCTGCCATGCCCGTAGGACACGCTGCGTGTCTTTATTCCTTGTGCATACTATACCACCTCATCTGTAATTATAAATATATGTTTAGTGTCACTTCAAAGCCTCCCCTTGACAGGGGTGTTCCCTTCTCAGGGATTTTGAATCTCTGACATTCCTTCTTCAGAAAGTCTGGAGTAAGGGTGTGATAGCTTCCTGCTGAGAGTTACCTTTGTTCAAAGGGTCTGCCAGAGAAAACCCATTGCAATGCAGAGGGAAAACTGAAGTTTGTGTCACCCGTTGGACATACATTGCCTCCTATAACAAGAGGCCTATTTCTGTGCTTGGCTGTTTTTTTTCTTTGTTTGGTTTGGTTTTTGTTTTGTTTTGGTTTGTTTGTTTGGTTTTTGTTGTTGTTGTTGTTGTTGTTGTTTTGTATTTTTACCCAGAAGGTATTTAATGATGGGTACAGAGAGCAAATATGTAAGACATGAAAAGGCTAGCAGTAGTTTAGACTTTCTACCAGGTAAGTCTGATGAACAAAAAACCCCCTCCTTCTGGCTGTGCTTGTTCATTGCATATATTTTATACAGTCCAGCCGTGGGAGCTGGAACTTGGCTAACCTAGTTATTCTTTTTGTGGCATTTTCCTGCAAACTGAACATTTTTTAGAAGTACCCATCTGTCAGTTTATTATATTATTATATTACAGTACCATCTAGAGGTCCCAAATGGGATCAGGGTTCTCCATAGTAGGTGTAGCACGCAGTTGTCTCCTGTGAAATAAAGTGTATAACCTGAGTAGATGAGAGAAAAAAAGGATTATTGTCCTATTTTATAAATTTCAGAACTGGCCCTATTTTAGAAATTTTGCATACAGTATGATGCATACAGCCAGACAAGGAATATAGACCTGCCAGATATGTCACTTTGGATAGGACTATACTGCTTTTAAAGATAGCCCACTGCCCTATGTAGATTCCATCAGGAATCTACTGGATTTCTGGCTGTCTGGCAACCATCAAGAGCTCCCAGACAAAAAGGACGTTTTGCGGATCAGCACATCTCAGACACATCCAGTTACTTCCTTTGGACTGGCCGAGAGGTACGGAAATAAGAGACAGAACTGGGAAGTGAACAAGGTCTGCTGAGTGTTAATCACAAGCCTCTCCTGGCTCCTTACTGTTCATTGGTCATAGTCACCCGAAAATGAGAAAAACATTGTCTGGCAAACTTTCATCTTCTTTGTAAGGGGCTCGTATTTCTGAAAGGCTTTTCATCATGTAGGATTTATGAAGATATTTCTGAGAGTGTGAGTTCCCAGACCTTTAGCCCTTGACATAAAGAAAGTGTTTTCATAGGCTTCCTATGAAAATCCCACAGTGTAATGTCACTGAAGACGGCAGTACTACAAACCTGAATTCATGGTAAATTTGGGCCATTATTTAGAATTACAATAGGGTGGTAGAATCCATAAACAATTTGAAATAACTTTACTTAGACAGGTTGAGCATTATCCTCCAAGTGGAAGGCAAGGCAGTAGTCGATCCTAATGGAGGTAAACTAATAGAATAAATTTGTAGAAATGACCACAACCAAATCACCTAATATAGGTACAGCAGCACTTAACTACAAGCCACTTTAGCTCCAGGAAGATGACCCACTGCAGCTAAATGAGTCAGATAGACCAAGCATACAGTTAATAGAGGGAAGCAGGAGTCTCTGAATGGCAATCCAGAAAGCTGGTGTGTTGGGTGGGAACTCTGAAGAGCCAAATCACAAAACATGCAAGGTGCATGGGAGAAGAATATCTGAAAACTCTTCCTCTTTCAGGACAGCAGATTCTTTCATTAGCCTGGGAACAAGAATGCTTCACTGAGATTATAGGTGAATAGGGATGTCAGCACCACACCCCACACCCACCCGCCCCCCACCAAAATCTCAGAGGAAATATTAGATCATAATGTTAGGGCATTTGCACAAAAAGTAAACCATCTCCAAGACATTACCAAGTTGAAGAGGTGTGACTCTATGTCGAGGTTTGATTGCGGGGTGACAATAAGACTGTGGCAGATGTATTGTTAACCCCCTCTCCCTGTCTTCCCCCTTCAGCCCCTCCCTCTCTCTGCTTCCCACTCAGCACAGGTGATTGGGAGAGAAAGAACAGAGAAATAGACTTGGAAAATTTAAAAATGTTTTACTAATGCTACTAATTAAAATAGAGAAAATAATAAAAAATATACAAAACCAATCTTGAAAGTCCCAGCAACTGCTCCGGTGGATGTAGGGCCGGCACCTGAAGTCCTGGCCTGGACTCTGCAGCCAACCGCAACTGGATTCTGTCTGTCACTCAGTTCGCAGGGATGACTCGCAAGGTCCTCTCCTAATATTGGCCATAAGGAAAAGGGATGAGATCCCCATGATCTCCCACTTTTGTATGAAGTGTCACGTGAATGGAATGGGATACTTAGTTGGTCAGTTTTTGGTTACCTGTTTCAGTTCACTGCTCTCATGAGATGTGCACCCATCCTTATCAGTAACCTCACATTCCATTGCTATGTCTACCAAAACATGTATCTAGCTTTTCAGGAAAATGCAGCTAATAAGAAGGCTTTAGCTGACAGGCAAATTCACTAAAAGAGAACCTGTTTTTTAACAAAACCAGGACACCCTACATCCCAGAATCTACCTCCAGTCTGTCAGTCATTCATACCAGTGCCACATTGCTGCTGAAGCTAGCCTGCTGCATGACAGGGAATGCAGAGTCACAAGGCCAGGAAGGATGGCAAGAGCAAGGGCAGACCCACACTAGAGGCAGAATGCTCAGCTGGAAGGGCAGAGCCCTCACCTGCCCTTTGCTCCTGCCTGTCCCTTTCTTTCTTGCCCTTTTTCTGCTCCATTAGCATATACAGAGCCTGACAGGATGCTTTGATGCACAACACAGAGGTGCCCTAAGGGTCTAGTGGTGCTGAAAAACAGGCGACCTGGGATTTCTTCTGGGACTTCAATACATTCCTGAGCTAGGTTGTCAGGATCTAGTTCAAAGAATCTAGACTGGCATTTTTTTTAAGTAGTCAAAGTAACAGAAGTATGTATACTTCAGTAAGATTTAGCTGTCCTGTGCCTTGGGTCTTCTGAACTCCCACTCAACTCCATTTGACTACCAATAGTGTTGTCACCTGATACCTTTATCTTGGATTTAGATTTGCATTGAGTTACAAAGCTCACCCCACCTCCTAGTCAAACATTTCATTAATTAATGTATGATGTAATATAGGCATCAGCTCTGAAGAGGCTTATCCTCCCAGCTTTAATGAAGATACCAAACTGTTGGCCACACGATGAAGGGTAAAACATTGAGTACTGAAAGGGAGACAACAAAGATTTACTTAAGTCTGTAGCTTTGAGTTCAAGCTTTGAGAGTGTTCAGGACAAAATATGTCTTGGAGACATTGATTCCACAGGAAAACACTCTGTCTTTTGGTCTTGTGGCAGGAGAGGTCCAAGATTTTGCGGTTTAGCATCCTGAGTTTGCATCAGTTGAGACTGCAACGTTTCTGAGGTTTCGCATTGTGACACTTTGTCTTCCTTGCTCTTACCTGAACATAGCAAGAACTGTAAATGCTCTTCTGCTACCACATGCTTACTTACCCAACCTCCCTGAACTGTGTCTTGACCAAAGGACTGTATTGTCTGCTGGGTTTTTTTTTTGTGAATGTGGAGGGGGTTTTGTGACCTGGGATCTACTACAGTTTCATCTGTTACATTTCATCTTGTTTCTGTGTATCTGCTAGTAAGGTGTCTAAGACCTTTTACATATTTTTGATGAGCCCTTATTCATTGGTTAAGGGTGCTAAGTCAAGCTTGGAGTGTGAAGAGGAAATCTTCTATTGCACATCAGGGCGTTCAGTGGTATCTGCTAAAACTGACTTTGTTGGCATATATCTAAGGAAAGTCGCATACCTACATGACCACTCTTCCCTCTGGACTGGGGTGGGCTCCAAGTATGTGGGGTGAGGAGTGCAGAGAGTGCTAGCATGAGAGATGAGAAAGGACAACAGGTCCGTGCTGGAGCCAATCCTAATCTCACAAGACCTATGCAAAGCTTGGGTGAGCTTTGTTGTTAAAAAGTTCCTTTTCTAAAAAGAGGGCAAGGGAACTCACCATTGAGGTGAGATGTCATAGGACCATAACCATTTAAGCTTTAGAAAATGAACTATGAATCAAAAAAAGTAGATGTTATGACTGTTTTTTATAGGAAATGAGATTGATCTTGAAGGAAGTAATCCCTCAAAGTTCCTATAACCCAACATCACATATACTGTATTTTGAGATATTCATCTTTCATTAAAGAAGGACGGTGTTAGACACTCATCATGCTTGTGACTTTGGACCTGAGGTCCTAAGACTTCTGCATAGCTGGGCTGAGGGGCACTCAGCTCTATTCAAATTGCCTGTAAGAGCAAACTCCAGCAGCTGGCTTCATGACATTGTACCTGTCCCAGTGGAGGCTAAATACTGTGTTGTCTGACTGACCTACATATTACTACAGAAGAAGAGAAATGTTCCCTGCTACAGTTTCTGTCAAGTGCTATAGAACTCTGATTGGACAGATGAATGATGGCAAATGCACTCTTAATAAAGCTGATGCCATTAAGTTAGAAAACGAGGCTGCTGTCATATATGAGTGGTGGCAGAAGCATTTCTAGCTTAACAAGGTCTGACAAGACCTCCTCAACATGCTCAAATGAAATCAATGTCAACACCTAATCAGTTAAGCAGGTAATGGATTATTTAAAAAAGTTTAAACCATAGCTGCATTAGATCATTTGGAAAGACGGAACATGTGACTCTTGCAGATAATGTAAAATATTTTAACAGTTGTCACATTTACCAGGTTCAAGGAGAAGCTACTTTGAGCTGAAGAGCTGAAATGTGTACAGCAGCATGGTAGCAGAATGTAGGGCACAACATGAATCTATGGACAAAGGAATTTGCAAGCTTTATCAGTCACTGCCTGGGTTTGCATGACAGGTCAGCTCAATGAAATATGCATGAACAGCATCTGTTTCTGCTTTTAAGACCAGAGTGTGCAACGTGAACCATCACCCACTGGATAGAAAATGGGTGATAGAATGAGAATCCAGCAACTCAATGGGCAACAGAGAAAGTATTTGCTGTTGTTGCTGGGAAACTAGTGAAACAGGCTGAAAAGAGTGTGGGCAAATGGCCTGAACTCAAGTTTTCTTAGACTTCCGTGAGTAAACTAGAGAAGCTAGAACCATAGGTATCAATCTCAGATAGGGACTGGATAGCACTATAGCTCTTCTGCACATCCATAGTTACTATAATGGATTAGAATAAATCCCTTGCCTTGGGGTCTAGCTGCTGCCCAGCTGATGGAAGTGAGGCAGGTATTTGCAGGGTGCTGACACAAGAAGGTACTTACACCTCTCTCTGCAGAACCTGCAATGAGTCCATGTCCAGGCCAGGCCAGCAGACTGGGTGGATGCCAAGTCTGATACAGTGTGCCTGTTCCCATGTTCCTAGGAAAAAAAGTGCTTTAGAAAACAGCTCTGGGAGTCACCATCTAGCTACACTGGAGGTGCTGACCCTTCTCACCTGAGAAAAGTGGCAGCATTTTACACTGAACTGTGTTCAGTTCCTGACCTCTCCTTCCCTCCCTGTAGCAAGGCTGCCCCTCTGTCTTCCCTCTCCAGCCTCCAGTGCTGCAGAACTGGGAACAGGTCCTTCTCCCCAGCACTGCCTGCCCTGTTTTAACAAGCTCAAACCTCACCACTGGGACAGAAAACCTGCGATGCTGGCTCCTCTTTCACGTTGGTTTGAATCATAGACTCATAGAAGCATTTCGGTTGAAAGAGACCATTAAAATTGAATCAAACCATAACCTAACTCTAGCACTAAACCATGTCCCTAAAAGCCTAATCTATATGCCTTTTAAACACTTCCAGGGATGGTGACTCCACCACTTCCCTGGGCAGCCTTTTCTAATGCTTCACAGCCTTTTCTCTGAATAAATGCTTCCTTATATCCAATCTGAACCTTCTCTGGTGCAACTTGAGGCCATTGAGGAGTGGTTCCACTGAAGCTGATTTGCTTGACAACCCCAGAACTGGAGGAGGTGAAATGAGAACCAAGGCCCTTTCATCGTTTTTCTTTTGCCTGTCACTGCTGCTACTGAGACCCACTTGAGGGATCTCATGTGCAATGTGGAAGCCTGAAGCCCACATGGGGAACAGTCCCTGCTGTTATAAACCTGCGGTGCCTAAGTAACATGGGGACTGTTCTGAACATAACAAGTTCACTACATTTAATGGATCTCCAAATGTCATAAAGTATCATTCTGTCATAAAAGATGGTATTTATTAATAAAGGAGAATGAGAATTGCAAAGTTTCGCTTCTCTATGATAAAATACCACTAATATTTAAGTAAGTTCCCAGCCGCCCATCTCTAGAAGTGCGAAACTCTCATTATCTTAACAGTGCGTTTGGTAACGTTTGGAGATAAATTAGAAATAGCACTGGTCCTCCCGTAGTCTCTCAAACAGTGTCAGGCGGGCGGCGGCGTCTCCAGTCACCTGCGGTGACTCCCGCCGCGATGCTGTCGGGACGCACCCGGGAGCCGCCTCCGGGCCAGCAGGTGGCGCCGCGGCCTCAGCCTGGGCCCGCGGGCAGGGGGCGGGGCCGCTGCTCGCGCTGCCGTCGCGCCGCCGGCGGGGACTGGTGATTGGCCAGCGCCTGCGGCCCCCGGGCCGTGCTGCGCCCCCGGGTCCTGATGCCCGCCCGCCCCGGGCGGGGCTGCTGCGGGACCGGCTGCCAGAAGCGGGCGGCGGCAGGAGGGGAGGGCACCGGGTGCAGTTGCCCAGCTGGCTGGGAGCGAAGGAAGGGCGATGGCGTGGATTTCAGCGTGACGTCTGGGGGAATGAGTGGGTGAGGAGAGGGCTGGCTTCACGGGAACGGGTGGGTGACGTGACAAATATTTGCATTATGTATTTACTATGAATACTGTTCACCCCACGTGCGTTATTTCACGTCATGTGCTGTGAAAGTGGCTGCTGAAGGAGCTGAAGAGGAAGAACACCGTGGCATGGATGGGTATCCTGGAGAAGACAATGGTAAAGCTCCTGCACAATGAATGTGCTCCGACCAGCAGGAGGATGCAGGGACTGGTTCACTCTTCCCAGAACTAAAACTGGAAAAAACAGAGTAGCACCAGACATGAGTCTTTCAGTACTTAAAAGGGGCCTATAAGAAAGATGGGTGCATATGCCCTTTCACTACATTGCTGTGCCACTCCACAGTGTGATAACTGATCTGTATATTTGTTTATGCCATAGAGTTACAGTAGCTCTCATGTCATCTTATTCTGCTGCACATTATGTTAAATTCAGGACAGTAGTATATGAACAGTAGGGACAAACTGAAGAAACTTCAGGAGAGATCGACAGAAGCAACCTGAGATTTAACAGAAAAGAGATGGAAATGTATATATATGCAACTACATAAAATGTAAGATGTATTTATGGGGATTTATCCTTTGTCTGGGACAAATCAAGGTATGTGCCTTTTCCCTAGTAATGGCAGAAAAATGTAAAACAGACACCTAAACAGTTCTGAAGATAGGGGCAACAAGATTTATAATACAAGCACTGGACACTACTTCTGCTATAGCTCGTTATACTTTACTTAGACTTATGGGTGACTCCTGTTTAATTTTGGAGATGAACCGTTCAGTCACTGATAAGACTGAAAGGTAAAGGATAAGCTTATGACAGGTGACTTTTAATCTGTGAATTCCACACAATAAAATGAAAGTGGCAAACCAGCATTTCCCTCAAGCCCACATTTATTTCTAGAATGAGTAAGTCTATCAGTAGATAAAGAATATTAGCACTTTTTAGAGATCATGTACATCACCGGCAAGATTTTGTCATCGCAGGACCAGTAAATGACTTACCAATAGCATTTTGCCCATGAAACTCTGCCACGAACATTATTTCCTTGATGAAGTGATTCTGGGAGAACAAGCTCTGATTAAATGCTTACTGTATGCTATGTTATGTCATATCAGATCACAAAACCTGCACTACTACCATACTGAGATGAAAATGCTGACGATAGGTAAAACACAGGTTTACGGCTTTGCAGAGTGAGAAAACAAAACTGTTTAATCAATAGCAACTTTCTTCAGAAGTCACAGGCAACTCTAGCCTTGATAGAGAAGGCTACACTTCACAGGTAATAGAGGCTGGACTTGGTGCAGGACACAATGAAGTGTGTTGGTGACAGTTTCACCTGTCTTTCTCAGATGACCAGGAGATTTATAAAGCTCTTTTGCTTGAGAGTTTTGATCTACAAATAAGTCTTAAAATGAATTTAAGTTAATATTGGGTTATCGATAGTTTGGGATTTCCAGGCTTGCTAGTCTGTTCCTTGTCCCAGATTGTTCAGCTGTAAAACACTTACATTGCTGTTACTTACAGGTTCTGTACGAGTATTCTGATGCACCCAGGTCACACTGGGATCTCAGTAATACATTACCCCGTTTTTATTTTTTTTAATTTTTTTTAAAGCATTCTCATTTAGATCCCCAGATCTGGTTAAAAAAACCCCACTGCATTGGCAAATCTACTATTTTTGACACAACCATAAGTAAAAAGCAGCATTGCCTTCTACCACCTATTTCAATTTAATAAAACTTAGTTATTTGTAAGTGACAGAGTAAGACTGATTAGATAAATATCAATGTCAGTGATCTGCTTGCATGCAAAGCAGCAATTTTATTTTTGTCCTAATATACCCAGAAACTAGACACAGTTGCAACAAAGTTAAAAGGCAAAATTCATTGCTATTATGCCATTAAAAAAATGCTGGACTATTTAAAAGCTCTGTCTGGCTTTTTGTCCCCTCCAGCCTTAGCCAGCCCGTGCTGCTGCACCAGCTGGAGACAGCAGTGTTGGTGGTTTACACCTGAGCGGGGAGCACTGGGACCAGCAAACACAGGTTTCCAAGTCCGTATTTGAGAAATGCACACAAATGTCTCACAAACTCTTATGACCTACCCTGAAGTCAGCATTATTCACTCCTTGGAGAATAGGGATTTGCAAAAATAAGGAAACATTAATTACCCAGATGTCTTTTCTTGACACACATGAAGGCAAGCAGATTTCACAGACGAAATGTCAGTGAGTGCTGCTGGCAGTGGGTCCATGGGCTGGTGTGGGATGGATAAAACCCACCCACCTATTTGTGTCCCCATCTCAGCTTTGCACCGGGAGCTGCCCATCCCTGTGCCATGATTCTACCTTCACACTCAGTCTGCTCCGTCGATTGTTGGGTCACTAACTGTGCAGCAATGCTGACTCGATGACACCATTTCATTTCTGCATGACATAACAGAACAGGCCTCGGAGATTCCTTTATAATACCACAGATAGACATAAACAGATGCTGCAAACAGACATAATCAAACACAGATGTGATCTGAAGATTCCCAGGCGGGCTCTGGGGTCCAGCCAAACTACACGTAGTGCAGACTGACAGCAAGCTGGAAATACGGCGAGGGGCTCACCTTTCCACCCCCATGGTGCTGCTGAGCTAAGCGATCTGGGTATGGCAAATATGAATGTGCACCAGCTGCTGGAGGGCACCTGGGGGTGACTGGGCTGCAAGATGGGCTCTGTCACCCCCCATGTAGTGTCTGCCTGTGCTGGCTGCAGGGCTGCAGGCACTGTTGTCCTTGGAGGATCTTTCTTGTAGCAGATGATCCTGTCAGAGACAGATGTTTTCTTTACCAGAATTTCCCCAAACAGCCTGCTGTTCCACTGTGACCCTTTTTTCTAATGGGTGGTGGGTTTTCTGTCACTCGCAGAGAGGGCAGGAAAGCCATTGCAACTGATATAAAAACACTTATCTTGGAGTGTGTTCATTAAAGGGAGGTTGGATAGGTTGTGGAGTGAGGCAAGTGAGGTGGTTAGTGCCAGAAATGGGTCCTTCTTTCCATGTCATCCCTGTGTCTGGTGCTGCCATTAGGTTTCCACTGATTTCCTGGGTCTCTTTTTCCAGAAGCTCCTGGTTCTCTGTTTCACAAAACAGAAAGATTGTGGGGAAGGCAGGTCAGAAGGTGAACAAGGACAAGAAGAATCGTTTTATGAGAATAGAGGTGTCACCTAGAGCAAGTCCCGAATTGGAGGTGTGTGCTGGGTGGTGGCAGGGAGAGTTGGACTCATGTCAAGGAAATTTTGACTCAAGAACTTCCTCATTTAAGATCCTAGAATATGAGGGTGAAAAAAAAATCCATGAGATGCAGTTATCTAAGCAAACGCAACATGCATTTCTAAGAGAGAGAAGTAATCACTTCTCAAATTGACTCATGCTATGGGCTTGATCCAAAGTCCACGGAAAAACTCCAACTGACTTCACGGACCCTTGGGGTGTAGGTGGGAACTTTACCACTGTCTTCAAAAAGAACAGGGCCAGGCTTTTGCTCTCAGCCAAAAACCAAATGCAAAGAAAAGACAAAAATCCTTTCAAATGCTTTAGAAATAATTTATTAGTTGAATTTCTGTAGCTATACTGTTCTTAATAATACTAAACACTCACGAATCTATGTTTTAAAGCATATTCCTAGAAATTTTACTTGTATCTGCTTACATGCTTCTTGTAAATTAGTCACTTAACAGAAAAAGTAATCATATGAAGATTGCACAGATTGAAAGCAACGTGCTAAAGAGCATCTTTGAGTCCTTTGCATTTAAAACCAACAGTTTTCTCATTTGTGCACATGAACAATTTTCTTTTCAGAACAGTTGTTGGGTTTTTTGGTTTTGTTTGTTTGTTTGTTTTTTGGTTTTGTTTTTTTTTTGTGGGTTTTTTGTTTTTTTTTTTTGTTTGTTTTTTTAATCTTTTCTCATAGAAGTGAGCTGGGTGACAATAGCTATGATTTCAATAGACGGGACAGGTGGAGATTTTTCCAAAAGCTTATACTAATTAATTTGAAGGCAATACGGGAAATACTAATAGCAAACATGAAATACCCATTTGTCAAACTCCTTCTTGCCTGTAGAAAAATAAATGAGAATTTTAGCATCCTTGCTATGTAAAAACATTGTAAGACATTGAAATTGCTAAAAAGTTTTGTAGGGGTTTTTTGAAGTTGAGAAGTCGTTTTAAATTTGTTGAAATTTATATCAATATACAGCATATATACAGTAATATTTTTAGGAACAGGATGAGATAAAAAAAATGTACAATGATGTGAATAAAGAAGAAAAAATAGATTGAGAGTCACAATACTTTCTGAGATTTCCTGACGTCCCATTTCTTTAACTTTATTTAGATTTTCCATCTCTATAAATAAGTGACAGCAAATTAACTGATTTTGCCCCGGGCTGCCCTTGTCACCAAAGCTATCCTTAGGAAGTACGGACTTTCGCTGACTCCAGATTCATCTAGGGATGATTGGAGCATGTGACTGGCGTTCAAGAATGCCCTGTAAATATAAACAACTATTACGGCTCCAGTAGTTTTAATAACAAAAATGTGTTAATGCTGTGCTCACGACATTCGCCTTTGCATTACATCCCTTGTACAGGTGATGCTGCCTGATCCAGGCAGCCGGGCTGCGGGGCGGCCCGGCCGAGCGGCGACCCTTCCTTCCCTCTCCTCGCTGCCCTTTTATTTTGGCTGCAAGTAAAATAACCTAAAGCAAAGGTGTATTGTCCCCCTAAAGGTGTGTTCGGTTCAGTGCCCAGTGCAGAGACACCCTCCGCTGGTGCCTCACCCTTGGTCACGCGAAACGCCGGGAAACGTGAGAACAAACCCACCTCTCCCCTTAAAACTCCTGCTCCTTCGAGCTTCTAAAGGGATGATTTTTTTGAAAAACAAACTCAAAAACCAAAAGCAAACAAATAAAACCCACGCTGCCGCGGAACGGAGAAGGGGCCCCTGCACCCGCCGTACGCCCCGGGTCGGCGAGCGGAGACGGGAAGAAGCAGGGGGAGCACCCACGAGTGTGCGTGGAGCGGCCACACATGTGCTGCCTGCCCGGCCCCGCCGCCAGCACCGCAGGGTTTTTCCTCCTCTCGCCCGGATCGCAGGGCAGAGCGAGGTGCGGGAGTAGGCTCCCCTGGGTTTTGGGGCCGAGCGGCCGGGGTCCCGCATGGCAGCCACCCCCGAGGCCCGAGCGAGGGTACAGAGGGGCCGGTGGGGGACCGGGAGGCTGCCGCAAGGAAAGCACCTGCCCCGCGAGGAAGTGCTTTTAATTAAGCGCGGTAATGACCTCCCCTTCGGCCGGAGTGGGGGAGTGAGTCAAGTGCTTTTGCATCTCACGACCGAGATTTTTCCTTTAACGGAGGCTTTGCTCGAGCTGCTACACCCTGGTTAAAGTTTCGGCAATGGGAGGGTTAAAAAGCCCCCGCAGACCAGGCGACCGAAGGGGCCCCCGTGCCCCAGCCGCGCCAGCGACCCCCGCGGGCCCCACCGGCAGCGGGCTGCGACAACGCCGGGCGGTGGGCTGTCCCCAGCTCCCCCGTCTCCCTCTATCTCCTCGGTACCGCTTCTCTCTCCAGCACGTCCCAAAAGGACAGAGAGAGGCAAAGGGTTTGCTCTTCGCTTTTCACATTTCGGAATAAAATGCCACTTTGACGGGCCTAACGCTTTCTTTGCCAGCCTCTGCTCCTTCCCTGATGGAAAAAAATCCCAGTGAGTGCCGGCACAAGGCAGAGGGGTGGCTTTCAGTAAGGCCGCCGCCGTGGCTCTGGGCTGCCGGTGCCTCCTCGGGGAGAGCCACCCGGTGCCCCTGCCGGTGCCCAGCACCGGAGGCGCACCTCTGTCCCGGGCACGTCGGCGCTCGCCCGGCCTCAGAGCGCCGGAGGGAAAGCTTGTGTCCCTGCCTCCTGCACCGCAGAGATGCCGTTTCAGAAGGTGCCCAGGGCATGAGAAGAAAAGGGAGAGTCTGCCCCAAGGGCAGTACGGGGGGCATTGCAGGGTGCCGGGACCCGCCCTGCCAACATCAAAACGACACGCTGAGCTTTGTCGGCTCAGTTGGCCCCTCTGAGGCGGCATCCTTCGAGGACGGCAAGGAAAATACTGTCTTGCAGTCACTGTAATCCACGGTTTTCATTTACTATTATGCAATCAGGATTTATCTCTGTTTTTTTAGGAGGCTACTTTTCCAGGACTGTTACTCGATACTGATCCATTAAATCATTCCAGCTGAGAGATTAAATGTATGATTTGCAACCAGCTGGATTTCTTAAATGGTGTCTTCGCCTCCCTTCAGAGTGTGAGCAGACTCGGCGAGAAAACACTTTGCTTTGGCATGGAAACCCGCACATTTTCCCGAAGATTACCACACGGAGTTCATTCAATGCCAACAGTATTCTCTTCTTTTCTCTTTACCGGATTAGATTTCCCCCAGCCATAAAATGCCTCCAAAAGCGAGATACCATCGAAATGGTAACGCATGCCAACCGAGCTGGTAGGCATCAGACTTAAGCGTTCTCTCGTGCTAACACCGCAGCCCCTCTCTGCCTTTCGCAGGGCTGCCCCCGCTCCAACGAGCCCGTGCAAGCGGCACGGCCGCGGGAAAGCGGAAGGCGGGGCGGCGCTGGGCATCTACCGGGGACTGGGATCCCCCTACACTGCACACCGACGGCGGAAGCATTTTGTGGCCTCGAAGGGCAACGGCGGTGAAAAGCAGGCAGGGGAACCTGCACCCTACGGACGCTGCTCTCCGTCGTGCCCCTCGACGTCTGCCCCAGCGGGGCGATGAGGAGGGAGGAACCGGCCTCTGCGCCCCCTTCCCAGCCGCCGGGCATGTGGGGAGAGGTGTCGGGCAGCCCCTCCGCCCCCCTCTCCCGCAGCACCTCAGGAAGGACCAGGCTCTCCTTGGGGTCCAAGCCGCCGCGCCGCCCGTGCGGGGCCCCGTACTTCCCTTCCCCGTCGGGCTCCGGGGGTTTGTTTCAAATTAATGGGGGCGGCTGCAGTGCCTGGGTGATCGTGTCAAGGCGGCTTTCTTTGCGATAGCCCAGCACCAGTTGAGGTAACAAATACACCCGATTTAGAGTAATTATGGTGAGAGCTACTGGCAGCCCTCGACCTCCGGAGGTCCCCCGCAGGGACAGCACCTCAGGGACTGACAGAAATAACCATCAGATTTGGAAGTAATAGCGTGTAGGTGGGAAAGACCGTCGCTTTCCCTGTGTCGGACTTGCCCTTCCCCCAGAAATATCCCCTTTAAGCTGAAAGGCATCTGTGGCTTTTCTCCCACTGAAACCTCCCCTCAAAGCCAAGGCACCGGGGAAGATCTGCCGCACCTATGGAGGAGAAGGCACTGACATTTTCTGGACACACTCGGGGAGACGGAGCCCGGCTCCACAGACACCCGCAGCAGCAGAGCCTGATGTCAGCATCGCCTGTTGCCTCCCACCGCTTCGGTTTTCTGCTAAAATCGCGAGTGAGGTGGGATGGTCCACCTCCGGCCACCCGCAGGGCCCCCGCCGCCCTGCTCCGCGCTCCGCGCCCCGCACAGCGCTGCCAACACCTTCCTGCCCCACGTCTGGTTTCGTTCGAGTCCGCGAGGTTTCCAAACCGTCCTGACTTTCCAGTTGTTGATATTTTTGTTGGGTGTGCGCTCGACACGCTCTTAAGAGCGATGTCCCAAGCTGTTTCTTAAGTTTTAGATGTCCCCTCCCTTCCCCAGCGCCGGTCGAGGCCTCGCTGGCTGCGCGGTGCGTAGGGGTGCGGATCCTCATCCAGAGCAGCTGTTGGGCTCATGTGTAACTGAATATCTTAGGGTATGGAGCGAAAATTACTTGTCCCTGGCTCCTCAGCAGCCTGGCAGCCCCGTCCCCTGCTTCAGCAGCCCCTGCGCCCTCTGAGCCTGCCGCGCCGGGCGGGCCGTGCCCCTGCCCGGCTTCTCCGGCTTTGGCAAAGGGCAGAGGAGCGGGCTGGACGGAGCGCGCTGCAGGGAGCAGGTCCCTGCCTGCCGTGTGTGCCCCGTCGGTGGGAAACAGCCAGCTCCCTACGACCGGGCAGCTCCGGGTGCCGCAGCACAGGCAGCTCCCGGCGACAGGAGTAGGCGGCCGCTTGGTTTCACAGCGCCGATGCAAATAGACGAGGGGTCCGGCTCGGCCCTGTTTGGTGGCCGGGTCGGGCTTGGCGTCTCTCGGGGATGCCACCCGCTCAAGTTTTGGTAGTGCTTTCCCCCCTCACGGAGCTCTCCGGTGACGACAGGGCGATTGTATTTAGCCTCTCTCTATTGAACGCATCCCACTGAAACAGAAGGGTTCAGAGTCACCTGCTCCCCTCCGGCAGCCCCCTGAGGTGTAAAGGGGGAGAAGTCTTCCCAACGGGTGACTTGCCATGCACCCTCAGTCTCCTTGTGAAGGAGAGCGTGTCCCTGCGCGGCGTGGGTACGGCCCGCAGTTCGCTGCCGAGGGGGCCACGACCCCGCCAGGCAGCTGCTGCCCGTGTTTCCAAAGCCGCAGGGGAAAGCTGGGCCCCGCAGAGGGGACAGCAGATGCCGGGAGGTGCGTGCGGACCTGTCCCTTCCCTGAGGAGGCTGGGAGCGATCAGTGGCAGTGGTGGGAAGCCGGGAGGTCAACTGTATGCTCGCAGCCTGCTCACTGCTGTGTCCCACTCCGTGGGCAGGATGGTCGTGGCGGGGAGAGGAGGAATGGAGTGTTCTCAGATTCTCTCCTCTCTTCTCCGACACCCAGTACTACTGCATCTAAACTGGGACTTTGGAAAGGCGGGATAGGGGGTATGCCTTCCCAGACCTCTACTCCTGCATTGCTAGAAATCTCTCTTCCAATATGATTCACTACACTTTGCCCAACTTTACAGCACAGTGAACGCTTCATGAAATCCCGCTTTTAAACTCTTTACCCTTTCGTTTTCATTTTATTTTTTTCTCTCTCTCTTTTTTTTTTTTTTGTTGTTGTTGTTTGTATTTTTTTCCCCTTCTTCTTTACTGTGGCCAGCCAGTCTTGCTCGTGTTGACATCCAGATGAGCTCCTGACAGTCACTTTACAGACTCAGATGCCCGTCTCACACGCAGTAGTTTTAACTACTGCCTCGGTTTTCACGCTGCAACCTATTTTTGGAGAGCAGGGCAGCGCAAATGAATATTCCTGGTGAAGGCAGCTTTCATCGGGTTCTTTAGAAAATCCATTCCCCCACCCCCTAGATACACACTCACCATACCGAGGTTTGCATTTTTCATGGTGGGACAGGCAAGTCTATAAAAGGCATGTTTGTTTTTCCTGGCTGTTTCAAATATGTATTTCCTGGAGGACTTCGCATCTAATGGGGTCATCAGAAGCACATGTGCGATTTTCATCTTTCCAACTGATTTCTCATCTCCCCCTCTTCTCCTGAGCAGGACTGTTTGCTGATGTAACGTTTTACCTGTCTGTTCACCTTAGCTCCCACTAAAGCTCTCTGTTTCCCTCTGAGTCACAGACTCTTGTTAAAGTCCAAATTTATTTCCGTGTGTCTGTCTGTTTTTTTAAAGGAGTGTTGTTGGTGTTGTGGTGTGGTATTTTTTTTCCTTGTAGGACACGGGTTGGGCTGGAGGCAGCAGCAGCCCATTGCTCTGCCCGCCAGGCAGCCCGGTGGCCAGCTCGGCAACCGCCACCTCCCGGTGATCCGGGGCGCGGAGTGGGACCGGCTTTGCGGAACACCGGCGCTCCGAATAAAGGCGAATTTGAGATTTAGAGCTGGAAGTTGAGCGTTCTGGTCCAAACCGGGCAAAAACCCACCCCACCCTAACCAACAACCAACTACCCTCCACACCACCCCCATTTATTTTAGTGGGAAGGCGATGGACCTTCTTCCCGAGCCGACTCCCCTGTTCAGGGAGGGGAAGCTTTGAGCCCCTCTCCCCACAGCAAAATAGGAAGAAGTTGATGGCTCATTCCAGATCCTCAGTTTAAGTAGGTATTTTTCCAAACCCCAGAGCTACTCTCCTTTGCATAAACCCCTCACCTTTTCCTTGTGTGCTGAGGCACTGAAAAGTTCCCTTCAGTATATTTTTCTTGGCTGCCTGAGCCGCAGCGTTTTGATTCACTAAGCAGAGGAAGTTGAAGAGCTCTGCAGTAAGGGCCAGTGGCCGGTGTTTTGATCGCCTTCCCCCTGCATTATTTGTCGTGCTCAAGTGGGGTTTGTTCAAGGCAAGACACTGCTCATAACCAGGCTGCATTTGTTTCTCCTAAAGAAGGCAATAGATTTTGTTTCCGGGTCTGGTAACAGGAGCCTGAGTGCCTTACACAAACATCGCTGGGCAGGCAGGAGCACTTGCAAGGCTTTTCATTCCGGTGCTGGAGCAGCCCCCCTCAAACACACATTGAGGCTTCAGTTAGGCCCAAACTGCCGAGCATGGGGTGGGGAAGAGAAGAGGGAACATAACCTCCTCCGAGGGAATCCACAAGAAATACGTCAAGCAGGCGAGTTCTCTCGTGTAGGTAATGTTGAATGTCTGCAAAAGGGCTTATATTATACAAAGGAAAATGCAGTCACACAGACTTTAGTAGATGAGAGGCGACTGTGTATCCAGAGGGTCCTGTTTACTCCCAAGCCCCTGAAAGCGCTTGCACAGGGAAAGCGTTTAACCGGCAAGCTGCGGCACACACTCATAGGCAATAAACTTGCTCCCTGTCCCCAGTAAAGCATCATGCTCCCTTTCGGGGACTGTGGCACATCTTCAGTAGCCTGTCGGGAACTCTCTCCCTGTGTCCATCAGTAATTCCCTGTCAGGGTGGCGAGCTGTGCCCTGCCAGGACAGCCAAAATTACCTTCCATCTCAAATGTGCAGTTTCGCTCAATAGGCTTCTTCAGCACAGCACTAGGACTGTTAATACTTATGTAACAAAATACAGAGCTTCCCAGCAGAACAAAACTGCTATAGTGCACCGTGAATATTGAGTGCTCTGCTATCTAAAGGAATTGTTCTAGTTACAGTTCTGGGGTCCATAAATGTTGCATTTGTTATGTCATTTGGTAAGGTTCTCGTTTGAGGGCAAATACCTATACATATATATATATATATTTGTGTGTGCGTGTATATATGTGTATATATATGCATATATATGCATATGTATGTATATATGTGTGTGTGTATATGAGAGAGACGGCGAGCACAGTTTTTCCCTCAGGTGCCCAAGCTATAGGGGCTCAGTTGTGGGGTTTGCCTGCCACATCCCAGCCTCAGTGCGGGCGTAGCCAGGGGGAGTTTCAAGGATAAAGCCTGCCGGGTCCGGACCATCTTTTTATTTATCCTCGAAACCTGCGCGGGTACCCCGCAAACAATCAACCCTGAGATGAGACGAGATATGCCCCATGTAACGTAATGCTAGTGAATCATAACTAATCTGTTTAAAACCAAGGATTAGTCACGTCACTTTCAGCATATTCTTCTATCGGGAACTTTTTTGTACATGGAAAATCGGGAGGGATTTGAGCTAATTTACCAAACATCATTACTAAGGCAAGTGCTGTCCGAAAAAATGAGTCTTAACATGTACAGGTTTTCAAGTTGCATTACACACATCTCACCATCTGGGCTTTAAGCTGTGTGCGCCCTTAGTGCTAGATTGACCTGCAGGTTATTTTTGTCTTACTAAATGATTTCTGTTTCTAGCTGTCTTTAATTGACTTCAGCGACTCGCTCTCTCTTCCTTTTTTCCGTATATAAGTGATCCTCTCTCCAATTTACAGGAGTTTTCATCGCCTCTCGCTTTCAAAGGGCCCTTCTCACCCTATCAGCCTTTCATTTACTATTCCCGATCGAGATATCCAACCTCTGTGCAATACGACCTTTTATTAACCACGTAAAACTCATCCTGTTTTCATATTGCCTCTTTAAATGTTCCCCATCTTGGCTTTTTTTTTTCCTTCAGTGGCCAAAGCCTTCAGGCTTTATTTCAGTTTCGAGGCCATGTTTTATTAACCCAGTCGTTCTGTTTTCCTTCCCAAACTTACTTCTATCTCTAAAAATACGAAATCATTAACTAGCCAATTAATTCATTCTTTGCAATACTGCACCGCTGCACATGTTATTTTACAGGGAGCGGGGATCTTATGTAGCTCTAGGAAGCAGTGGTTCCTCTACTTGCGAAATGTTTATTTGCAAAGGATTGAAATTCATAGCTACAGTTATTAGATGCCCTTCAACGGAAATAACAGGATCTGCTACTTAGGCCCTAGTCCACGCAAGACCCCACTGATACGCTCCCACAGCAGAGGCAATAGCCACATCATCTCCCTGCTGAAAAAATCAACCCAAAGAGCAGAAACAGGAGAAACATAACCGGGATATACCACGTTGTCTTCTTTATAACACTGTACTTCGCTGCCTCCCAGCACAACAAGAACAGTGGATTTATAACCATGAGCAAGAGAGACCTCTTTTTTTCGAGGCCGGTCCTCCCCCTTACCGATGTCCATACCTTCCCTTCTATAGACTTTAACGCGACCTCACAGAAAGGTGCTTTTAGTGGATACCCACAAACGTACAGAGGCGCTAATCCAACCCCAGATTATATCAAATTAGGACATTGCCCGCACAAAAATCCCGCTGATTGACATTTCAGCCAACGTCTGAAACCTGGACACGATCTTTGCTGATCTACACATATTTCTAACGTGCTTGAAGCCATATCGTTTTCTTGGTTTATTTTTCACATTAAATTCATTTTAGGGGAAAATAAAATCAGCATAAAACCCCTTGCAAACTCCGAGGAATATTTTAAACTGATGATGTATCACATTCGGCTTCTAGCAAAGAGTTGGTAGCGAGGGTGCAAGCTGTAATGAGATCATCCTGAGCTCTTATCTTTTAATGAAGCAAACTTGCAAGCAACTTGCTTGTCTCTTTGGCCACTCTTTGCCCGCATAAAAGAAAAGAAAAAAAAAAAAAAAGGAACAGATACTTCCCATTCCCAGCATCACTTCCGTAGGCGCTGGAAAGGTGTTCGCAGTCCAGCCGTGCCGGCCTCCCGGAGCAGGGTCTGGTCAGGCTCCGTTTGCGCGCCCGCCCCTGGGGTGAGGGGGCGGTGGGGGGTGGCTTTCTGCCGAGGCCAGCGGACACCAGAACGGAAAAGTCCGCAGCCTGCCTGGCCGTGCCCCCGTGGGAGCAGATGGGCCCCGCTCCCCTGAGGGCCCCCACCACCTCTGCTTCCCCTTTCCCCAGCCCCCCTGCTCCCGCGGGGCGCCGCCTGCTCCCCCCAGCGCTCGCCGCTTCCCCGGGCCGGAGCTGGTCCCGACGTGCCCGGGCGTTGCTCCGCGGGACTCCCCAAACGGAGCGGAGGTGCCGTCGGATGGAGTGGGGGGTGGTGAGGCGAGAGGTCCGCTCGCCTCTGCGGCGGCAGGGGGGAGTCCCCAGGGTCCCGACACCGCCCGGTTGTCCACCGCCTTCCCCGGCCGAGCCACATCTGCCCCGGCCACGGGACCGCCTGCTCTGCTGCTGCTCAGGGCTGAGCCAGAAAACACCCCGCAGGCGAGTCAAGCAACCGCACGCCGAGTTAGATTTCTAAATTTTATTATAAAATAAAAGCAGAAATATTTTCCAAAGAATGTATTCACATAATATAAACAATGAACAAAACTAAGGTGAGTGACTTGCGGTTGATACTGTCGTTTAGGTCTCGTGCAGCAATTCCTCTTTCATAAAGCCCGGTCCTGCCCTCGTTGCACACCGAAGGGAGAATCTGCCCCTGCCTACCTCTGGGGCTGGAGCCGGGCGGTCACTTCCTTTCCCACTCAGCAAATGGCAAAAGCACCACATGGACAGGGCCAAAGAAGCCATCTCTCTGCATAGCATCAGCTACAAGAAGGTTACAGAGTCTGCCTAGAGCGCGTGTTGCTGATATAACTTGACTACAGCTTTCGTACTCTTAGTTGAAATTGTACATCGTACACCTGCCACGGATACATAACTACAATAGAATAACGGGAGCGATGTGTAACTTTCGAATAGGCATCGAAACAGCGGCCTTGTACTCCCTTTTCCTCCCCACCCCCCCCAAAAAAAAAAAAAAAAAGATTACAATATGCGTCTTCCCACATAGACCGGCCCGATCCGGTGACACCACCGAGAGATCCGTGAAGTTAAGGCTGGAAAGAGCTGCTACACCGAACCACCTTACAGCCTGCCATGAAAATCACAGGTCCTGTCCAACAGTCCTTACACGCCTGAAAACACCTTTAAGCAACCCTTACGGTTTTTCACAACATTACTGCCCACAGCCAAGTCTGATATCTTCCAAATCTGCAGCCAGCCTGCTGCCAAAGGGCACAACACATTCACTAAGGAGTTCGTCATCTCTTTCAAAGTCTCTGGTAAGATTAAAGCGAAAAAAAAATAAAAAGAGCGAAGGCGGGCTGGTGCGAAGGAAGGAGCGTGTACACGGTTTTACGAGCCCAGATCGACCAGGTTAGATGACATGGGGTTAAGGATGGAGTCCTGCAAGCTGTGGTGGTGCATGGGGTCGGCGCTGGGCACGGGGATGGCGCTGGGGCCCTGGGGGTGGCCCAGGCCGTGCAGGGGCTGTAGCCCGGGATTAGAACTGAGGAGCAGCGCGGGGCTGGAGGAGGTGTGATCCGGGGTCCCTGACGGCGTCTTCTCGTCCTCTGAGCTCCCCAAAACTGTCTTATTCCCGTTCATTGACGCCGAGAGTGGGTTGTGGCTGTTGGAGTTGGAATTCTCGTTGTTTTCCCTATAGGAAACATAAAAGAGGGAGTGAAGTCACCGTGTGGCCGCCGCTCCGGGGCGCGCACCGCGGGGGCGGCGGGCGGCGAGGAGCTGGTTCCTGGAGGCGGCCAGCGGGGGTGAATGCAGAACCAGTAGGTTTACAAACTCTGCAAACCTCCAAGGCCTCTTCATCTGGCACAAAGGTCTAAGGTCCACTGAGCTTGTAAACAGAGTCTCCCACTAGCCCAGCGGAAAGTGTCACTTTGCCAAAACATCATTTTCTGCGTCCAAAGCGCCTGCACAGCGTGGGGAGGGAGGGTGGAGGAAAGGAAGAGGGGGAGGAAGATATTTTTTAAAAATTTCTTTTTTAACTTTGAAACTGTTCCCAGGGCCGAAGAGAAGTTCGACCGCGACTTCTCCTGGGAAGGCCAAAGCACGGCTTGCTGTAGACAGGATCGCCCTGTGCAGCAGCACAGCTCCAGAGGCTCTCATCAGACGGGAAAGGCTTTTGCTTAAGTAACTGGACGGGTATGTTTCCCCCCCGCCCGCAGCTTAAAGCTCAAAACATAGCCCAATATGGAAGATAAGGCAAGTAAACAGAGTTAACTCGCGTATTTCCCTGGTCCGCTCGGAAAACACTCCGCACGCCGTCTGCCATCCTTCCGTCCCTCCTCGGGTGGCGGAGGGCGCAGCCCTGCTCGGCGGCGGCGGGACCCGGCACCACGGGTGCGCCTACCGACAGAGGCAGCCGGCTCAGCAAGGCAGGACATAATTTCAAAATTCATCACCGGGTAAATGCCGAGAAATCGCTGGACGCTGGCCAAGCCCTTGCAGATCTATACATACATGCACACATACATACATACACACATAGATACATACACACATAGATACATACATATATATGTATATACATATATATATGTATGTATGGTTGTTTTTTCTTTCCGAAATGAAAATGGCAAGATGAGGTGGGGGCTGCCATCCCGTCAAGACTAACGTGTTTTTTAGACTTAGCCCTCGTAGAAATACTTTAGACACAGCCCTGCCTGAAATACTGAAGGCATTGCCACTCTATTTAAAAGCTTCTGCGGAAGCTTTGAAACACACTAGCTAGCAGAGGTGCCCTATCCTGCCGGATTTGGTGGCGAGCAATGAAGCTATTGCGCTGACGGTTTTTCCTCAATAAGGGCTGCAGGATGTGGCTGGACACACTTTATGCCAAAAAAATAAAAATAGATAAGAAAGCTCTGTTTGAACCAGTTTGCTTGAGTGAATGGCATTCCCATGAAAGATCTGTTTTCTAACGCCTGGAGTGTAATATTATGTTGAGTGTATTTTTCAATGTCAAAAATCTAATTTGTCTCTGGAGACCTCTAAAATTTGATTCCTCGGAAGAAAAAAAAAATGAAATACGTGTAACCTTAATTTCCTTTAGATATTTGAAGGTGAGTCCCCGCTATCAGCAATAAAAAGGATCTCTAACATCTCGTAAAACCAACACTTGCGTGGATTCGAAGGAAAATCAAAGCTCTAGCACCGTTTCGGGAAATATATGGAGCAAATCTGTATGGAGCCCTAACCTGTCGGGCTGCACAGCTGCGCGGCCGTGGTGCTGGCCAGTTCCAAAACACATTAGGCAGAAACGAAAAATAGAGGTCTCTTCCGAGGCACGGATCTACGGGAGATTTCTAATATATTAATTAACCGCGCAGGCCATACGACCAGATCCGTATGGAGTGGGCAGTTCAGCGAACTAGTGAGGAGCCACTGTGAAGTTAGAGGACGGTTTTTGCTGCTTCGAACCGTCTTCCCAAAGGCACAGGGACTGCTGACGGAAAAGTCATCCCGAATACCCAAGGATTAACTTCTGCTAGGTAATGAATTGTTTCTTCAATCCATTTAACGAGAAAAAACGGTTTCAGAATCACGCTTGGTCTAGGAATATACATCTATTAACATGCATTAATGAAGACCTCGCTGGGTAGTGAATACAAACTGCAATTTAATGAGCGAGGTAAAGAGGTTGTTCCGGTCAGATTCTGTCTTGGTCTCCCGCCTCACACCAGGAGCCGACCTTAGAGGCAATTTTTGCTAACACCGTCCAGACCCACTCGTTCCACGCTGCTCCCTCGTCTTTCCCTCTTTGTACCTCAAGGACACGCTCGAAGCTGTGCGGGCCGCGGAGCCTTCGCCCTCAGCGTCGCCGCTGCCGGGCTCTCCTCTCGCCGGGCCATGGTCCCGCACCGGCACCTCCGGCCCCGCAGCCCGAGTTGCGGCGCGGAGGACACGGCTGCTATGCTTAACCGGGAATCGTTGCCGGCCGTGGGAAGCACACCCGGCAAAAAGGGCTGCCCCAAGGCCGCTGCACCGTCTATGCGGGGAGTAGGGTCTTGGAGGGTAAGAAGTCTCGTCAGCCTCTCCCGGGGCTACTTTTGGAGGACAGATTCTATCTCCGAGCGCCCACCCCACTCACTTCTGCTTCTCCAGGACAAGCCGTTCCGCGGGCCTCCCCGCAGCCGGGGCCTGGGCAGAGGGGAAGGCGCGGGGCAAGCAGCGGGGTCGGGGAACCGCGGGCGCCGGGGGAGCCGTACCTTTCCTTGGCCTCGGCCGCGCGGTCCCGCTGCCGGCGGTTCTTGAACCAGTTGCTGACCTGGGTGGTGGTGAGGCCGGTGGCCTCGGCCAGCTCCCGCTTCTCGCGGGGGGACGGGTAGGGGTTGTGGGCGTACCACTCGCGGAGGACGCTGCGGCTCTTCTCCTTGAAGCAGTAGCTGGTCTCCTCGCCGTCCCAGATGGAGCGGGGCAGCGGGAACTTGCGGCGCACCCGGTACTTGCCCACCGCCCCTAGGGGTCGCCCCCGCAGCTTCTCCGCCTCGATGTAGTGCGCCTTCAACCAGAGCTGCTGGAGCTTGGGGTGATTGTGCGCCGAGAACTGGTGGCTCTCCAGGATCTTGTAGAGCTCGCGGAAGTTGCCCCGGTGGAAGGCCACCACCGCCTTGGCCTTCAGGACGCTCTCGTTCTTGTGGAGGTGCTCGCAGGCAGGGAGGGACCAGAGGAACCGCCCCAGCCGCTCGATGTTGCCGCCTTGCTGGAGCACCTCGCAGACGCAGGCCACTTGCTCTTGGGTGAAGCCAAAAGTCGGGAGCATCGACATGGTGAGCCTTGCCCCGCCGCGCACCCTACGGCCGCATAGAGGGGAGCGGCGTGGGGCGGCGGGCAGCGCTCGGCATGCGGGGCAGGCCCCGGGGCGGCGGCGCCCGGCGGGGCCCGGTCGGGCGTCACGGCCGGGCGCGGGGGACCGCGGCCATCGGTAGCGCCCGGCCCCGGAGCGGCCGAGGGAGCCGGAGAAAAAAAGGCGAAGAGCGAAGAAAAAAGTCTCGGGAGCCCGAGCGCAGACGGCTTTCCCCCCCCGGCCGCCTCCTTTTTGTAAGTCCAAGTTGCGAGAGTAACTTTGTGCCTCTTTTGTCTCCTATCTGCAGCGCTCGCAGCGGCCGCGGCTCTCCCACCCCCACCCCCCTCGGCCGCCGGTTTGGGATCTCCCTGCTTCCCCCCCACCCCCCGCCGCAGCAAGATCCCACATAATATAGTGGTAAAGCCCTGCTCCCTCGCTCCTCTCCCTCTCGGAGTTTTTCCCCCCTTTCTTTTTCTCTCTCTCCCCCTTTTTTTTTAATAATATTATTCTAAGCTGGCATGAAAAGTGATTATCCGCGCTGTGATTGGTCCGGTTATCTGACCCGGGGACTGCCAGGAGAAGACAATAGTTTTAGTCAAATTATTTGCCATGGTGACGCTGTCAATCAGGGGTAACCCGATCTGTTTTGAAGTGGCTCCCCGGCTGGGTTGACAGATTGCTCAGATCCACTCAGAGACGGCCCTGCGAGCTGAGATATTAGCTAGCGAGGGAGATATTTCCGCCGTGATTGACGCTGCAGGCGCCCATCGGGGGACAGAGGCAGCGCCGGAGCGCGGAGCCCGGGCCCCTGCCTCTTGCCGCAGGGCGCTGCGGCGCGGCGGGACGGAGCCGCCGCCCCGTCCGGGCCCCGCAGCTCCGTCTGGATCCCAGCCCCACCGCCCAGTCCGCGCCCCGCAGCCCCATCCCAGCCGCGCCGTTCCTGGCCCCGGGCTAAGTCGTTCCTGGCACCCGCAGCTGCCGTGGGGAGAAAACCCCTTATCCAGACGTTGTTGAAAGTTTCTTTCTAAAAACTTTAGCTTGACCCCCTTCCCCAGTTCCCACTAACAACTATCGGAGAGTTTTGTAGAGAAGCGGTCTCTCATGTACAATACAGACTCTCTTCGTGACTTTGGATCCCATTACACGCTGATCGTACCTGCCCGGGAGCCAGGAGGAGGCATGACGGTACAGGACCGGGGAAGGATTGCCTCTCCATTAATCGCCGGCTGTGCTCCGCCACGCTCCGGTGCGCAGGGCGCTGGCATTTTTGATCACTGGACGTCGGGCATTTATTTCTGCTTGACTGCCAGGAGCGTGTCGGGGTGTTTCATCCAGGAGAGGGACACGTGTAAAAGTCAGAGTCACTTTGCGTGATTAAATGGACATTTATCACCCACGCGTGCCCAATGCACACTGCATTTTTAGTTTACTGACTGTGCGGGTCAGGGACTCGTGTCCTTTCCTGTCCCTTTCGCTCTATACAAAGTGAAAGGTGAGCTAGGGAGACTGTGCAAGCTGGAAGGTCGGAGGAGGATGAGTGGGTGAAATGAGCGAGAGAAGGGTGGTGCGGTGCCTCCGCGGGAGCGGCGCCCAGGCTGCGCAGGAGGACGGGACGGCTGGAGCGGCGGCGGGCGCCGCGGCTCGCCCAGGTGGAGGACTTCGGAAGGAGTCTCCTGGGCCCAAAATATGGGCAGTTTCCGTGGCCTTTAATGTTACTCTTTATGCGGAGAAATAATAATGAATCCCACAAGCTCTTTCTATGCCATTTGCAGCCCTGACAAGAGAGGTCTCTGCAATTGTGGGTTCCTGCCACAGTACCTTTTTAGCCGCCCCGGCGCGTCAGGGATTTAGCGAAGCCACAAGAGACCAAGCTGTGGCTCCCCGTTTCGTAGCCTGACCCTCCGCGGCCGATGGATGGAGCCTCCGTGCCGGCCCGGGAGGGGGTAGCGGCCGTCCCCAGGGGAAGGCGAGGCCGGGGCACCGCGCGCAGCCCGGAGGCTCCCGGCGGCGGCGACTCGGGGCGAGGAGCCGCACCAGGGCTGCGGGCAGGCGAAATGCGGCCGGGGAGGGAGGCAGGAGGAGGAAAGTGGGGGGCAGCGGATCAGCCCGCGTCCAGTTCCCGGCACGTCCGGACGGCTGTGCATATCCGCCGCGTACGTCTGTGTTGCGAGTGCACCCGGCTTTGGAAGCTGCACGTCCTCCTACCTGTCCGAGTTTTCCCGAGTGCTGCCATAAAGGAGCAGTGTCAAGCGGGCGGCTACCGCCCTGGATCGCCCGGGGACGCAAGATAGAGGCTTCCTTTTCAGGGCAAGAGAGAGCTGAAATTCGTTTAAAACAATTTCGGGGATGTTGGTGATGGGTCGGTAAAGCCCCCTTACATGATTCTTCCTCCCCGCCTTTACAAAATGAGCCCTCGGCCGCTTACTGCCTTGATGCCGGCCGACTTCTGCAAGATTCAAACTGTGCTTGTTTGTAAACGAAAGCATCCCAGTCTCAGCGCTTCCTAGCCAACATAAGCGGCAGGAGGGTTCGCAGCTGCAGCTGTGGCGGACGGTCACGGGACGGGAGAACCGATCCACTGCAAAAGTTACTCTGAGCAGAAACGGCGAGAGAAGCCCAAATGCCCTCTTCTACCGCCGACCTCCACGCACACACCGTGTGCCTTTCGCACAGGAGAACATAGCGCCGATCCTCTCCCTCCCGCAATGGTGACCGTGGCAAAAGAGAAAAGCACTAGCGAGGTCTGAGCTGTTCCTCCTGCCTCCCCGCTACCCGGCTCGGTCGCCCCACGTTTATTAGGGATGTACCTGACTCATCTTCCTCTCCTTCCATCTCATAACCACAGCGGTTGAATATGAACGGGAGCAGCTGTTCGCCCTAGCCGGAAAGATGTCAAAACCTGTTGCATGGACTTAGATCTGAGAAAATATCTTCTTAGCACCCTAAAATGTGAGTACACTAGCCCATCCGTGGTCGCTTTCACTTTAGGCTGCCTTAGCCAGGCTGCAACTTGCATGTAACGCTAGTTGACTTCCCAGAACACTGGGCAGAGGCAGGGCTAGCCCCTATATCAGCTTGCGTCCCAAAGCAATCGCAAATTAGTGACATCTGGATCTGAATTCTGTGTAACTACTTTTAGCTTTCAGGAAAGAAAAAAAAAATCTTCCTATATACGCTAGAAGAGAGAGCAGATACTGGCTGCAAAGCCACAGCTCGGAGCTAGTCAAGTTGCAGTGACTTGCGGGGGAATCAGGCGAACGGGCGAGGACTGTGTTTTGTTTTGTTTTGTCTTTTTTTTTTTTGCATTTGCAAAAGAGCTCGTTCACTGAAATTATATTTCAGAGTAGGAGGCGTGAGTCGCCTGCTAACGTTTGCCCCCAGTCCGACGCGAACATTTTGCCTGGCCGCTGTCGGGTGTCTCCGCTCAGTCGCAGTGAAAGGTTTTATCTGGGCTGAGCTAAACTTGCGCCTGTCTCCGCTGCCGCCCGGAGGAGCCCGGGGTTTCATCCCGTCCCCGGGGGTGACTTTGCCGAGCGCCCACTCGGGAAGCGCCTCACCCCCCCGCGCAGCCACTGCCGCGCACAAAACAGCGTGCGAGATCGTCAGCGTCAACACAATCATTGTGAAACAGGAATGAAATTAAAAGTCGTTTTTTTATCGTAAGACTCCTTTTATTAAGCGGGGCACAAACTATGTGGGGGAAGGGAAGACGGTCGTGTCGCTTCCTAGGAGCCTTTCCATTACACGTAAGGGATTCGTGTCCACGAGTGAGTGCCAAGATAGCGTTGCGGTTATCTGCACATCTTCCTCTCGACTGTGCCTCGATCGTCTCCTTGCAGACAGCAGCCTGTGTGGGAGGCTTCAGGCCCTCACCGTTACCATTAAAGACAGGAACAGATTCACCCAAACTTCTTCCCTGCATCTTTCCGCAAGTCCCCACGACCGCTGCCTCTGCAGAACCCCAGCCATTACAGAGATCTGAGACATTTTACAGGAGCTCAAACGCCACTCACTGGGCTCGGCGAAAGTCGGAGAGGCGGGAGGCAGAGGGATCGCTCCCTACCTCCCCGCACCCACTCGCACAAGGCAGAGGACACGCACGCTCCTGAGAGCCGGCCTCGGGAAGGGCAGCGAGATGGAGGCTCCCCGAGGGGCGTACAAATTAGAACTCCTGCAATCTTCACATGCCAAAAAACAACACATCTTCCCCGCAGATGTCCACTACCGTGGCAAGGACTGTAGGGAGAGCAAGAAAATGGCAAACAACTCCAAATTTTCGTTTCTTTATTTCCTTTTTTTTTTTTTTGTTTCCTTTTGGCGGGAGGGCAATATACTTTCTCCTTAAAATCAGTGGGCGTTAAAGTGGGCGACAGTCTGCCGCAATTAACCTGCTATTCCTACTAGCTTTTAAAATTAATCATAGTGACCTTTGCCAGGATCCTAGGCCTATCTGCCCCCTAACCCTGGGGGTGCTGAGCGGTTTTCCCGGGGCACCCCGGACACACACGTTTCTCCCTGGTGGGACCCGGCCCCTTCAGGTGGTCAAAGCTCACAGGGGATTCACGGAGACGTTTCGCAATCCGTAACTACGGGTTGTTTTCTCCCTTCCGTTTTTTATTCACGCATGTATTTATTTTTTGCGTTTTGTTTAAAACCCGGGTCTATCCCATCACAGATGGCACTAAGATCCTGTCCCAACTGCAAATGAAAACACGACGGAAGATCACTGCGGGTAACCAAATTAAGGCAAACAACAATGGCTTGTTGTTCCGTGATTTGGGGCGAAAGGAATAATTCAAAGCTTTTGCTGCGCGTAATGCGCCGTTCCTCAAGGGGACCAGCCAAGGATTTCAGATATGTAGCGGGTAACTCGATTATGCTAACAAACTTCGGTTGAAAGAAAACGTTGTTGGGCTGCAGGGTCGGGGTGCTTTGGGCGGGGCGGGTGGGAGACCCGGGGCGCCGGCGGGAGGGGACCCTCTGTCCTAAGGAGCGGCCCCGCTTCCCCCACCCGCAGCTCCGCCTGTCCCCTCCAGCCCGGAGCCATTTCCCTGCCGGCTGGACCTGAGATGCTCGAATAATATTTTGGAAAAAGATGTAATAATTAGGGGATGGTGGCCTGATGCGACGTGACTGTCCTAACTGGCCTCGGTGAACCTTTCCACCTCCTCCTCCCAGCCGCTCCCCGGTGAAATGGGACTCCGGGGGCGGCATTGTGTCCTCAGCTCAAGGCACTGTAACCTCCCGCGCTCCCCAAGAAACCGGATAGCCCCCCAACCGGCACGTCCCGATTAGCTTTATATTATCGCTTCTCTGTCTCGGGCGGGGTTGAGTTTTCACTCACTTCTGCTAACAGCACCCTCCTGACTGCTGTCCCCAGCATTGATATTTATTTGGGGTGTCCCCCCTCCACGGTTCAAGCAAGGCTCAGATCCCGCGGAGGGGGCAGCCGTCTGGGGGGCGGAGAGGGAGACGGGGGCTGGTGCCCACCCAGTCCCCGCGCTGCGGGGACCGACTCAGATGCTCTGTGGCACAAGGGGACTCGCTCAGCAGTCATCGTACAGCTTACAGACAAGACAACAACAACAACAACAAAAGGCACATATGGTTAAAATAAGGAGAGCGAGCGCTTTCTGCCTTAGGGGATTTGCAATAACTAGCCAGAAACGCAGGGCATTGAATCTAAACTTCTGGTGGGCTTCTGAGGGATTGACAACTTAAATCGCACTACAAGCTTCAATTTGACAATATTTGTAAACTTCTTGTTTCCAGGGATCTTCTTGATCAGAGATAGACCAGGTTGGTATGAGCTCGAGCCACGAAGGTCTCTTTTTTTTTTTTTCCTCCTCCTTTCCCCTCTTCCGAGTTGATGAATAGCGATCAGGTTTCTTTTAATGGCTGCCCCCTATTCTCACAGCCTCCCACAACTAACCCAAGAGCCTGTTTCCTCGACCTCGGTTAATTCCGCTGATTATTCCAAGATGATGAGGAAAGCACGAAGATTATTCACTGTTCCTACCGATTCAAGGCATTTTTGTTACCATCTCCATCCCTGGCTCACGGCGATTTGACCGGGGAGTATTTTTAGGAACAGGCTGCCCTCCCTTCCCTCCTGCCCTCCCTCCCCAGGCAGCTGGCAGCTCCGGGGTCTTGTCGCTCCTGCCACTCCGTGGGTGCGCGATCCCCGGCCCTGGGGTGGGGGCCAAGCACGGGCACCCTTTACACATCGTCCCGGGGTGTCTCAGGGCGAGGGCATGAGCAGCATTTCGGTGCCGCTCAGGTGACGGTGGCGCCGGTGAGCTCTGTGCACCCCGCGGAGCTGGGACCCCACGATCCCGCGGGGGGCGTGGGGCGCGTTGCCTAAAAGGGGGACAAACCTCCGGCGCCCTCCTGCAGCGCCAGCGAGAATTTGGGCTCTCCCCTAGGAACCAAAGCAGCTTCCCCGGTCGCGGGCTGGGCTGAGGCCGGGCCCACGGGGCCGCAGGGGGAGATCCACTCCGCGAAATCTCACTAGAGGGCTCTAATACTCAGCTCCGGTCGCTGCTGAGGGAAAACAAGGCTTCATCCTTAATATCCTCCAGTGTTCCCGATAGATTCCGCCTGCTGAAGTCTCCCCCAGTACTGTCAAGGTGGCTTACGTAGGTTGTCACCATGACAAGAAGTCTTTTGTCTCCTTAATAATACAAAACCTCCTGCCTTGCGCTACCTGCAAGTGATGGTGCATCTTCCTGGTATTTAATGGTACAAGAGGATTTTGGAGATCCCCACCCTCTTCTGTAGCCATCCCATGGTTACAGAAGGAAATGCAGCCATGCAGCCCCTAAAACAACCAAAGCTCCTATTTAATGGTGGGCCCCAGACACAGGTGTCCTTGTCAAGATTCTGGGAGCAAGCACTATTTATGGGTACTTAGACTTTTTTTTTTAATTATTATTTTTTAAAATTATTATTTCCCCTTTTTTCCCCTTCAATATAGAAAGAGCTTGTGTAAATTCTTCCACGGCCTGTGGAGTGTAGTATGCCCATAAACACATCCCTCATTTACATTCTGCAAGACTGGGGTGAGCTGAAATGCAGTGGGGTGTTAGCAAACAATACACAGATAGATACTGGTGTCAGACAACACTGTCTGACTTAAATGGAATCTGTTTTTGTTTCGGATTTTTTTTTTTTTTTTTTTATTTTAAACAATTTCTATAATTTGCTGTGGGGAATAAATAATAAATAAATAAGAGTTTATCAGTTGAAAACAAACAAACTACTGGTTATAAGAGAAATTTCATAAAATTTCAGAATGCACTCAGTTTGTTTTAGCTCCCAATAAAGGTTGCAATAAATAAGTAATTTGCCTTACTTGCTGAAATTAAGCAGTACAATTTAGTTTGTTATGTCTTGCAATTATCTCAGAAGTTTTGCATACAGATCAAAACTACAGGAAAAGCTTTGTGGAAAGCTAGATACTTTGGATACATTAACATCACTTTAAAGCTGATCAGCTTTCCAGTGGAAAATTTGCTATTTCTGAACTTGTGACAATGTTCTGTATTTTCATCTATAGATTGTTTCAATATCCTTTTTCCTGGATTAATTCTGTCTCTGTACTTTGTTGTCTTCTCCCCTTCCTTTCATAGGTTCTTGAATCAGCTCAAATACACCATGAACCTTTTACTTCCTAGAAAAAAACACACACAATTCACATAATTTAAAGAGACATTGTATCCCCCCCCCCTTTTTTTTTTTTAATTTTGTCATCACTTTTATCCTCCTTATAAAGGACTTTATGACTCAACTAAGATTGACTTCACTGCTTATTTATGATGCAGAGAAGACCAGTGCAGTGAACACTGAATTGATTTCAGTCAGTTATGCCCCTCCAGCAGGAAAGATTAAGGCTACTATTTTCTCCAACAGCTTAGTTGTGTGCATGGTAGGGTGCATAAGAGCACGTTGTCTCCACTGGAAGGAGATTCCAATGGCAGCAAACACTACCACTCATCATGCAAAGGAGCGGGCATGAGCTCAGGCACCCCATTTGGCTGCTGGCATGCTCCCAGGCACAGCTTTAGCCATGGTCTGTGTAAGACAGAGTTTGGGGGTGCCATGCACACCAGGGGTCACTCCCAAGGTGCAGTCTGCACTAGATGGTACTTGGTTTACCTCCCTCCTGTCCTCCAACACTCTCCCAGAAGTTTTTTCAGTCCCAGGAACCCTTCCATACCCTTGGTCCATACTCTCCTTTGGCTTCATGCTACGCAAGTATCATTTGAACAATTTACAGTGCATGCCTTACGTTATCTCTGATACTCAGAATTGAAACCCCATAGGAAACAATTATTTTTTTGAATGACAGGGTCACCCCTTGGGACCCAAAGACCTAGTGACAAATGCCACTTAGCCTCAGGGCCAGAGAAGGGTTCCCAGCCTTGTTTTTCTTAGCAATAGAGACATCGTTAAAACCTCTCTGCAAGATGGGACTGAACTTCTCACCTTCTTGAGACTCACTGCTTCTTCTTTTATCTAACAGAGTTTAATCAACGCTTAAGTAATTTTCAGTTGTTTCATTCTCCCCATAAGTTGTAGAGGAAGCCCAAATACTAGACATAAGGCTGAAGATTTCACTGAGTGAGCTGTAAAAGCATGGGATTCTTGTGTAATTACCTCTCAATTTTTGTGTATCTGCTACAGCCAGAAAATAATCAGGAAATCACTTGTCGAAGTGTGTGTACATATACACATGCATGCGTGTACATATATATATATATATATATACACACCTGTATTTATATATGTCTCGCTGTTTTAATTAACTTCTGTTTGATTTTAATTCATGGAAAAACAGATCATAATTTCTTTGAACCTAAACCCTTTCTTAAAGAGTAGGATAACCGCATTGGATTAATATAACTTGGTAAATGTTTCCTTAATTATGAGGTCTTCTTCACTTCAGTCACATAAAAGAGATGGTGGGAGAAAGGAAGAGAGCATGAGATAAACTGGAAAAAGCCCAGGAAGAATTTCACAGAACAAAATATTTTTTTTTCTTTTTTCTTTTCCCGATCAATATTCTGAAACAAACACAGTTGTGGGTGAGGGTGATATGTTCATGTTTATTTTCAAGTGGAAGGAGGTTGGCAGCAGCATTTGGCATGCACTGGGGTCTGGGAACTGGGCCTTACAGTCATCAAAAAGAAGTGAGCTTCAGCTTCCAAGAAGAGAAGAAAGTAAAGAGGTATAATTGGGTGAGCTACATGAGTTATGATGTGGAAGCTATAGTGTAATGAGCATGTTTAATGCACATAAGGGAAGGAAAAGTACTCGGTGCCAAATTGGATGCCAGACTTCTGGCTGGCAGAGGTGAGCAATATGAATTCAGCAAGAAGAGTCCTGTGTCTGAAGATGGTTCTCTTAATCCATCAAACTGTTCTTTGAGACATTTGAATACAGAGGACCGAAATGGGGCCATTAGTTGAAAGGATCAAGGCAAGAAGAATGAACAAAGACTGTAAAACAAAAGAACCACACACAATCCCAGCAACATCCCAGAGGAGGCTGTAGATATCACAAATGATCCTGGGATTGCTGGAGGCCAGGCCAGGCTGACTGCAGTGATTTCTGGTTTTAAATAAGATGAAGTCTTCAGCTAGGTGAGAGACTCCTACAGGGATGGGAGAGGATGAATTTGGTCCATAAGAAAGAGAGTGCCTGTGGTCATCTCAAAATCCCCTGTGGCCTGGGGTCACAGGCAGAGAATACGGAGCCAGGAGCTCTTTTCATTTTCACACACCCATTTTCAAAGGCGATAGCCATGTTTTTTTCCTCCAGCTGAAGAAGGTCCAGAAAATCTGTATTGAATCAAAAATCTGTAGTCAACTCCAACTTGGGGAATGACCCTATTAGAGAGCAGTGTACGGGAAAGGGACCTGGGGGTCCTGATGGACAGCAGGATGACCACGAGCCAGCACTGTGCCCTTGCGGCCAAGAAGGCCAATGGCATCCTGGGGTGTATTACAAGGGGGGTGGTTAGTAGGTCCAGAGAGGTTCTCCTCCCTCTGTACTCTGCCCTGGTGAGACCGCACCTGGAATATTGTGTCCAGTTCTGGGCCCCTCAGTTCCAGAAGGACAGGGAACTGCTGGAGAGAGTCCAGTGCAGGGCAACAAAGATGATAGAGTGGAGCATCACCCATGTGAGGAAAGGCTGAGGGAGCTGGGGCTCTTTAGCTTGGAGGAGACTGAGGGGTGCCTTCATTAATGTTTACAAATATATAAAGGGTGAGTGTCGTGGGGATGGAGCCAGGCTCTTCTCGGTGACAACCAATGGTAAGACAAGGGGTAATGGGTTCAAACTGGAACTCAAGAGGTTCTACTTAAATACGAGAATAAACTTCTCCTCAGTGAGGGTGACAGAACACTGGAAAAGGCTGCCCAGGGAGGTTGTGGAGTCTCCTTCTCTGGAGACATTCAAAACCAGCCTGGACACATTCCTGTGTAACCTCATCTGGGTGTTCCTCCTCCAGTGGGGGCTTGGACTAGATTATCTTCTGAGGTCCCTTCCAATCCCTAACATTCTGTGATTCTGTGATTCTATAGAAGTGTGCGATACAAATCTAAAGCACATCATCTATGTTCATGTAATTAAAGGGCTTGTAGTTCGCATCACATTAGTGAGGAATTTGTCTGGGTGTTTCAACCAGACGTGATGAAAGACACTATGTTGCATGCATGATGCACCTCTGACAGCATTGTGAGAACATCTGTGGATCCCATTGCCATCCAGTCAAAGATGCTTTGTATTTACCTCATTAATCACGCAATCTATTTAGGTTTGTAACAAGTGTCCAGAGAGCAGGAAAGACCTTTGCTAGCCCCCTACCTCAGCTGTGCAGTAGAGGACATACCCAGATCACATAGAAAATAATGGAGAGAATCCTAACAGGTCTGTTAGCTCTGGACTGGGATTCTGGAGAATGTGAAAGAGTAGGGAGAAAAGAGGATTTGACCAGAAAGAAGAGGTAGAAGGAGGCTTATGAAAACAAAAGTTTGAAATCTTTCGATGATGTTCATGAACATCCCTCAGAGATCTTCCAATTAGGCACTGGGCACACAGAGTGACAGACCATCTAGGATGGCACAGATCTTGGCAGTATTACTGGACTAATATTTTCACAAGGAGGAACTATTCCTGAAAAATGCAAAAGCCTTTTTTTTTCCAATGTCAGGCAGGCATTTCAGGAAGACAAGTCACATTATTATTAATTATTACTCTTTTAAGATGATTGTACTCCTTGGAGACAAGAAAATGAACATTTACCTCTCTGGTTATATCTCTTAGAGTACTCTAAAAGCACCAAAGAAGGGCAAGATCTTATTCCTGGTATATATTTCCTTTGGGATACTCTTTCAAGACTCCAAAGGTGTTGAGATATGGTTGATATTATGTAACCTTCAACACTAAAGCAGATGTACATCATTCTTCTTCTTTTGAGAAGTCTTATTTGATCTCTGGAGACCCATAATGTGATCCTTGCTCAATTGTTTTGAGCATAAAGGGAAAATTTCCAAGGCTCTATAGAGGCAGCAATGTTTAGATGATCATTATATGCAGATTTTGATGAAGCAGAGACTTTTCCTGCCATATGTTGAATAAACAACTCGTTACTGTCTACTGTGTGGTGATGCAGGCTGATAATCTTCTGCTAAATAATGTGATGTCATGTCAAGACTGGAAATATTTCCTTATATAGTCCTCAACAAAGATGACTTTCCTGCATCTGAAAATTCACAGGCAAATATGCAACCAATCAAATCTTGTACAGATGCTAACACCCAGATGTGCATGTTTCTGTGTGGAAATAATCTATAGCTAGCAGAACTCTTGGATAGAAAAATCCTGTAAAAATACAGATTAGGCACACATAAGTTAAATATGTCTAACTAGCATGCCAAGAATTTAGAGTTTTATGAAATCTGTATTACGTGCAGAACTCTCAATATTTTTTCTAAAACCTTTTCATTACTGTACAAAAGGCAGAATACAGTTTTCTGTAATAATCAGCAGAACCTTCCTGTTTCACATACAAGCCAAAAGAACCACATGACCTTACTTCCAAGGGCCAACCCTTGCCTTCCAAACTCCCATTTGAAGTTAGCTTTTAAGTAACCCTATCTTTTAATGGTAAACTCTAGATTAAACCCATGCACTTTAGCACTAATAATAAATAGTAAGTTTGCATGTTGTGTGGAATTTTTTGAGTAAGATTGTCCAAGATTTGCTATGTTAAAAATTCAGCAGTACTGTATTTGACCATTTAGACTGATGACTAGATTCATAACAGAGACAGGAAGGAGTGCAAATGTAGATATGAGTTTTCTTTTTTAAATGAGAAAATACCTATGCCTGAGAAGACTTGCGTGTTGTTCAGCTTGATAGACCTTATATCAGTAAATTAGGAGGTGCTATTTTGAAATCAGGGAGCTACAGGAGGTCAAAATCAGATACAAACTCAGAGCTGAAACCCAGGGTAAATACTTGCAGGAGTTCAAGCCTTCAAACCTTACAAAACTTTAATTTATGTCAATAGCATATCAGCCAGGAAAAAAAAGGAATTTTTTCTCTCTGTGCACCTGTATGTGTCATACATATAAATGTATTACATATATGTACGCATGCACACATGCACACACACACATATATATATGGACTTGATATTTTTATAAATAGGGCCTGAACTTTCTTTGCATCTTCTCATTAAATCAATAGAAATTTTGCTGAAACAAAGAGTTCTGAATATTGCTGCATCAGATCTATTTATTTGACAAATGATGAAACATGCAGTAGAGCTGACAAGCACACCCTGTTGTGGTGGAGCTACTGAACATTTGGAGCCAGCAAAAAGAATATACTCTTTATTGTTGTGCAAGTTAAATTCATTCATTGCTACCTGGTTTGTTGAAAAATTTGGTGGAAAGGTAAGTACTAATTAGATTTTCTGTAATACCTTCACTGACAACTCAGATGATTTTACACTGTTGGTGTAAAACCACCTTGGGTGAAGAAGGCTGGTGAAGAAGAAGTCAGTATGAAATAACACATGTTGCAATATCCATTTTCACAGAAGTGCGTATATAACACAGGAGTTTTTTGCACTTCTTTCAGTGCTTCCCACTGCCATGCATTACACTAATCTAGTGTCTGCTTGGTAGAGATAATAATCTATGGCAGCGTATGCTGGGGAAAGCAGTGATCTCTTCCCAAATGAAAAGTACTAAAGATTCATATTCACCTACAACAGAAACTTGAGTCCTTTTTTTCCTGTAGAAATAACATGCCCCAACAAATGGGAAAACCATCACCAAAGCCCATGAAAGCCAGTGTGAACTGTTATTCTCCATTCCTTTGTGCCTGTGTTAGAGTTCCTTGCAGAAATGGACCCATCCTAGAAATTACCTTCATATTAAGAAGATTTAGCCTTTTGGACACGTCCAAGTATAGATTAGGCTGATTTGAGACACTAGTGTCAAATCCTAGCAATGCTGTAGGAGATCAAATCCAGTTCTGAACTCTGGAGTTCAATGGCAGATTAATTTCATTCTAATGATGTGGTTGTCTAGGGGATTGTGCTCTCCTTATCTATTTCCAGTTCAGAGACTCAACATCATTACCTGAACTGGTGTCTTATCTAAGAAAGGCTGAACAACCTTGCCCATGAAGCTCCCCTTTTCTTGCCTCACTCTAGCACTGTGTATTTTTCATGGACAGATGGTAATTGATGGATCACATTTCTTTCTGGGTATCTTCTGACGACTGTTCTACCTCAGAAAAAAAAAGGAGCAAAGGAAAGCTGCCAAGTCCATTCACTTTATGTGACTCCCCACTTCAGTCACACAAAAAAGGCCTTGCCTCTTGAACCTGGGCAGTTGATGCCTGGATTTTGTCTTCATATGTATCCTTTAAAACTGAACTGTGGACTTGAGAGGAAATAATCTTAATATGCCATGTGCTTCCTATTTGTTGAAGGTATCAATGCTGAAGCTCTGTTGGCATGCTAAAATGTGAACATTTTTACGTGTAGCAGGTTATGGAAGCTGCTCTTGATAAATTCCATAACAGGATTTTACACTCCATGTGCTCCTTTCTGTGAATGACAGATTGCCCTATTAGGTCTCTAAAGAAGCTCCTGACAAGGATGACTCAGCACATGAAGAAAGTGGAACATGTGTCTAATTCAGTGTTTTTACATTCTCTAGCACATTTACACAGGACTGTGATGTTGAGCTCTCTGATGTACCAGAACAAGAAAAAACTCTGTTCAGTTTAACTTAAACACTCCTTAATATCACCAGAGCCTCTGCTGATGTACTAATAAATCTGAAAACAATTGTGTGTGTTTACCTATTCTCCACTCTTGACTGATTCCGAAGGTATATGAAGAAGTTGTTCACCAGAATTTTTTCCTCTTAGATGCGCAGTAGGAAAAAGGACCATGGCAGACAGACTAGAGGCAGATGATCTAGCCTGTTGGAAAGTAGGGATTAGAGATTAAACAACCTGCCTGAGTGACTGCTAGAAGCCTTTCTGTTGAAAATAGAGTAATCAGGTAAAAATATTGTCACATATTTGGTATTCTGAAAGTGCTTTTTGCAAATTTTTTCAACTTCATTGAAAATCTTGACTAGTATGACTCTTCCAGACATAGAAATCACTGCTGGTTTTATTCATTTGGTGGAACCAATGGGAAGAAAGTTCAAAGAGATACATATATAATTGTTTGTGATGGACTAAATAACTAAAACGTGTATCATTAACTGTTAAGTACTCTCTAAAACCAGCACTTGGATCAAATTGTAAATACTAGAAACACTGTGTCTGATTTAGAAACATTAAAAATAACCTGAACATTTCTCAAATGCACATTATAAACTTTGCTCAGATCTCTGTTTTGTGGTTTATTCTTCAGCATTCAAGGTGGATGTATGAGATTTCGTTTCAAGTTTTAACTTAATGGCTTCACTTAAGAAACAGGAGAAAAGGAAAGTTATATGAATTAAACATTACATATGATTTGGCAAAGCACTTGCAGGAATTCCATAAGGAGGAGTGAAAAAAAAAAGCAAAGCCCCCCCCAGTTGCGTGGAGTTAGTAGCAACAATGAACAGTGCAGTTACCGTCTAGAAGTACACACTTTTCAGTCAGTCTTGGCTGGTGAAATGTAGAAGCTTAATGTGGATTACACTTTTTAAATCTTTCAACATCAAAAAATAGAAGAGATGTAGTGTGTTTTTATTTCGGAGTACTTTGTATGCAATCTCAAGATAAATGGGAGAGACTGATTGTGTTTGTACCTGTGCCAGACGTTGTCGTTAGATATTGCTGTTTTGTTTCATCAGCCAGATGAACTTACCCAGAGACATCGATCAGATACCTACATTTAAAAGAACACACTGTCAAATTAGTGGATAGAAAGAGCACATTATAAGAGAGAAATTATCTGGTGAAAGATTTAAAGACTGACTCACTTATGTTTTGTTTCATTAAATGCGGGGTAGTCCGCTTTCGTTTTCCATTTAACACGAACATTCATGGACTTGGTTACAACATCAGGCTTCAAACAAATTAGCTGTCTCAGGATATGCATGAGCCTCTTTCGGAAAAATACAGCTCCCCTTCTTACGGGTTCTAGATTACCTTAACTTTTGGGGCCTGGGCTAGGCAACCTGACTGGTCTTTGTGGAGAGACTCCTGTGTACTGCAGTAGGTCTCACAGCTGCAAAGTTGCCCAATGTGCTTCAGTAGCCTTCCCAGGTGGCCAGGCTGGCAGCTGCTTCTCCAAAAGTGGGGGTGCACCCACCACTCCAAAAGACACATAATGTATTCTAAAGAGAAAACCACAAAAAGCCCTAGGAAAATTATCCAGATGTTGTCTTTCCCCTCCTCCCTCTTAGATACTCTTGGAAGATAATCTTGATTCTTGCACTTAGGGTCAAGGGAGCAGCTTGTGGTGGTAATGGAGAAATGAGGATCAGGCTGGAAAGCAGAGGTATGCAAGCACACAGGAGTTAGGGGAGATCCAGATGAGTAGAAAAAAGAAGAAAATGGATTTAAAAAAAGTTTCAGAAGTTACAACTGACAGTATCTCACCTTTATTTTAGTAACACTGGGTAATGTTGTTATTCGGGCTGGCTAAAAGCCCTTGCTTTCGAGTTTGTCAAAGATTCATTTTATAAAAAAGGTAAACAAACTACACTCTGACCACTTCATGTTTTATATCTTTTAAGTCTTTGTCTTAGTGGCAATTTCTTGCTCTCTTAGTTATTGTACACTAAGCATTTCTAGACAGAAAATAGTTCTGCTTTCTACTTGATACCTATATACCATCTGTTTCTCTCTATGCACATAGTTATATATATGTACAGAACCCAGTGGGCCCTGAAGCCCACCTCCATCCTGCACAGCAAGAACAGGCCATTGCAGGCCCAGGCAAGAACTATGTAACTCATGCACCCCTGTGCATTTTCATCTCAGTGACAAATACTGCAAGACACTTGCCTAATGTTGTGAGGAAGCCTCAAGGCAGGATGCATTGGGAGAACCATCTTGCTGCAATTAAGGGCTTTCCCAAGCTGTGCTTGCCAGCTTGCTGCTCTTTGAGTAGCCAGACATTACTGTTTTGGTGCAATATCCTGGTCAAAGATCACAGCATGTCATTAAGTGCTTCTGTTGCATGTTGAGGTCATGTTAAACCTTCAAGCCCCCTGCCTTAGGTTTCTTGAAGCTAAGCAAGCAGGCATGGAAAGGGTTCATGGCTGACTTTCACTTAGTAGAAACCCGGTGTTACTAGTCTCATACTTGGCTTTATTAGCCCTCATGGTCATTTGTATATTGGAGCACCAGTGTGTGCTTCTTGCCGTGAGGGGTCCTGGCAAATGGGCCACCCAGCGTGCTGAGAAGGAGCATCCCAAATCTTGGTAGTACCTAGACAGTTGCCATTCCAAAGCCAGACTTCATGGCCCAAATTCACACTTCGTAGAGAAAGTGCTTTGTATAAATTGTCAGCTTTGAAACCAAACACTTCCACACCTAGCCTACACTGTAAATCGAGCTCTGGTGCTACTTTCCAGTCAGCTCCATTACACAAGTAGTCTGATTTAGTTTTATGGTAGAGATGTATTTTAGCTAAAATGGTATTTTTATGTGGAGTGAGGTATAAACAGGACTATTTTATTCATTATGTGAAAAGCTACAAGACAGTAAGAAACAGGCATAGGGAGTGCAGGTGCACTACCTGGGCTTGGTGCCTGGATTCCCTCATGTTCAGGGAGGGAACATCAGAAGCTCCCATGAAAGATTTTACTCCTTGTATCCAAAAATATGTTTCCATTAATGCATGTGAAATTTTACCCTAGGTCTTTTGAGAGTGAAAAGATCCAGCCCCCTAACCTACTGTACCATCCTTGGTCACTAGAAATGTTAATTCATCATTAAAATTATTAAACAGTAAATGGCTGAGATGTATTATTAAAAACTTGAAGTATTTCCTTTGATTGTTTAAAAATCTCTGTTTTAATTTGAGTCATCTATTTTTTTTTCCTTTTACAGTTTTGAATTCTGCATCTTACCATATGTGAAACGTTTTTTTAAAGGTGTCAAAGTGACTTGTCATGGGTTTGGAATGAGAATTAAATTAAATGTCCATACTGTAGCATACTTATATAAATAATGAGATATTCCAGTATAAACCATTCATTTGGCAGTCATTTCTACATCAGCAAGTACTAAGTGCTATAGAATTCCTGCCTAACTTTGACACATGCAGAGAAAATCAGGAAGGAAAATGTGTGTGTGTTTAGAATTTTATAGGAAAAGACAGCCCCTTGTAGTCTGTTGCCATGAAAGCATTTCTAGCTTTGTTGGAAACAGTGCAAGAGGTTTAACAAAATACTCTGGGTTCACAGCAGAATGATGGAGCATTCAGCTGCCTCCCACTGCACTCCCAAACTTGTCTTCATAATTTAGACAAAGAGAGAATGGGAATGGATAACGAAGTCATTAACGAGCACCAAAAATGATTTATTATGGGTGATATAGTGTCACTGCTTTTAAGAAAAAGTACATTATATAAAAATTCTTCGTAAAATAAAAAAAATCTTTCATATTGAACATTGTGCAGAATTTGCTTTATTAGTGTTTTATATCACCACATTGCCAGGTCTGGCATTTCTCATCCAAATAATGTTTCAAAGTGCTAGCAAGGCTTGTGGGCTGCAGTACAAACCATGTTAGGAATACTGCTTGTATAGAAACACAACAGTAGCAAAGCTCCTTTTGCTGGGGTTCTGGAAATAGTTAGCACTGGAGGATCCTTTTGTCTTGAATGAGCTGCAAAAACTTGCATCACACCAGGCTAAAAATAATCAAAAATTGATAATTGACCATGAACCTTTCTCACCAGTAGAGACACCCTTCAAGTTTAAGTCTGGGACGTGCTGGTTGGGTTGTGAAAGGGAGCTTTTGCTGGCACCAGGCATAGAGTAACTGTCTGTCTGTCTTCATATTTGCACATGATTAATCTCAAAAAACTTTAACCAATACCTAACATGATCTCTGAAATCTCTCAGGATTAAGAAATAAATAAATAAATAACCCATTCCAGTATTTGCCTATGCCTCAGTGACTTAAAAGATTAAAATAATTTGGCATACGATGGAATCAGAGTTCATAAATGTAGTTAAGAACATGTAGCTTTTCAGAGATTGCTCCATGTAAATGCAGAAGTGTTTCTAAGTAATTCACAGGTACATTGCAGTCAGCTTCAAAACCATTTTTAGTGAAATGAAACCACAAGCTTTCAGCAAATAATTTGATCTAGTGTCAATATTCATTTAATCATGCAAAATAATAGATTTTAAATGTTTTTATTACAACTGATAACTGAAGTTTATGGGCAGGAAGCACAATCCTTCTAGTGTAATCTTCAAACCATATCATCAGTCTGTCATGAAGAGAAAAAAAATCTATCTGTGGTGGAATTTGGGGAGCAGCAGAGCCCCAGCAAGGGTAGTCGTGTACTTACACTACCCACTTGTGGTCTAGGTTGCATCTAGAACACACGGGAGTGCATTAATGTACCAGTCACTCCAGATGACTCAAGAGAGTAAAAAATAGGAATGTCCCTAGTTGTTAAGTTGGACTCAAGAGGTGTATTGAGATAGGAAATACTAACTTCTTACATTCTCTCTGGCATCCATAATGCACCCTTGTAATAACACAGCAGGATTTTTTCTTTCCATATGAGAAGGATAATTTACTGACAATTCTTTGCTCACTTGGCCATGGGTTGTATGGATTTCATAATCAAACATCTATTTCTGTGAAGACTATAGACCTCTATGAAGCAACAAAGTTGCTGTGAGCATTTTGCTTAAAGTCATCTCTGACAGGCAATCTCACTAAGTATTCCCTGATCTGAACTCTGTTCCTACAGCCTAAGAACATGTATCAGTAACTCAAGGGTACAAATGTGTCAAGGAGTTCCAATTATTCTCAAAACAAACTTAATGAAAAAAGACAGAAGATAAGCCATAGAAAACACGGTTAAAGCACTTCAATTTACCTTCTCCAATAGTGACTTCATTGAATAATGATAAACTTATGATGAGTGTATAGCAGAGTTTGAAGCCTTATTTTTTTTTGTTTCACTTAATAGTGTAATGACTCTAGGGTGAAACTAAAACACAAATAGAGCTACATTGCACAACCAGGTTTTAAGTAGATTTGTCACAGAGTATGGTACATCCTACAACTGCATGGAGAAAACCTTCTGAGCTCCTGCTGTCCACTCCACAATAAGCTGCATGAACACACCAAGTGGGACAGCTGTGACATGTGGTGTCAGCAGGTACTGAAGCACTTAGGACCTCTGCTCCACCATCACTTTCTCTGATCTTTGGCCAGGAGGTTCCTGCTTCTGAGACTGCTGGAGTAAGAGATGAATGGGGGAAAGCTGATTAAATATTGGCTACTGATTCCAGCACTGCAGGGAGGTAAAAGTCAAGTAAAACTCATCATTCTATTACAGTATAGTAGTCTTTTTAACATATTACACTCTGAAGACTGTTGCAAATCCTAGAGCAATATTTTGTTATGGTAATTTGAAAAAAGTGCATTGTAAGAGAGTTCATGGAGATCTAATATTTTCTAGTGTTAGCATTTCTATTTTTATGCTGTCCTGCTTTCCCTCAACATTTTATTTCTCCATTAATTTCAGTTAAGGTCTCACTGGATTTCAAGCACAGTTAAAGTGCAGAAATGGGAAAGGTTTCTCGCCAAGACTGACCAAGGTGTCACAGAGTTACATAGCCCCGCATCCTATCACTCTCCATGTCTAAAAGTTTATATTTGCAGTCCAGCACATACACAGACTCAAACACTCATGAAATCTGTGGTGTGCTGACAAGTTCTTATATAAATAAGATAGCTATTTATCAAGCAGTGACATGGTCACCCACATTTCCCCTTGGCTCTTCATCCATTGCATTGTGCCATTAAAAAAAAAATATTGGTAGTCTCAGTTTCTCAGTGCCAGCAAAAGGACAAGAAGCAGCACTAAACCAGTGTCATTGGCCCCTGGCAGCAGCTGGTGGAGGGAGCAGTGGCTTCTGAGTTGATGAACACAGCTTCGCAAGCCAAAGTGATGGGAATCCCGGTCAGCTGGAGATGTTCTGAGGTGGCTCTTTCAATGTTGTGGTCAGATTAGTTTGCAATTATTCACAGTGTTGGGAAGAGTAATGTAGTATTGTATCACTTGTGCTTCATGGACCTGGCTTTGGGCTAAGCAGGGTCATGCTAGTCAACACAGATGAACCCTTCCTGTATTTGGTGTTCTTGTCATAGCTAAACAGACCATGGCCATGGCCAAATGGAAAATGCATGAGATGTTTGTCATTTTAAAGGAGCAAGGCACATAGTTTCTGCCTGAAGCTATGAGAAACTGGCACAATGTCACTTTCACAAGGCTGAATGGGTGGTCTCTGGGCTGTCCAGGGTGCACCTTGAATTGCTTTTCAGTGCAGCCCCGAGGGAAATCCTCCCAGGGATAACCACCCTGGGAGGTGGTTACAGAGAGGGGACTCCTCCTGGTTATATATCTGCTGTTACACACCTCTCATGGGATAGCCCACTTCCCATCCCCTCTGCTACCCAAAAGCCTGCTTTCTGCCATGGAAATTCTGCTCAGAGCACTTCCCTCTTCTTTCCTGGCTGGAGGTGAGTATTTGCCTGCCCACATACCTTTGTGCAACAGCTGGTCAAGGAAGGGAGAGAGGTGAAAATCTCCAGGGCCATGTCCTCTCCCTCTTCTATCCCCACCACTTGGATAAGGGAGAAAGGGAACTGGTTGCAGCCCTGCTCTTCAGCAGCACCCTGGAGTGGAGACACAGAGTAAGAAGAAATGTGACTGGGCCTGCAGAGCTGACTTGGGCAGTGGGATAAAACTTCTTGCTGTACAGGCTGCTGTTTGGGGATAATAGTTCTGTTGGTTGAAGTTGTTTTGTTTTTAATATCAAAGAAGTACTGTATGCCCTTGTCTCAGCTACTGAGAGATTTCCAAATTCTTTCAGGATCATCCCTTACCTCTTAGTTAGACCTTAGAGAAGAAGTTTACCATGTAGAAATGCAAACTTATGCGATTTCCCACTACTCAAAAGTCCTTGAATTGGATCCAGATGATATGAGATCATGAGGAAGAGAGACTGAGTCATGGTTACAGTCAGGGTGTGCTCCAAGATCACTTCTACTCACATAAATGTTTACTTCCAAGAGATGCAGAGATATACATTTTGCATCACATTACCTTCCAGTTTTCATAATCACCTGGTCAGTGTTTGGTTGATCTAATAGCTGTCTAATAACAATAAGTTATCATGATTTTCTGACAGCACTGAGTGGAAAGAAAAAACTGTGAGAGAAATTATCTATACTCCACAACTGCATGAACTTGGAATGGCAGATAAGAAGCAGATCCATGATTTCCATCTGCAGAAGGCAGCCATCTTATATCTCTATGATCTTTACTGCAGATAAAGGTGAAATAAACCTTTTGCCTTACAGAAATCCCTTTGTCCCCTTGGTTCTGAACATAAGTTTCCCTGGCATAATAGTGAGAAAGCAAATTTTTATTAATACCTCTGAAAGACAATATGCATTTAATCACATGCTTCATTTTAAGTCTGTGCTTGAACTTTGATTACTTTTTAATTTTAGATGTTAATAAAAATGATTTGTGGGATCAAGCCAGTAATTCATAAGCATATTTATAGCTATCATTTCCTAATTCACTCAGTTTTCAACCAATTCTTATTGGCAAAGAGTGGCACAGCTTTTCTGTTGCTCCTAGGTTTCCACAACAACAAAAGTCTCTCTTCAGTCTCTTTCCAACAAGACTGGATTGATTAAGTATGCTACTGTTTATATTGCTGTACCTGCCAAGTATATGGCAATGCAGAAATAGTAAAAATTAGTCTAATGTGAATATGTGGACAACAGAGAATGCCAGAACAAATATTATCCCCGAACATGCAACAGTTCCCATTTTTTTTCAGGACACCAGTGTTCAAGATGCACCTCCCAGCCCTACAAAGAAAATGTCAGTTTTACTTCAAGTTGGCTGTTTCGTAACAAAACATGTTGAGAACATTTATCAGAAAACAGTTATACTTGAAAGGAAATTATGCTTTTTTTTTTTTTTTTTTTTTTTTTTTTCCTCAGCAGGGCTAGATTTGCCTAACAGGAACCCTGATGGGAAATGGAAAGATGTATGTTCAGAAAGGTAAGTAAAGAAAGCTGGAGACACTATACTTTTGGGACCTAAGGATCTTGTTTTAGGATTAGGATCTCAAAACAAACATTCTGAGTTATACTTGTGTGAAGAATGTAACAGAGTTAGGGAGGACAGTCAAATGCACAACAAGGCAAATAGATGTTTTATTCTGCTCCTTCTTTTCAACTTTATGTTGCATGCAGAAAAATGCTGAAGAGACCTGATAAGACAGGGAAAAGCGATCTTCCATGCTGGAAAACCAATTCTCTTCTTACTTTTCCCTTTCTTCCTTCCCTCACTGTAATTTTACATACCTCTCAATAATTGTCTATATATGTGTCTGGATGCTTTGATCATGAACCTGCCATCATATATGGATGTCCTTCAATTTCAGTGAAGCCTTCTGATGGATGCACACAAGGAATTGAGGCAAGCAATGACAGAAAATAGAAATTTCTTCACCCATTTCCTTTCAGATTGAACAGTTAAATCTGTTTTTCTGCTGATTTTAATATCAGTAGCATCCTCAGAAAGTGTGACTGAGATCAGAGCTGAGATTCTGGATGTGTACTGCATAACGAACATGATTACCTATTTGCTCTATATCCTGACCTCACTCAAAAAAAATCTGAGCAAAGTTATTACTGACAAAATTTTAGGTAAGAGTGCAAATCAAATTCTAAGAGCAACCACTGGACTTTGAGTGGTTTGGAGCAGAGCTTGAATCAGTATTACATACTCAGTTCTCATAGCCATAGTGGATCAAATCAAAAGCCTGTTCCACATTTTCTTTGAATTATGAGAGTTCAAAATCCAGTTAATAACTTTGCTGTTCAGTGGAGATATGTTCATTGGCATTAGTGTTTCTGAATGGATGAACTCTGTCATTGTGGAATACAGATCCTGCAGTTTACTTCAAGCTAAGTATGAGCAGTGTCAGAGCAGACATTTTGGAAATTTTCCAACAGAAAAGGCTTGCTCATGGAAACTTAGTGTTCTGTAGAAAAGCTGTGAAGTTGATGAGTCTATTGAAAGAAATCCAGCAGGCATCTGACCAAAACATGACTTCCTCAGCCAGTCCACCTACCTTTGCTTTCCCTCCGAGGCCCTACCAGCCTCCATGGGCTCACTTGGCTCTGCAGAAGGACTGGGAAAAAGCAAAGGCAGTTTTGGGTTTCTGGGAAGCAGATTTTGGATTCTAGCTCTAGAAAATGTCACATTGACAGTTCTTGACTGTCCTTCAGTAGAAGTACTTGAGAATTTTTTGATGCGTTTTCAACAACAAACATGAGAGTTTCCTCTCAAAATATCTCTGTGATCCCATAAGAAGAAATTCATCCTTGACAGATATATTTGCGTCATTGTGCTGACCCACCACAGCTCTGCCTCAGTGGTCACTCAGTGATGAAAAAGCTCAATTTCCAGGTCGCTGATGTCTGTGACTGTGCCACCAGGATCAGACTCATGGGGGAAGTTGAGCTTAATGTGGGCTCCAGCCTCCCACAACACACTGTTGGGGATGGAGTTGTTCAGGTCCTTGTCTGGGACCAGCTCCTCTCCTGATTTATCCTAAGACCAAAGAGACTTGAAGGGCAGTGTTTTGTTTTGTTTTGTTTTTTTGTGTACCAGAGAGAACCGCTCAACAGTGCCTACTGACTGTGTCACAGACCTCCAAAGAGCCATTAGATGAAAATAAACATCAGTAGTTGCTGAGACGTACTAGATATGACCTCATGACCTAGAAATGGAAGGCTTTCTATATAAACCATTTACTCAAGAAAAATCATGCCACAAGAAGGTATAAGCTTACTTTTCACCATCTCTATTCATTATAACCATTGCTAAGCTGTTCATCAATAACCTGATTTTATGAAGTTTGTGACAAATTACTTGCTTAACTGAAATATGTCGAGTTTCTAAATACTGAAGTTAATTATCCCTACTTTTCTAGTGGAGCCTGACCTTTAATTGTACAATATTAATCCACATATTGTATGAATTTTGCAAAATACCCATTTTTTATGTAGAGAGAGACATGCATGCGTTATTGTAGTGGAGTACAGTTACATAATTATTTTTAATTTAGGATATCAGTTTAATTAAATACTTGCAGAAACCAAACTTTTTCAGGAAATTTGCAATTACAATCAATTTGAATGTACAGCTACATTAGTATGGTGACAAGCCCAATAATAAAAACTAAGTCAGTAATTATGGGCAGGTGCTGAACAGATGTGTAAATAGAAGGTCTCTGCATGGAACATTGTTATATATCACTCTGAAAAGTGAAAGAAACCTGTTATCCATAGCCATGCATATGTGCAGTTATAATCAGTCACAAAAAAGTTAGTTCTTTGAATTTAGATAAATCATTTAAAAATGTGTATGGCACTTATGCTTTCATTTTCTGTTTCTGGAAAGAAAGTCTAGTTGATTGAAGACTGCTGCTCTACTGTACTCAAAGAGTCTGCCACACTATTGAAATATATTCTTCTTTCAACACATTTATGATGAGTGGGTTTTGAGTTTGGAAAGGTTTAACAGTCAAAACAATTCACATTCCATATTACAAGTTGAGCTTTATTTAAAGGAGGAGGGAGTCTAAGACTAGTTTAGTGTTGTTTGCTCAAGTTATCAGATTGCCATAAAGCCCAATTTAACCTGCAAATGGTTGGAAAACAATAAAATTGCATAATTGCATTGCTACTGTGAATTACTTTCAGATAGATTTAGAGTGGTGGGTTTTTTTTCTTTTCTTTTTTTTCTTTTTCCCTCTCAAACCACTGTATTGAAACATACTTTTTCATGTCTTCTATTTTTGTGTGATATCTCTTCTTGTGCAGTGTGTTAGAAACAATCATGTCTGTGATGTAAGCAATTAAGTTAAAATGAAATAGATTTTATAACAATCATACAGAAATCCCAAGGACAAATTGACATCTAAGGAAAGATGCATGAGTCAGTCCCCTGGATGGAAAGGCATCTCCTAAGCTTTCTACATGAGACGACAATGTCTAAAATAGCCATGGCTAAATGAGGGGCATGTCTAAACCAGAATCTTTCAGGAACTTAGATGCTTTATTCCAGACTGCAGAAATCTGCCTTCCTCTCTTCAAGGTTCACAGCTCATAAATGGATCCCAGTGGCCAAGCCAGACCCTTCTCAAGCAATATGGGAAGATAAATGTTTTTTCTCATTCTCAGGAATAGTCACGCCAGCTGTTGGCACAGTGGAAAGCTGCAAGAGGCAGCTGGAGTTGTGCACCATTCTCTTCCTTATCCCACCATGTGCAGGGTCACCGTCTTATCTGGAGAGGGAGCAACAATTGCCATGTCTGGTGAAGCAGTACTAGTGCTGCTGCAGTAAGAACTGTCTGGACACATTCTATTAATCTGTTTCATTTGTAAAAGGTCAAACTTTAAAACACAACTTATATTCCAAATGCACAACAAAATATTTTAGGTGGGGAGGGAGAAGAAGTGGGGAACTCAGCCTTGCACCCTGCAGAGCCCCGCAGCTGAATGTCCTTGTGGAGCACACACATAGCAGTAACTTCTATACAGTAGTATGCTGGTATAGCACTCTCCTGTAATACCACAAGGCAACAGTCAGCCTTCAACCAGTATTAGAGCAAAAAGATGACACCATTAAGTATAACAACCTCTAACTGTTCCTCAGCTCCAAACTCCAAGGTACTCCAAGCATTGTCTGTTGAAAATGAAAAAGGACACAGTAATTGTTTTCTAGGAAGAAAGAACAAATCCCAAGCAGTGGGAAGAGCAAATCAGTCTCAGTTTTACAGTGGAAATTGTCAGGAAGCTTACTGCCACAGCATACCATCCTTGGTACAGGAGCATGGCTGAAAGGATGATCAGGCTCTTTGTGCTCAGGGTGTTTCAGCTACTGGACAGAAGAGGTTTATTTTAATGAAAGACTTTGTGTTTCCAATCAGAAAGACTGGAACACAAAGATTTTGTCTTTGTCAGGGCAGCATCTGATGGTTAGTCAGATTTTAAATAGGAGTTGTGCGAAAGTGATGAGTGCAGGATTTAGTCTTGTATGAGACCTGCATGTTCTTTCTTTCTTATGTGGAGGACAGTAAGGCAGCATTTTAAAAAAAACATCAAGCATTCTGGTATGGAGAGATTTTGCTTGTCCTTTCAAAAAAAGACCTAACCTGGATTCCCTGCATCTCCATAGCCAGCCACACACACCTCCTCCTAGCTCTGCTTGCATTCGCTTTCCAGATGCTCCCATGATCTCCCAGTTCATCCACATTTGGTGTCTGAAGAGGCAAAAGTGGAGATTTCAGAAGAATTTAGGGAAAAACCACACCATAGGTGCAGAGAAACACTAGCCAGCTCAGTGCCAATGCAGCGATAGCCCTCATGACTCACAAGTTGGCACCAGGGCTGGCAGCAGGACTGCTGTTCCAGCACCATGCTGAGCCGATCTGGCAATGTCCCTCTCCAGCTGCATTGGCAACTGTGTGTGACTCCACAGCAAACTGGGTTGGTGCTAGGGCAGGAATCTTTGCAACACAGCCCTTGTTACACAGACAGGCATACCTCTAGCAGTAGGTGTTTAAGCTCCTTTGACCTCTCAAAAAATTTTTGAGTGATCAGAGTATTTGTCCCCTCAGCAGAGAACCCAGGGCCTTCATCTGCATTTTAGTTGTGTGGGAATTGTTCAAGCTCATTACTGTTGCCACAGCTGCTAAAGGAAAATATTTACTTAAAGATGAGAGTAAGTACACATTATAGATGTAAGCATATGGCTGTCAGGCTGCTGCCCAACAACTTCCATAGTTATGTGGCACCTTATGTTACCCAAAGCACTTGGAATTTTTCAGATAACAAAAGCCAACCAAGACAGCTATTATAGCTTTATGCTGCACTTGCTTCCTGATAGAGTTGCCAACCCAGTACTTTGAATTCTGTGCCAACAGCTTTGACACAAGTGAAAGAGCAAGCTGTGCTTTTTACAGATGCAAATGCTTTGGTTGCAGCGAGGGCTGCGTTTTCAAAATCATTATCACATATGTGGGATTTCAGATGCATACTTTTTCTGAAAATACAACATTCAAGCAATGGGAGCAAATTTTTCATAGCACTGGCAGGCTTCTAAGGGGCAAAAGCATCTGGCATTATCTAGCAACTATGTTACTGTCCCACAAGTGCTTGTATTGAACAGACACACAACGTGTGGTTGGCACTGTTGGAAATGTCTCGCACTGCAGCCAGTCTTAAACCAGCAATAAGCCACGTTGTTGAATTTTGGGGAATTTGTAGTCCTTTCACTGATGCCTGTGGAATGAAGACAAACACAACAGCATTATACACTAAATTACTCATCAGATATTCTAGATTTGAGAATAGTTCATCATCAAGTCTTAGCCTTTCTCACTCTATTTTTCCATGTTCAGTCTACAGCACAGCTTCTGAAATTGTGTGGAATTTCTTGCTTTGTTTGAACAGGGTTGTCACAATATTCTGAGAATCTGATACCATTTATTTGATTCTTTTAATGGCAGTTTTAGCAGTAGAATGTACATGGACAATTCGTTACGTCTGTGAAGGTGATGAATATAACCTAGTGATTCTGTAATGCATAAGACTCTCTTCCACCAGAAGAAGTATAACAAGTATAAAAAAGACATTAAGCTACTAGAGAGTGTCCAGAAGAGGGCTATGAAGTTGGTGAAGGATTTGGAGAGGAAGCTGTATGAGGAGCTGCTAAAATAATTTGGTTTGTTCAGCCTGGAGAAGAGGAAACGAAGAGGAGACCTCATTGTGGTCTACAGCTTTCTCACAAGGGGAGGAGGAAGGATAGGTACTGAATTATTCTCTTTGGTGACCAATGATAGAAGCCAAGGGAATAGTAGGAAGATGGGGAGGTTTAGGCTGGACATTAGGAAAAGGTTCTTCCCCCAGAGAGTGGTGAAGCATGGGAACAGGCTCCCCAGGGAGGTGTCAGGGCCCCAAGCCTGACAGTGTTCAAGAAGAGACTGGACAAGCCCTCAGACACATAGTGTGAACTGTGGGGGGTTGTCCTGTGCAGGGACAGGAGTTGGACTTCATGATCTTTGTGTGTCCCTTCCACCTCAGGACATTCTGTCATTCTATGATTCTGTGATCCTATGATCACATCACATCAGCTTTTCTATTGTCATTAAACATGTACAATGTTAATTCAAAACCTTTGTTCCACACAGACAGGATATGGCAAATCTTGGCACCATATGAGATTCATCAAAGGAAGTAGTAGTCCAGACTTTGTAAAACCTTGACTCTACAAGTGTGTTGAGCTTTAGATGGTACATGGTGTATAGTCCAATGCAAATAAAGGTTGCTCTGAGGAACCAGTGAGGCTCTGCTTTGAGTCATCTACTGAGCAGGAATGGATCCAAGCATAATTCCTTAAACAAACTGATGGTTAAAGCAAAGCATTATCTGATTGGGAAAAGCTACGCCAAAAATTTTGAGGTTTTTTGTTAACTGGGAAAAATAATTTTCCTGTTGTCTTTTTGAAGCTTTGTTAAAAATGAAAACCCCCATATTTTTCAAAATTAAACCTTATTTTAAGTAAAAAAACCCAAATTGTCTATTTTTCAATTAACTATTGCTCAACCTTCCTCCTTCCCACAAGCTTTGCCATCTCATCTGCAGTAAAAACAATTTAATGAAGTCAGCACAGATTCTCCTGCACATACTTTTTGGTAGGAAAAGAAAAAGAGGGTTCAAGAAAATTTTACTCTACTGATGAAGAAAAGACATGCCATACAGTACAAAGACTGAATCTTCAGGTAGAGACACTTCAGTTCCTGTTCGCCCTTTGCAGAGTAACTTGTCAAGGAACTGTGTTTTCATCAACTTCTACTCCCCTTCTCTTTCTCTCTCTCTTCTTCCCTCCTCCTTCTCCTGTTGCCTTTAAAGAATTTTTTCACATTCACATTCAAGCCATCATTTCTGAATGTGTGACTTACAGATCAATGCACAAAGAAATACAAATCTTCCCCATAATCAAATTTTCTCTGAACAGGACACTGTCAGTTTCTTAGTGACTGTTCTGGCTCAAGTCTCAAGCAAAGCACAGAAATAGTTCCATCTCCTTGCTTTTTTTGTTCAAAAAAATTCACAAAACTTAGTTTTCATGTACAAGGTGCAAAGCAACTGACAGAGGTGGAGGGTTTGTCCCAAGAAAAAAGACATTATTTTGGGGCATAAATTCTCTTCGAGACTTGTGCTTTTATGCTGTCTGTTTAACAGAAGGAGATGACTGTGCAAGGTTCTCTTATCCAAGCAAGTCACCAAGTAATTTAAGGGCTTTTCTGTCACCTATTGCAAAGACCAGTGACTAAACTGCTGTCACAACCTATAGCAGTATCATATGGACAACTGTTATAATGCACTCTGATGTTGTGGACCAGAGCGTCATCCCTCTCCAGCTGCACCTTCTGTCTCTCCTGTATCAGGTGGGACATCTCAGAAGAGGTGACAGCATACTGAGAGTAGGTGGCAGGCAAGAGGTTGGCTTAGGAGCCACTGTTGTCATCCTCCACCAGCAGAGATTATCCATAGGTGCACACCAGCCTCACATTTTAAGCCACAGAGCCCAAAGTGAACTTGTAACCAGGGCACTCACATTTGACTTAAAGGCAATCTGTCCTATCACAACTCAGCTGATTGAAAAAAAAAAAAAAAGTTTTATCTTACAGTCCCTGTTTTCAGTGGACATGGTCTCTTTTATCTGATAAATGCAAGGAGATGCAGGAAGAGTCTGATTACAGTTTTGCTTACACTAGGTTTCCACATCTGCCATGTTCATACCCACATAATGACACCAACTTCTCACATGGACTATTTTAGACTTTAATATAAGGTAAGAGTCAGAGTGTCTAAGACACCTGGATACTTAGGGTACTGAGAATATCCCTCCTAGGAGACTGCCTATTAGCCCTGCCAGGGCTCCAGAAGATCTTGCTCCCAAACTTTGTCTTAGGTTATTTGGTTATAAGCCAAGACAACACATTAAACCAACTTGTGAACCTCTAAAATGTTCAATATGTATTGGAAAGTGGAGATATCTGGCTGACAAAAACCATTAGGCAGAGGATACATGAAGTCCATTATTAGATTATTTCTATCATTAGACCAACATCTGGCTCTCAGCTTCTCTCATGATAGTGTTGTGGTTGGGGTGCTACCTCAACTTGCATTTTCATAAGCTATACTGATCAGTGATTTATATCAGTCTGTCTTTAATCACATTGTGCAAAAATTAACCAACTGTAATTGCCATCCGGGGCAAGCCGTCTTCTGGAAAGGACATAAACGAGATTAGTTATCAGGGCTGGATCCAGCTGTGTGGCTATGAAGTGGAAGAACAATCTGTGCACTAGCTCAGCCTCTCCACCATTATGTATGTGAAAGAGGTGGCACTAATGGAGAGAAAGGGAAACTGAAGTATTTGTGACTTCATCCTTTCTCCCTCCTTCCCTCAATTTTCATTCTGTATGTTTTTCAGCTGCAGAGAAATCTTTATTTTTGTTTCATTTCTCAAGCACTCTGTTTACAAGATCAATTAAAAAAATGTAACTTCAAATCTCAAACAAAGTACCTCCCCTCTCTTCCTTCCATAATTTCAGTTTGTCAGCAAAAATATACCCATAAAGCCATCATGTTCACATATGTGCGTACAGCATCCAAACCGCACTGTGCTCTGCAATGTGGTGAGAGCTTTTGCATAGCTGGAGGGAACGGAAGAATGGGATCTGAAAGGTGGGAAACCTCCCAGGCATACCATTTCCCTTTTTGCGCTTCAGATTCAACACTGACAGAAGTCAGAGAGCAAATTTCTAGCAGCTTCAGTAGGTTTTGGAACAGGCTCTAAGGATGGAGCTAGCAGAAGATATTTAGTTACAACATCAGCTTCCTAATAGCTGCCAATATTTTTTTAACTAGGAAATATTAGCAAATGCGATAACACAGTGAAATGTGGTGACAATGGGAATACTGTTCATATCTTGTTCATTCAAGTTATGACACAAAGTAGAAAATACTATTAAAACCATGTGGTGATCTTTAAAGTATCTGGCTTTGTTTAAAGCTACTCTTGTTTTGCAAGATCAAAGGTAAAACAAAATCTTACAAATCATTTTGTTAATCAGACAATGGTGGTACAAAGATCACGGTAAGCATAAAGGGGAGACAGATCCTGGCTTTCGTTCTGATGATGCAGAAGTGCAGGAAAGGGGGATTGGGATGAGGAAAAGGGCAGCAGGGGAGCCTTCCACCCCATTTCAGCACTCTCTCTGCATAAAGCAGTCTTAGGAGTGGACTCTTGGAGGTCTTCCCTGGAGGGAAAGAATGAGTTAGTTGGCTTCAGAGCTAAAAAGCAAACTGCCACAAGCCCAGCCTTGAAATACAACCAAAGTAGCCAGTAATCAGTAACAGCTTTCTCCTTCAGTGGAAGATGCAAGTAACCCACAGTACATTCTCAGTGATAGTTTTGATGCATGCCTTGCTATCAAGCTGTTCAAAGAGAAACTTAGGGCCCAAAACTATTACAGCTATACTCTATACCCTACAGAACTATATTCTTACGGTCAAAGGTTTGCCAGATAAAGACTGATTTATTGTTTATGCTTCTGTAATTACCTCATGGAACTTAATCCCTTAGATCTAACAAACACATCCTCTTGTAACATCACACCTATTCTTTCCTCTTTGTCTTTTTCTCTCCACTCACATCTTTGCTTCTTGGATCTCCATCCTTTGATGTTCAAATCACTGTCATAATTAACATGTACCAACTGGTCCCTATCCCTATCCCTACTTTAGTCTTCCGCCCCCATGAACAGGAAGGCAGGGAAGTATCGCCCTCTCACCATGCTCCCCCCACTTGTACTTTTTCTCCTCTGCTTGCAGAAGAGGAGTGAGCGGCAACCAGCCTGGGGTTCTGCTTGTATATGTCCATTGATGAATAGGAATAATCAACAGCAGCCAGATGGAACAAGGAGCCCCAAACAAACCCTGTGTAGCCTGACAAAGCATCTACTAATCTCAGATGAGACACCAAAAGCCATCAGCAGACAAGGTGTGTCTACAGTCTTCCCTGGGGAATTAATGGCTCTTCAGGATGTAATAGTAGCAAAAGAGATTGCTGAAGTTGATGTTAATAATTTGCCTGCTGTCTTGGAAGTATCCTTCATGCTCATGATCTAAGGCAGATTTAGATGATATTTTACTAGGATCAACAAATGAAACTTTGAAGGAGCTTCCTCTTCTAGGTGGGAGTATAGACTCAGTGGAGTGACATTTGACAGATAAATGTGTAAGCCAAAGCTCTACCCAAGCAAAGGCAAAAACTAATCTCCAGAACAAGAAATAAATTTAATTTAGGTCTAAACCAACTATGACCAATCTGAAGATAGTATGACCTAATGCTTTCCAAAAATGTGATTACTAATTTTGTAGGCATGATATTGGACCTGGCTTAGAAAAGTATTCTATAAGCTAGGATATCATACTCACACATGGGAAAAGGTCCATCACTGATCTCAGCACAGTCACACACTATTGCTTATGGGCACAGAGGGTGAATTTTCAAGGACACTCTGCACTATCTTAGCTCTGGTTCCTTGGTGTAAGTCCCGCTGACTGATTTCTGCTGGAGTAAAACTAGACCTACGTCAATCACTTCTTAGAAAATTTCACATGTGCAAAGAGTAGTTCTGGCTTTACCCAGTGAAATCTGCCAGTGGGTCAAATCCTGTAACAGGAAACTGGGGTGTTCTGGAAAGCACAGCAATTCCAGGCAAGAATGAGTTGTCATATATAAACTAAGAGGTGGATTTTTAAGCCTGAAGCAGTTGGGGTGTCCTGATAACTAGACAGTTTATGCAGAATTTGGCTTGGGAGATACCTGCCCTCAGTGCTCAGCCATATGGCTGAGTTGTTTCAGACTAACAAGTCACTGAATCTTAATATCTGAGTCTCACTTTCAAGCCATAGTAAATAAGAGGTGTTTTGGCTTAATTTAGTCCATAAAGATGGCACACACAGAGACAATTGCTGAAGCTTTTCTGACATGTTTTGTCTCAGTCTATTTCACAGTGAAGGGTGGTGCACATACACAAATACTGAAGCTTTCCTGACCCAGCAAGCCTCTTAAGCATTGTATATGTATATATTGGACAAACATATGATCACATCAAAATACCTTTTGAAAAAGGTCCTAATTCCAAGTGCATGGCCGGAGTCCTTACAGCACATGAAAAGTACATGTTACCATATGGCAATCAGGACTTTGCTCAGCCAGTATTGTGTTTTGACACCATTTCATGCATTTATCTGCAGGGGAAAGGGCATCACGATTTAGTCCATTTCTTTCAATAAGACTATCTTCCATAGGTAATTAACTCATATTGGGAAGCCCTTATTTCCTGATACTTTACTAATATTTTTCAGTTAGAGTATTTAAAATATTTATGCAAAGTCCTCATCTTTATTATAGACTCAGCTACCAACTGAGAAACCTCCTTTTGCATACAAAGATTCTGCCAATTATGACACACTGGAAATCTACCACAGAGTTTCTCTGAGAGGCTTGAGAATTGGTATGAATTGGTACAGAGCAGCTGTATGTAAATCAACTATAAGTCCTCTGAGTTCTGGCACAGGTCTTCAGTTAGACTAATTTTCTCGGCTGAGAATTGCTCCGAGATCAAAAATCTATGCTTTGGAGCAAGCACAGCAAAAATATTACTAGCAGAGAGATAACATCTAAATCAATGATGAGTGCCCAGCATACATGCCCATCTTCTAGTTAAAATATGAAAGAAGGGTTTTTATTAGTTTTACAATCATGACTAATATTTTCAAGTAATGCCAAATGTTTTACAGATGTTGATAGGAACAACTGCCGACTAGAGCGTGCTCCAACCCAGAACTGAACCAAACACTTTTGAGAAATCCAGATCAGAACTTTGCAGCCAGTCTTCCTGTAAACCTAATCACAAGCAGTAAAACACTGTAAATAATATTGAGTTAATCCAAAATCCTACATTATTAAAGGTTTTGGAGAAATTGCTAACTTTGCTGACAGCAACTTGTGAAGGGCTGAACCAATGTTCTGCATCTTCAAGCAACACAACTCAGTGAAAGTCCTGCATATGGAAAATGGAATCTTGTTAAAGTGCTGGCAAGGTATTGCTGTGATGTAATAGATGTTATGTGCTGCATTAAATCAATTTGCACATCAAACATCTACTCTGTGGAAAAGAAGACAGATTGCATTCCAGTGTCTGATGAAGACAATGTCTTAAATGCAAGGAAGCAAAGGCTGAACACCAGTTTAAAATTCACCTTGTCTTCTTGAGCTAAACTAATAGACTAACTGGTACTTCTTCAGGACAGGACATTTTGCCAACTGGGGATAGTAAATGTGAGACTCATGGAGGACCAATATGACAGAAGGCAGACTGTCACTCAGTTGATCTCTACAAACTAGACAGAAGCAGAAGATATTTTCAAGCTTTCTGAGCAGTCTTATTCTGACTGTCCTGTCTGGGTTGTTCCACTTGGGACAAGACTCCAGAGACCAGCAGAGTTTATTGCAAGGAAATGATTTTAAATGCGAAGTTGAAACGTTCCATCTTTCCTCCTTCAAAACCAACCTCTTCAAGTTCATTGTAGCATTATAACATGTGCATAAATTTTTAAGCAATCTATTGAGGTAATATATTTCTGATAATGGAAGTAACTTGTGAAGTATATAAGAGAAACATGACAAAACTGAAAACTAATCCATCTTCCATATTGCACTCTCCTAATGCCATTTAGACATCTGCTTTTTTACATCTGTAGTTTCATTCTGATTTTCATCTTGTATGAAAGACTGAAAATATTTACTTCAGGATGGAAGAATTGCAATGCATAGTTGAAGTTTTTGCTTAAAATGACACATACACACCTCTGATGCTTGGTTCAGATTTTGAGATGTAGAAGGCTTCTTCAGAATCACTGAAATGCTCAGCAATATATTGTGGAGTATGATTTCTAAGCATCTTGACATGACCACTAATAATACTGATGACAATTTTCATATAAGACAGGCTGATATCAGATGCATTCATGTTTTCCATTACATGAGGGAAACATCAGGTGATAATTGGAAAAGCCTAGATAAATATCTTGCTAGTAAGTCAAACTGTGACAATTACCAATTTTCCAGGTGAGTTCAGGAATGATCAAGAGCATAGCAGGATTCAAAAAGGATTAGAAATGTATAAGGATAATAACACAATTATAGCAGATCAGAAGAAAAAATAGAAACAGGAGCAGTCATGTATAAACTCATGAACTCATGCAGTCCCTCTTAGGCTCAGTGGCACATTGGTGCTCCAAACATTAAAGGATGGCTCAGGCCATGCAGGACACACTACAGGGCTGAGACTTTGGTCTGGGAAAAACCTCCTTTCTGGAATGATTTTTCTATAATCATCCATTATGTGTGTTTCTTGGGCTTAAGACATCTTGGTACTCCCCAAAACAAGGTAGTGGAGGCAGCACCACACCAGGTCATGAACAAAAATTAGCTTTGGTGAGGGCAACAGCATGAAACAAGAAACAACAAATCTCCTATTTGCCTGAGCATGGGGAAGAAGAGGTCAGCTGTCAGCTTGCCCAGCTAACTCTGCACTTCTGGGGAAATGACAAGATTTCAAGGACAAGAGAAGCTAGATAGGGCTGGGGGAGCCAGCCTCTTCAGGCTTGCTGTCTGCAAAGTGATCTTATGTTACAGAAACCATGACATTCAAAACAGAATTTCCCTCTGGGACTGGTAAAATTCTGCTTTGCTAATAGGGCTGAGAAGCTGTAAACTGGGACAACATAAAATCACAGATTTTACCCTAAATTTGTGTGCTGCATGGGCCTAAGCAAACTGAAGGTGGCATCTGCACTTGTTAACTTGAGAGACGGCTTTCTTTTCTTAGAGAAACTACAGGATTCATTTATGTGATGTATAAATACATCTACAATAAAAAAGAAATCCTACAGTCATCTTCAGTGAAGGGAGAGTCTCCCTTTCCCAGTTCTCTTGCAGTCCTGGAATGAGAAATCTGAGAGTTCATACAGAAAAGGAAGGTTTTGTTGTTGCTTTTGCTTTTTACATGAACTCTGAGTTATTCAATGAAATTCTGCTGTGGAATAAAAGCAGTTTAAAAGTCTGAAATGTGAAGTCCTAAATTGCAACTGTTGAGAGTTTACTTTCATGTTATTTTTTTTCCTCTAAACTCCTGTTTGTAACAATGAAAGGCAACTGGATAAATGGGTATTTTATTCTATATTCACATAGTTAATATTTATGTACATTAAATGGAGTAAGGGAAGCTAATGGCATGGAAGAGAATATGCAATTACATAGCAATTTGGAACTCTGTAACACTGTATCCTATTATGCTCTAAAGAATATGTGGGGTTTGTTGATCCTGCTGAAGATGACAGGCTTTATTTATCTTAGGAAAAGTACAGTACATCCTGGTAGCATCTGCTAGGTCATCTTATTCTCTTTGTGCTACTTCATTAATGTGGCCTCATCCTGTTTGGGGAGACACAGGAGACAGGAAGAGGCATTTTGGACTCTGTGCCCTTATTCTCATTTTTGAAGGTTGCCAGCTGTGATAGAAGCACCTGTCTTCTAATCACAGGAGTGAAAATAGCTCTTCATGTGCATACACTGGACTGCACACCCACACGTTTAATTTATCAAATGCACATCCTACTGCCATCTCCTCAGCTAAAAATTACGGGCAAACTCAGATCATTGTGCTGAATAACAGAAGCACTATGCTGCCAGTGATCTAAACAGCATGTATATGTGCCTATATATATATGTATCAGAGAGAAGAGAAACTTGAAGGTAAGACTCTGCCATACAAGATGAGCAATAAGGAGGTTGCTCTGTGGGCTTGCATAGTAGTGGGATACTTTGCAGACCGATAAAAACTTTGATTTTTGTGGAAAGAGAACAAGAGAACAGTAAGAATGGTTTCCACAGTGTAGAAAACCACTCTTCTGTTTTCACTGGGCACTTCTTGGTAAACCTATCATATCTGTTCATTTCAATGACATTTTGGTGGCTGCTGATACTAAAAAGATAATGAGATGATGCGGTTCCAGGAGAAAAAGGGGCAGACCTGCATTTACATAATTTGTTTTCCTTCTGAATATATTTCTTTCTAAACAAGATGCAAAAAGCCTCACTGACATTATTATGTGTTCATTTCCATAGTATCATGCACCACACACGCACTGTCTTTCCAAAAAACAATAAGATGTAATACTGCAACTTTAAAGTTATCCATGATATTTTATTCCTTAGTCAAAATTTTAAATACACTTTTTTTCCCACTGCTCAGTCTCACTGTAGCTTTACACAGCTACAATAATCTCTTAATACCATTCCTCAGGAAGACTCACTTACTATGAAGTCTTGAATTACCACATTGCCACAAGCAATGTCAGCAGACAGTAGTCCATGTGAAGCTATCCTGTCTTGAACTCAGAAAGTGTAGTCCTCTCCCCCACTCCCTTGGGCTCCTTGGTGTTATCTCCAGGGGATATTCACTTGTGCTGTTTTTCCCTCAGACTTCTGTTCAGTACTCTGCCCCCACCCACCTTTATCCTTCTCTTAATCTCCTTCAGGTAAAAGGCAGGAAAAGGGAGCATGATGGATGCTGTTATTGTGGTCATTGCCGTTGCTCATGAGTAACTGCCCATAACTGCATTTGCAGTCTTATGGTATGTTTACTCTTCTTTTCACAAGCACTTTCGGCCTCTTTCACCTCAAACCCTGTGTAGTTTTAACTGCAGTTTTCCTTCAACAGTCCTGTGCTGGTCAGGAAATTTTACAAACTGATAACTGACTGCAGCTATTACCTAAGTATAACAGGCTCCCATGTGGAAGACAATAACCTTTAAAAGGACCAGAAGAGAGGCTGCTGCATGTAGCAAGTCCTTGCAGCAAGCAGAGAAAGCATGGCAGAGTTTTAGGTAAGTGGGATATAATTAGCCATGTTGGAATTTGACCAGGATATCAGGGTTAACACCCCTGCTCCTGTAGAAGTGCCTTGGGAGTTCCTCAGCAGCAGGCAGCCAGGATCTCCTGTTTTCATCACATTCCAGGTACTACATGACAGCTACCCAAATATACTTTGCCTTAATGAAACAGAAAAGCACATATGATCCCTATAATTTGGAACCAAGGTATGGGCCTAATCCCAGAAGGGATTAATTTAGATTTGTGAAATATTCAGAGTGAAAGAGGACTTCTATATTCTGGTTCTGGGCCTTAACTATTGGGAAATAGTAATGCATAAACTGGAAAACCTCTGGTGCCCATAGGTTTTCTGAATCACTCAATCTGTTTGTAGCTCGCTGATAAGTCTAGAGGTGGACATTTCTTGTATATGGTTTTTATGCATCACCTGCACAGCTCCGTTTGGCAAGAGCTCTGGTCGTTCTGGTCATGGACATTACACAGCACTCCAGACTGCATGCTGCCCTGAAGGCAGCAGTCCCAGAGCTTACGGCATCCAAGAAAACACACCCATCCACTTCTGCATTTGTCTTCTGACTGCTTATATTTTTATCTTACAGGAGCTGCTCTAACTCTTTCAGTATCAGCTGGTCACCTTCCTGAGGTTTTTTCTAGCTCTGGGTATTTACTGCTTTCCTATGAGTCATGCATACCATGGATCAATGCAACTCTGCCTTACACAGGAAGACTGCAGGGCCAAACAGCTGCTGGTGGTGGGAGGAATGAAGCTTCTTTAATTCTTCCAGTAAATCTCTGTGTGCTACCAGCAGCTACCAGTGGGTTATGAAAAAGTGGCCAAGACTTTTGCACTGATTAGTGTATGAACAGAGATTTCTTTAATACTCCTGTTTTCTGTAACTCAGAATTATTGAATTAACTGTACTCACCTAAGTTCAAATTAGTACATTTGTCACCAGAAATTTCCAAACACTTCAATTATTCCTCCTCTGACAAGAGATTGTGAGCATGGGTAGAGTTTAGACCTTCCTACTTTATACGTTTCCATATGTTAAGCATGGAAGAAAAACGTATCAATTTTCTCTCCAATGTATTCCCTCCTGTGTCATGTGAATATAGTATGTGTAATCACATTCCAAGGCAATATGATTAGACAAATTACTGCACTCTAAAAAGTGATATTAAAAATTACCTCCCCATCTTTATTAGCTCACTTTTTCTCAGTCAAATATGTTTGGCTCACAAGAAATATGATGCTTTTCATCCTGACCTCAGGCTTCCCAAATTCAGAGCTATGAGCCAATAGCTGAACGAGAAAAGGATTGACAAAATGATTCAGATCATTTTTGACACCTCAGCATCTTTGAATGATTGCTTATGTCAGGCATTGGTTATTCCTGGGAAAGGAATGGGAAAGGCTGGGAACAAATGCATGGTTCAGACGATGATCCATGTGCAGGAATTCAGTTAACTTTCAGGTAGCTCTGCTTTGCTCCATGTGCAATGAAAAAGGAACATAACTTTTTTACTACTAAAGTTAAAGCAGGGAAGTAAGACAAAAGTCAGCCAATGTAATGAGTCAGAAACGTTTTATATTTGCTTGACAAAGCAGAATGAATGAAAAACTGTTTTTTCAGTGTTTTGTGCCAAAAAGTGTTTTGGAAACTAAATACATGCCAGGGCAATTGATTTTGCTACGTGATTATTAAAAAACAGTACTGCCACAACTGCCTGACTAGAAAGGGCTACACAGAAGTTGTCTTTTCTCTGGTGTCTTTGGGCAGCAGCAGAAAGTAGGGACCCCACACTGGCTCCTGTGTCATCACAAGTCTGCCATTCCCTCTCCAACTGGCATGAGCTCAGGAGCAAAATTACGGCTTCACAGGTCTGCCCAGGTCCCGCAGAAGGATGCGTATTCATCAGAAAGAGGAAATTTGCTCCTTTTCAGCTCCACAGCACTTTTAATAAACTGTTTACAGAGCTGAACAGTTAGGTTTTGGCCTTAAAATCACCATTGATCATAAAGATGGAGAGCAAAAAAGAGATATCTATAAAATCACATATGCAAGACATGACTCATAACAACCCACAGCAGCAGCAGCAGCTGGGTTCCCTTTAGAGACATCCCCTGATGTGCGTGAGCTGGCCCCCAATTTCTGGGCACAGAGGGGTCTGTGTGGCTGCTGTAGCAGTGCAGCTGCAGCCCTGAGCCCCAGGGGCTGGGGGGCCTTCACAAAAGCTGCAGGAAGGGGACATCCTGCTCTATTCTCTAACTGTGGGGAACTGGGAGCTGGAGCAGTGACTACAGGAAGAGATGTTTGCACTGGAGTTAGAGAAAGAGCCACCTGGTAAGGTGGAGGAGGTGGTGGCCAGTTCCACATAGCTGGCTCAGTGTTGCTTTATGTCATGGATGGACTATTTGTGCTTCTTCAGTCTCGGTGGCTCTGAACAAGAGGCACAAGCGCAGGAACAGTTGCTGCCAGGCTTTGCCTGTGGCTGAAGGCAGATGTTCAGTCTGGTTGAAGACACCTGGTGGATCCAGAGCAGTGGAGCAGTGACATGTGAGTATGGTGACTGCCACTTACTTGGGGATCTGCTGGAGCTCAGCAAATGTACAACCTGCCCAACAACACAGTTGCTGGTGGGGTGTCACAGATACCCCTCCTAGCACTGGCAAATTCAGCTGTCTCACAGGCAACCAGGGCTCTCCAGCCTGGCTGGAAAAGGTTGGGTGGCAACCTTTGAAATAGACCATATAAATGTCATGGTGTAAGGGATCATGTTTTCTTTTCTGTTTGCATGGCAACCACCACATTGCTGGCACTCAATAAATATTAACTAACACAAACTGGTTTGTGTCTCACATCAGGGATTTTTGTGTATGTTTAGGTTCCTGCATTTTCCATCTTCTTAAGGGCATTTGAGAGAGAGCTGTAAATAGGAGAGCCTGGGCTGGGCACTGGGAAGGCGAACAAGGAGCACCACAACATCGGTCCATGCTCTCCCTTGTGGCCTGAGGCAACTTGCTTAGCGTGACTGCATATCAACTTCCACTTGAGTAAAGTGGGGATAATACTCACTTTCCACTTCCCAGAGGAATAATCCATCCGTTTGCACCGTGCTAGGAGAGTCTGAAAATGCTTCCTGAGTGTAATGGCATTTCTTCCCTGGAAATCCCCAGAATGATACATTTAAGAATGACAGCACATCAGCAAAAAAGTATTGACTTGGTCTGCACTCCCCCAGATGTGCTGTAACAGGAGATTTCTCCATTGATGATACTACCACAGCCTGGGCAACTGGCATGAAAAGGGCAAATGGGTAAAATATACAGAGTGGAGTTTTTTTGGGTTCTTGAATAAAGTGGAGTACCTCAGTCCACAGGACTTCTCTCCATGAGGAATATAGTGGCATGGGATTTTGCTGCCTGATTTTTCTATGTAAAACATTTGTTGAAAATTCAAATAACTAATTTGAAATAGGTCACAGACAACCTGTGCAAGTAAGTGAACTGTATTTTAACAAAGCGTAATTACATCTACTCACAGATGGTATTCTGAATTTTGTAAAGCCAGTTCTGCTTTGAGGTTTAGCGCTTGGGATTAAAGACGGTACTATATAACTTAAAAGATTTAAGAATTATACTGTAGGAAGTCATGCTATAATAAGCTTTAGATCAACAGTTCATATAGCATCCTGGGATTCTCAGCCGCCCAAGAGAAAGAGTCCTAATATGCTGTAACCTACAACTTTCCCCTTGAAATGTCTTAGTTCTACAAAGCAATAAACCAGTCTGGACTAAGTTACTGAAGGTCTTTGAAGTACTGGAAGACCCATAAATAAGGTGAGTACATTGGAAGGGGGGGCTCATTCTGTGGTGTACATATACAACTATTTCATAGTCAAGTTGATTTGTAGCTGCCTGTAAGTCAGTTTCCTGGGAGCAATAAATCTTCATTCAAGCAAAACTAAAATGTCACAACTATTTATTTCATGTATTTTTTACCCCATCAGGAAAAAAAAAATGTCAGCATTCATGTAAACTGTTCCATGCCCAACTTGAAGCTCTGTGCTAAAATTGCAGTTCGTAGTATGAAATTTTTATAAATCTAAATTGTAAACATTGGGTAACAGATGTACCATTGCATGGTCAAAAAAGAGTGGTAACTGTCACTGGAGAAATAAAACTGAGTTATTGTTTCCAGTTTCAAAAGAACAGCAACAAGTCTAAAAAACTATATGTGATCTTTGTCCTTTTTTCCCCTCAGACACCTGCACTCATCTAATGTTTCACTGAGCCCTGAAAAATAAATGCATAGCTTCAGTCTCCTAATCCATGTGGCTCCAGAGACCACTGTTACATGAGAACTTAAACTGATGATGCTGAGCGTCCTAGGGGCAGCTTAATCTTTTTTAATTCAAATCAACTGAGTCCCATGTGGCGCTAGGATGATACTCTATATGCTGCAATCAGACTGACCTAGACTTCTTGTGCTCTAAATGATTAATGAAACTGCCTCCTAGCTTGTTTCTATGGTGATCTGAAACTTGACACGATGTAGGAATCTGCCATTCACGCTGAATGAATCGAGGAGGAGGTAGCCCAGGAACAAAACTCCATCAGTTGTACAGAGAAGGCTGAATTTTAAGTCATTAGTCCCCTTGTACTTGGGTTGTTGACTCTTGAAAATAAGAGTGAGATAAAATATCCTAGTTAATATATCTTTAACTGGATAGTTTAGTAGTCAATTGTTTCAATATTAGCAAAATGAGTTAGGCTGAAAACAGCTTTCTGTGTTGTTTTTTGATGGGCAAGTGTGGGATAATGCCAGAGCAGTAGTTACAGAGGTTTTGCAGCCCCCTGTAAGGAAGTCAATTCAACTGTGAAAGCTCTACAATATCTCTAAATACTGTCAATAATGCTGTGGGAAAAAAAACAAACAAAAAAAACCCTGCAACAGACACCTTGGGAAAAAAAAAATCTGTGTTCAGGTTTTATTCAGTCCGTGAAGAAGACTTCAGGATCCTTGGACATTTGTATCTTGATACTGCCATTTCAAATAAGGAGTGATTTAATTCACTACGGTGTTTTGAGGCTTTTGGAGCCAATAAATGCCTTTTACTTTTGTTTCCAGAGAGAGCACATTACCAAACTTTTAAATATTTTAAATAGTCCCTGAACCACTGATGAGTATCTGCAGTCATGCTTAGGTCTATCTATAGTACTAAGGTAAAAAACACTTGAGAGAGCATCGTCAAATTAGCTCAGCTAGCTCACCAGCCACACCACCATGAAGCCCAGCTCAAAACAGCTGCCTGCATTTTCGCTCAGTGTCTAGACCCAGCATTGCAGCCCACGCTGGATGCCAAGAGACTATTGCTAAACTGTAGGCAGTGCTGGCTTTGGCTGGTTACTAAAGTTGACTTGGTTGGGCTACTGGTGGAGCCTTTAGAGCAAGCCTCATCTTTCCTCCTTCCTGTTCTCAGGCAAACACACTTGAGCCCTTGTTGAGTAAAACCTCGATGACCATCTAAGATGTGTAAAACCAAGTATGCATCAGGGTTTTCTGAAGATGGTGAGAGCAGCGGAGTTCTACAAGGTCTGAGATAATTTGCTGATGCTTTCTGCCTCCATTACTTAACATTGCCTTTACTGACTCCCTTTGAAATTCCTGACCACCGAACACACCACTGTTTTGTGTGTTTTTTGTTTGTTTGTTTGTTTGTTTTTTCACCAAAGCCTGTCTTTCCACCAGCTCAGGGAGAGGTGCTGCTGCTTTTTTCCTTTCCATGCTTGTTTAAAGGGAACACTGTTGTGTTGCATATTTGCCTCTGGTGAGACTATCCCCATACTGATCTCACTGCATCTCTCAGCAGCTTTTCAGAAGGGCACAGCACACCCGAATCATCTCATCACTTCATCTGGAATCAATCACTGTAGGTCCACTGATGTCAAGAAAACTATGCTCATTTGCATCAGCATGTGATCTGCTCCTATCTCTCTGTGATCTCTAGATCAACAGTGCTCCCATTGGGATTCAAAATTTCAGAGGAGTTTAAACCCACTTTCTAACGTATTTAACCCATGTCTGCCATTTTTCTTCCCTGTCATAAAACACATTGTGATTACTGACCCAAATTCATAACAACTCAAATTCTTTTGATATGGATTTGGGACATTATTTTAGTATTGCACCCTGCATTCAGAGAGTTTAAGAATCCGGACTTAGCAGAAGGTATAATTGATATTATATTTCTTAGCCAGTTAACTTTGCAGATGTAGAATACTTAACGTCCAGGATTTTTAAAGGATTCTGAAGTACTTTGTATTTTCAAACGTGACTTGATAGCTGTCTTTGAAAATCCTAGTTTATGTTATTGCCAGATGAAGATATTATGGCACAATGGTTTGCATTTTTCACAAACCTTACTACCTGGGATCACACAATACTGTAAGTACTTCAACTTTCATTTTTAGAAGAAAAGGCAGAGAGAAATGGAAATCCTTTAGGATTTTCTAAACAACAAAATCTAATATGCTGCACCCAGATTCCATTTTTAAGGCAATCCCTTATTAGAGGTAAGAGTTCAAACTAGTTTTGAGTATCTTTGATTAGCCATACCAACTCTATAAGTACGTCTCACTGAGGTTCTTGGAAGGATTATTGGAAAAATCAGTAATTTTCCTTGAATTTTCCGTCTTTTTTCCTCTCTCTCTCTCTCTTTTTTTTTTTTTTTTTTTTAATAAGAACCAGAAAGAAAAGTTCAAACAGAATAAAAATGTCTCACTGGCTTTATAGCTCTCCTTGGAAGTGTATAAGACCATGTTCCTGTGATGCCTGATGGTGAGAAGGTTTCTACATCCTAGGCTTATAGGTTCAGTTTATTTTGTTGGAGCTGCTTCACTTTTATACAAATAACTAAGCAATATCAGACCAGTGAGAGAGAGACAATAATAGCTTTCTTTTCAGGGCACTCACCTGGAGTGCAGGAGACCAAGTTCAAGTCATTACTTCAAATTGTACAGGACAAATTCCTGCAATCCACGTCTGCAGAACAGCTCATTTTCAGGTGAGGGTACAGTGACTGGAATGACCACAGGTCCTGTCTCTTTTATGGATATAACCACTCAAGAAGTAGGTGAGAAACTGGGCAACATGGAGACCAACTATTTCAGCTCATCCCGTTTCTGGAGGTGAGCCTGCATGACAGACCTTAATGTCTCTCTACCACCACCACTTCCAGGGAAGCAACACCCTTCCTGGGAGGATGAACAAAGCCCAGTCCTAATTTCTGTGTGTACATGTCCTTTCCAAGCAATGAAATGAAACCTGAAACATGTTTATAACAGTGAGCAGCAGAGTTGCCTCACTAAGGATGCTGCCAAGGCAATCAGATGGGTTTAATGTCATCTGTCAAAAGATGCAGATACAAAGTTTTCATTCTCTGAACTCAAGCACCAGGCTTGTTTTGGAAGAAAACTGTGCATTGGCCAATGTATCTGTGGAAATATTCTTCTCACATATGGCACACTGTTGGGAAGGAAAAGCTTTGCAGCCTCTCAAGCAGGAGGATGCTCTCTCTACTGGAGAATGGAGAGCTCCTTCACAACAGAGTGAGAGCCATGAGCTCTCTGCTACCATTTAAATTCATTTCGAGGAGGTTTCTGTGCACATGGTTGAAGAAAAATACATTCTGCCACTCACATTATGAACAGGAAACCACCTGTTTCCAGTTCAGGGAGGCAATGGCAGAATGCAGGTATGAAGAACAAGGCCCAAACAGAGCTATAGTGATGGTGCCAATGACCCCATGAGTCTTCAAGAGAGAAATTCCTCTTGAGATACCTCTCGAGTTATCTCTGAAACGTCCAATATGACCACAGTCCTTGCATTCATGTTTTCTGCTTTGGCACAACTCATGGCCTTGATTAGGTGTCTGGGACACTACTGGAATGACAATAGAAATGAATATTTTAAAATTATCATTATTACAATGGCTCTAGTAATATTTGTCTTGGGACAAAGAGAGCTTCCATTATTCTAGTGCTTCTTCCTACATCTTCTGGAGACTATATATATGGAAGGGAAGTGTGAATCTTCATTTTTGGAAAAGAGACGTGACAACTGATGAGGAGCTATACTCTGGAGATACCAACCTGAAATCATTCGCAATAGGGATATGCTTAAAGTAATGTAAATCTTCTGAGAAACCAATAATCATACACAAGTACAGAAGTCAGAAGTCTGGTTAGGAAGAGGCATTACATACCTTTTTCTGGTAGAGTGCCCGGCACTCCAATAGCAGTTCCTGCCTGCTCCCGTTGGCAGGAACTATCCCATTGATAGTTCGTGCTAGCACATAGATTTACAGAGCAGCATGTGGATTTACAGTGACTAATTATTTTAATATGAATCAACAATACAACACTGTGGCAAAACAAGGCAAATGCTCTGCACCGAGTCACATTAATAAGAATGTCACGTGTAAAAGAAATGAGGTAATTATTCTGCTCTACTTCACTTGATAAGCCTCAGTTGGAACGCTGCATGCTGTTGTGAACACCACATTAAAAAAAGAAATACATACTAATTGGAGAACTCAGAAGAGAACAACAAAAATGGGAAATGATTTGAAAAACAACCCTTATGTGTATGATTGTTCACAAACACATGAAGTGTTATTTAAAAAGGAGCAATTATTCTTATTATCTTAATTCCATATTAATAGTGATTGAGTGCACAAGAAATTGAAGTGGGCAATGCCAGGGACAATACAGGTTACAGGCTGAAGTGCAATATAGAAACAATACTTTCAGAGCAAGAGGCCAAAGAACCTCTTGGCATCACCATCTGTGGAAACAGTCCAGACTACCCTGGACAATAAAACTGGTTGAAGGTCCATTTATTGAATTCCCCAAATGTTCTGAGGTTTCCAAATTTAGCTCCATGTCAAATCAGAAAATGTCTACATTCTCTGTAAAGGGAATGCTAAGAAAACACCACATTAATGAAAAGCTTTCAGTTTGAAAAACTTGTAAAAAATGGAATTATTTTCTATTGCATGCTATAGTTGAAATATTCTAACTGAAAAGTGATTTGGAAAGGAAAAAATCAAAGCACTTTATCCTAAAGGTGAAAAAATGGAATATATCAAACAATATCCTCAAACATAAAAGAAGATTTAAAAAGAAATCAAGAGCCTGATTGTTATAAAATAATTTTAATTTTTGGTAGAATTTTATTTTTGAAATAAATGTATAGTTTATTATTTTATTTTTCAATTTTATTTTTATTTTATTTTTGTAGCCAACTTTGTGAGTCACATGTTCTGCAGGGAAGATTTAGGAAAGGTACCTACCATTTAGAGACTGTGAAGTTATATTACAGCAAGGGAAACAAAGGAAGGTCTCTGATGGCTGATGTTGAAATTAGAAGGTATTTTCTGAGCAGGCATTGCTTACTCCTTTTGGTTTTTAACAATTAATTTATAGTGTGTGTAAAATACCTGAGAAAACACACATTTAAAATTTGTGCAGTGCTATTGATCAAACAATAGTAGTTTAACATACGGCAGTGTTAATTTTCAGTAGTAAAACTTTCTGATTTAAAATCTCATAATGACTTTTTACATTTCTGTAGAAAAGAACTGATTTTTAGAAATAATGACTCTAAACTATTAGGGCAAACAATGAGAGGGACAATAGAGCTGTATGATACATATACTGGGTGTTGCTTCTTGGTCCCCACATTTATGCTGCCTCTTCTTGTTTTTAGATTGCTGCATTAGCAAATTGCCCATCAGTTCTCCAAGCGTGGCACTCAGCCTTTGCAGCCCTGGGGATATCAGTAACACGAAGATTGCCCCTTGCAAGCGGCAATGACCTGAGTCCTACAGCCCTATCTATCACATAAAAATGTACTGCTCCACAATTGTCACTTTTCACAGCTCCGTCTCAATATCTCTTTTCAGGTTTCCTGCTGACTGACAATGTCACTTAGAATATTTCACACAATTTTTCTGCTCTATGTGTGAAATTACATATCCAAGAACTGTGAAAAGAGAATCGGTAGGTTCCTGCTGCTGTTTCTCAGTGAGGGAGGAGAGTTACCCACCATCTAGGAAAGCAGGACAGGGTAATTGCTCCAGGTTAAAAAAAAAAAAAAAAAAAAAAGTCTATGAATATTTGTTCACATTTTTAAACACATCTGCTATGGTTTTGTTCAAACCATTTGTCTTCTCAGACAAGAAAGCTCACAGACACTACTTTTAAAAGATATAATATAGCCAGAGATTAATTCCTGAATTCTTAGTTTGAAGCATTTTTACCAGAAAGATGATTGTATGAAATTAAAAATTATTTGTCTGATAATTTCACAGGAGTACTTAAGAAAATATGGCAGGTTTATAAACAACTCACAAAACAAAAAGGAGGAGAACTGTAGAACTGTATTTACAGACAACTATTTTCTTATTTCTTTTGCTCAACAAGGTTACAAGCCTCATAACCTCAGGTCTGTTTTTTTTTTTTTGTTCTCAATGTCACTAACTTGGCAAAAAGGCAATAACTGATTCACCAAAATACAACCACCCCATTTTCAGTGAGTTCAGTGAACACCTTGCACCGTTATTTCTCCTGTGTTTGCTTTTGTTTTGTGTTGTTTTGTTTTGTTTGTTTCCTTTGTTCTTAAACTGGAAAGTGATTAGGAAAACTGGAAGTCAACTGCTGCTGCTCTGAATAGGCAAAAGTGGAGTCCATGAGGTTATGCTCCTTGTGCCAAAGCATCAGCATAACTCACAGCAATGGAGCTATGTAGACATAAGTAGGTTGAGACATGCAGTCCATACATACATTGAGATTACTTCCCCTTTACGAAAAAAACAAAACAAAACAAAAAAAACAAACAACCCAACAACCAAACCAACAAAGAAGAGGAAAACCAACATAAGCAAATCCGATTTAGAGTTAAGCAGAGAGTTGAAGCAAGGAGTCATGCATAAAACCTCTTTTCTGCCTGTAAAGCAACAACCGAATGGCCACTTATGAGTGCATTCTCACGGCATTGACCCCATATGCTTACATAGAAATTGCTCCATTAATACAACTGAACAACGGGGAAACAAGGAAAAGAGGTAGCAAGCCCTTGTTTTGAGGTTGTTTTTCTGAACAACTGAAGAAAGAAAACATTCGCCCACAGAGGATTGCAGTGGAAACAGGAATGCCTGTGCCCTGCTGAAACCCCATCCACGCTGTAGCAAGCAAGGCCATTGAAAAAAACTAGTGCCACATGGCAAAATTTTTAGCCACACTTCAAATAGCTTTACGATAATTATTTCCTATTAATGTACATTTGACTTTGTAAACATTTTAAAATCGTATTTCTTGCTAGTGTTTGTTCTTTTCTTTGCCCATTTCCTTAGCAGTCCCTGTCACTAAAACAATGTTTTCATGGCTAAATTATGCCCTGCTTTGCATCAAACTTCAGGCAGTTTTTAATTACAAAAAATGGGATATGTAACATAGTTTCCCCAAGCTACTGTTCTCATACCGTACCAGGACTTATGCACCAGACCAAAATAGGTCTTGCTGTCCTTGGCAGTGATCTGTGGGCTCTATTTTTACATGGATAAACTGTTCTTGTACAGTTTCTCCAGTGAATGAACATGAACAGTCTCTCCTTTATAGTAGGCACAAAAGTCCTCTCTGATTCTATCTGATCATCAGCAAAGGTATTCTGGTTATGGATTTAACCTGTCATGTGCTTTCTGACTCTTTATTCCATGTCCTAGCAAGTGGTCAAGAGGGATTTTATTTTAATTAGCTATTTTTTATCACGGTGGTGTTTTTAATTTTTTTTTTCTCCTGTAGGTGACTGAGGAGTAAAACAGGACTATGGGTCCTCTTCCTAAACATACATTGGGTGAACGAGAACTGTGTAAGTTACTGCTCTGGCAGCCTTAAATGTTCAAATGCCATAGGCAGCACTTCAATATCACTAGAAACAAAGAGATAATTTAAATTCCAGAAGCCCATTCAGGTTACAGATCACCTGGTACACTGTGGTGGCAAATTTTCATGATGAGTCCCAACACTTGGACTTTCAAACTCTGCTTAGTCAGAGCTTGTGTCTAAAAGTCAGTCCAAGAAGGAAAGTTGTATGTCAGTCCTATTTTCTGGCACATCCTGGTCACTGACGTATTTTCCTTTCACCCTTTGAAAACAATTAATGATTCTAAGTTTTCATTTTGTATCTGTTCACTTTTACACACTGGTGTCCAGCCTTGAAAGACCGTTCTGTATAACCACTAATGTTTCATCTTTCAAATGTGAGCTTTTACTTGCAGACTACCTTGCTTCTGTGCTGTGTAGGATCAAACTACTTGGCAGGGCAGAAAATTTGATTTGCATTAGGAAGGTATATTAGGCGTATAGGATTTCACAGTTCATTTTATATACTAATCATCAGAAGCCCTTATTTGGGGTCTGAACCACAGGGATTTGCTGCTCACAAAATCAGGGTATCCAATATCAAAATATTTCAGAAAAAGTTCATTTTATTTCATCTCTCCAAAGTCAGTTAATGAAAGGTGCAATTCTAGTGAACAGCCTTTGGTCACAAAGCTCTCTGAGCCCTCTTTAGTTTCATTAAGAGTGAAATAATGCAATGTTAGATGCTGACATTTAAGGGTCACTGCACTCCTATACATTGCACTAGAATGGATACCCATTAAAAATATTATAAGGCTAATCCTGCAAAGGGTGAATCAGAAGCTGAGGATGCTCAGGTCTCCTTAAGGGCTACATATTTCTACTCAGATCTCTGATGATCCAGCTCTGCTCTTCTGATGCTCATGCTTTCCATGCTGTTGGGACTGCTCCTTGTTCCTGACTCACCAGGAGCTTCATGGGGAGCAATACCCTGCCTTAAGGAAGGTGCCTGAACCCACATTTATTTCCTCACAAGAAGGTTATTCTCAGAAGAATACCTGTTACTCTAATGAGGTGAGGGAATGTCCTCTCTTTCCTTTCTTGAGGGACTTCAGAAGGGAGGTGCGAACTCTGTGAGACAGAGCTATTGGCATTGTTCCTCGCGGTTGCAAAAACCCAGGAAAAAAAAATGAGAGAAGAGTTACTTGGATGAGATTAGTCTGTCATCGTAACAGTGTTTATTTTACTGATCTAAATCTTGGTTCTCCCACCTCTTCTTTCTACAGCTGTGGGACATTATTGCCATCTCTTTTTTTCATTGATACTGTTTCAAAGTAAAAAAGCTTTAATGTTGCTAAATTTTGCAGCTAAGGGTGTCTGAGCCAGAGATGCCGTGCCACTGCCAGACCACAGTTTGGTCTTCTGGTGCCACCCACACAACTCTTGGCTCAGCAAAGGTTTTAACTGCTACACCCGCATACTGGGCTTGGGGTGCTGCAGATCTTAAGCTGATGCAAAGGATGACAATTACATGTCCCCAGGCCTGTTCTCCTGCCCACATTAGTGAATGTCTCCACTGTGGCTGCTGAGCTCATCCAGTCCTCAGAGTCCTTGAATGTCCCACTGAGGAGTGTGTAAAAGTCACTGGAAAGTATTCTCTGTTTTTACATGGAAAATGCAAGAACTTCAATCATGTGTCTGTGCTGGTGCTCTGCTCATGTGTTAGTCACCCAATGTGGACTTGGCATTTTGGGGTGCTCATACTGTTTCCTGACTGCTGCCACTGGCTTCCCAAGTAACAAAACCCCCTTTATTGTCCAGACATCCCCACCGGAACTCATGAAACTGAACCTCTGAGTCCAATGATTAGTTTCCTCTTAAGCCATGCACAAAAGCAGCAGGAGGATCAAACGGCTGGATGACAACCTGAGAGTCAGCATGGACCTGCAGTAAAGTCACAGGCAAGTTGCTTCACTATTCAGTTTTTCTGTTTGTGCTGATTTCCTTTTAAACTCTGAAGACCATGACTGAAAAATGTGTGCAGGCATCAGACCCAAGTATCACCCTTAATAAAACCTTAACTCAGAAGGAAACCATTAAGATTTAACTAATATCCATACTTTGGCACATAGCTATGGAAAATTATTAGCATTTTAATTATAATAAGCCTGACGATAAAGTAATGAAATTTCATTGTTATGAATCACTCAGTTGTTAAATCACAATCCAGTTGTGATTAATTTTAACCATGCATGTTTCTTGATATAGCCATTTAATAGGACAGGATAATATTAATGTCAAATAATAAATACATTTAAAACTGCAAGTTACAGAAATTTATATGTTTTATTATCATAGTTAGTTCCAAAGAACTTGGTGTAGTAGAAAACATTTATCTACTTATGTGATTTTTTTTTTTTAATAGTTTTCAGATAGTTCTCTATGCCTTTGGCATAGTTTAGGTCTCTAAACTTCTCTAGATATTTTGGTGTACATGTGCAGGCAGATCAAGAGAAATGACTCCATGAATCCAAAATGAGCCCACCTACCAGTTTTCAAATGATGTCTATGCTGGAAGTCACAGTCCTTTGAGGCCTCTTAGTATGTACGGTACTATTGATAAGCTCTAATTTTTAAAAGAAATACCTGCACAGCCTGCTTCAAGGCAGAATAACCATTTCAGAACAAGACCGATAAGTCATTACCAATAATCCATTCTCCAACCACAAGCTCACTGCTGATTGTATAGGGACATCAGACTCCTGGTCTTCATCAGCACCTTTTCCTTTCCACCTTCAGTCCAATCCCCTCTTCTCACAAAGATGCAAGTTGAAGTAAAGCCCTGTCCAGGTGCTCTGTTACCTCCTACAGTCATTCCCACCTCTGAAACTGCACTAACAGAATAAACTGAGGAGAACAGATACCACATGTTAAACACAGAGCCAAGAAGCTCCATGAGAAGCCTAGAGGAATCTGCCTGCACCAAGCCAGAATCAGGCCTGTGTCCTGCTGTACCACACTGACCTATTCTACTTCTGAAAGTTGTCAGAGGTTAGAAATTATTGTTAGTAATGTGAAAAATAAAAGCCTAGTGACTATCTTTAAATCTAGAGGATTGTACCACAGAACGGTGCAAAATATGAGCCATCAGGACATATAAATTGCCTTCAATATTTCATTACCACAGCTTGTGTCCAGCTAATTTTCCCAGGCTTCAGCAAGCACTTGTAATGAGTTAGTGACCACTGACAGAGGAAGTGCACATCGGCTGCAGTCCTATCAAAGGCATTAAATATGAGCTCACTTTTCAGAAATCCCAGTGATTTTGGTACAAGTGCTCACACACTGAGAGTTCAGTCCATGCCTCCTTGCTCTGCTGGTCAAGAGAAGGTAAATGGCATTTTTCTGTCACTGTAAACATACAGAGGTAGTAGCACCCACTCCTTCTGAGGAACTGCCATTTCTGTCTTCTTCTCCGTCCATCAATATTTCTTGTGCTACAAGGAACATTTCCAAAGGACTCTGCAGGGTAACAGTAGCAGAGTTTATATACTGAAAGATCAAAGGCTGTTATGGAGAGACATCAGATCAGCCCGGCTGACTCTTTACAGCCCCTGGGCACCAAACTCCAAGGTTCATTTTCTGAACCCTTTGCAAACTGGATACACGCAAGTTTGCACAGGGCTGGTCTCCTCACAGTTCAAACATATATCCAAACAGAGAAAATATTAATCCTTTTTGTTGCAGATGCCCAATTGGATATGTCATGTTCTTTCAACTGCTTGATTGCTATTTGGCAGTAGTTTCTGAGCAATTTGCAAATTTAATAGTTGCATGTATCAAATAAAGTGCCTGCAGTAAAGCAGACTCCAAGAATATGCATATTGTCTGCTTAGGTCTAAAATTAATAACTGCTGTTAGCACAAATAAGTTAAAGAAGTAATATGTGCTTTTGTTTAGGCTAATTTGTATGATGTCTGCTCAACATCACGCAACACAAACATTCTTCCTTACGCCCCTGCCCCAATGTTACCATCATAAATTTGGGATGAAAATGACAGAAGAGAAAAAAAACAACCCGCCACTTTTTTGATTTTGATTAAAATGTTTTTCAGGAAAAAGTCAATCCTCTTAAGGTGGTAAAGGAACACTGTTCTTTACATCAAGCACTTCACAGGCTCTCCTCTGAAGTCCTGGAGATTTGAGAACAGTCTGGATTAATTCACAGGTAGGATTCAGTGGGGCACAGAAACTACTCACTGGTGGTGAAACATACTGTGTGTTGTACATCCATCTATCCATCCATCCATCCATTGAAGCTGAAGGTCCCAATGCAGGACTAGAGAGTTAGACAACACTAACCAGAAAACTTGAAACCAAAGCACTTGGGCTTTCCTTTGGTTTCAGAGTCTCAGAAAACAGAGAATATTATTAATCCAACAGTCATTGATTTTAGTGAAATCAAGTGAGAAGGATGGTGACAACTTGTACCAGAGGGATGGGATATTCACCACTGCAGCAGCCTCGTGAATGAGTGGGAAATGCACAAAGGAAAGCCTATGTATCATGCAGGACTCTCCCTATGGCTTCAAAGAGCCTTACTGCACAACATTTCCTCAGAAAGCCATTCAGAAACACTTCAGGCATCCCTGTAGGATAAATAATCAGCTAGGTCTGTGGCAGAAAGCTAAAGTTTTAGTTACCATAAATGACTACTTCCTGCAGCAAATAGCAGGCTGATCTGTGGCGGGAGAAGCAAGTTTTTATTGAAGCCTAAACAATACATGGGGCCTAAATCAAAATGAAGGATCACTTTAAGGATGTTCATAAAGCACTTGAAACCAACATTCCTACAGGACCAAACAGCCAAAATGGTAATTTCAGAAGGGGGAAGTACATAAAAATGAGAAAGCTTGTTAAAAATGGAATTTAAAAGAAGCAACCAAAAGAATAAAAATTTGCAGATCCCATGTTGATACACACTATTAAAGTCTCAGAGTAATTGTATATTACATATCCAAAAAAACCCTCAGAAACCAAACCTTAAAGGACCACACAAAAAATGCAGCATGACTATATAATATAGCAAGGGTAGCTAATTGGGGTAAAAAGAAATCCTTCAAACAGTGGAGCTCATGTGGAGCAATGAGGAAAATAGAAAAAACCATAAATTTTAGCAAGTCAAATGGTAACTCATAACAAAGCCAGCCAAAAAGATTGTAAGGAACAACACACTAAAGGCATAAAAAAAGTGGTAATAAAAATCCTTTTTCAAACATGTTAGTGTTAGATGCAGAAATCCTGCCAGAGACTTTGTAGGGTTGATAGATGATCACAGTGTAATAGCAGTGCTTATGAAAGACAAATACAAAGTAATGTGCATAGGGCAAGAAAACCTAATTGCACACACTCAGTTATGAGCTCTAGATTAGCTATTATGGCTCAAACAGAGATCAGGCAGTTCTTGTGGGTAGTTCAATGAAAATGTCAGCTCAGTGCTAAGCAGCTGTAGAGGAACAAGTAGAATGTTAGAAATCATCAAGAAAGGAACAGAATACAAAGCAGAAAATGCTGTATACAAATCTGTAAAGAACCCTAAACCTCGAATCCTGAATACTATACATTGATGGGGTGGTGCGGAGTTGTCTGTGTGAGCATGAATTTCAATGTCCTTCTTCCCATCCTAGGAAGACAAGAACTGGGAAAACAGAAACATTTCAACTATATTTTAAAAAACAAATGCACAATAAACAGTTAACCTGTAGAACTTCTTGCCACAGGATGCTGAAAAACTGCAAGTAGGAGTGTGTCTCAGCAACATAAACTAGTTTTTGCTTGTTTAAAAATAACTTGTTTTTTTTAATGCAACAAAATCTATTAGATAATGCTGTCACTGGATAAAGATTACGTACTGTAACTTTTTCCCCAGCTTGATACGGTCATGTATTTAGGTATGTTGCTATCTAGGAAAATACATTGTCTGTTGGTAAGGGCTGAAACTCCTCAATAGTGCCTGTGTAAAGTCAGGTGCTTAGCACCAGGTTTCACAAAAGCTACCCTCTTTGAGTAGGAAACAGCCTGGAAGCCAACTGAAATTCCTGTCAAAGCCATGTGCGGGATGCAGGCTCCCATCTCAGGAGAGGATCCTCAATTCTGAACGTCCTCTGGTGGGAGTTAACCATAATGGCTCTCAATCCCTGAATATAGCTGGATGAAGGGATAGAACCAGAACCTGTATTTATTTCCCAAAAGGAAGTTTAAGCAGTTCCCTGAAGTACAGGAGGTATAGATTATTACCTCTCTGCCTAAAATGGTCTTTGCTTCCAGTAGTCTGCCCTTGGTATGATCTGTAAGGTATCTGTAGGTGGGATACTGTCATTTCTTCCAGAGAAGGCTGTTCCAATTTGTTTAAAATATTGAATGTCAATGGTTGAGGAAGAGAGGGGACAGGGCTCTATAGTCTGGTGGCTGAATCACTCGTTGAGGAAGGTGAGGAAACCTGGATTAGAGCTGCTGCTCCAGTTAAGCTACTCTTTCCACATTGAAAAGTACCCTATCCAATAAGAGACAGGTACCTTTTAACTGTCTGCATGTTTGGATTAATTAATATTATGGTGACAAAGTGAAAAAGTCAGTGGAAGGCGACGTCGATTCCAATATTTGAGAGCTTCTCTGCAACTCATGGGTTCAAAGCACCTCAGAATGGATTTGAATTCTCAATCTGCTATGTCATGGGTGAAATGATTATATTGTTCCGTATGAATGTATTCAGATGCCTGTTTGAAAGCATCCTTCAGGTAAGAATAGCGACCTCTTGTAAATACTGAGGAGACTTAAGGGCAAGATGGGTGTCAGGCTGCTTAGTGCCATCATGACTTGGATTTTTCTAGTTTAGCCTATCTGTGTTATGGGAAGTTTCATTGTGGAAACAGCCATCTGCAGATTCATGAGTGTTGAGGACTTATGTACAAACAGTGGCAAGAAGGTCCACAAGTTGTTTTGTTGATATATTACGTACCTAACTGCTGCCACTAGTTTCAGTGAAGATAATCCCTACGGGACCACCACTTTTCTGCAAAAGAAACTGGCAGGACCCAGATTTTAGGGTGCTCAATGTAAAGCTCATAATTTTTGCGATGACTTTCTTCTGAGCTCATGCGTCTTGAATAGATCCATAGTTCAATCTTAATATTTTTTTAAGGTTTTTGACAGTATTGAAAAGAAACTACAGAAGAATTAACCAATTGCTGGGGGACAGATCTTTTGGAAACCAGTCTAAGACTGAAAAGAATGCTTGTTACACCAGAAAATCCCACATACCACTTTAACTTCTCTTCCAAGTGCAAAAGAAATTCCCCCAACCTTACTTCTCCACTAAACACATAATAAAACATCAAAAAAGTTTTTTTACACGAATCTGTGTACAACTTCTTCCACAGGAGAGAAAGAAGGAAAGAACCACATGTGATATTAATGTGCTACTGGATAGCAGCAACCAGATCCTGCTAATGAAGGGTGTGGCACAAGAGCCAGAACACACCAGAAAAGAAGGTATCTGCTTTTACACTAACTTTTTTTCTTTTGCCTTTGAAGAAAGACCAAAAGCAAGTCAGAAAGTTCACATGAAGAGGTTGTCTTTTTTTTTTTCTTCACTTCTTTTTTTCCTCCCCTCTCAATGCCTTTGATTTCCTTTTGAAAGCAAGTTTACCTTGCTCCAAGAACTGACCTTTGGGACAATTTTTTGTTGCAAGTTATAGTTTCTCTTCCTAATTTTTTTTGCCCATGGATTGGCCAACAATATTACTACCTCTGAAATACTGAAATGTTCAGCACAAGGGGTATAACAAGTCAGAATCTCAGCTGGTGTGAATTGCTGTATTTCCATCAGAGTGTTGCCAGTTTACACTAGTGAAGAATATGGATCTGTTGCTCTAACTGTCAGACTCATACTTACTTCAGTAGTAATATGAGCTCCCATTAAAATCCTTGAGTTGGTTTCTGCTGGACAAGCAGAAGCCCTGTTACTCTGTTACAATATCTAATTTCCATCTGGAACCAGCAGCAACCACATGAAAATGTTAAACTATAATATTGACAAGGCTGCCTATGCTTGGGTTTGATTCACCGCTGCTACCCTACATCTGTATAACTTCAAAGAGTTGAGTAGAGTCCTCCATGCTAAATTCAGTGCCCTGTTCTTGCCTGATCACTTTCTTTACAACCACAATTCATTCTCCTTCTCCTAAGCACTTGTTTCCTGTGTTTTGGGGGAAGAATGGACTGCAAAAGCAAAAAGGAATATTCTGTCTCCTCCAGGCGAGACTAACATTTCCATCCTTCCCTTACAAACCCAATATAAAAGCTGTCTCCATCACATTTCCTACACACATCTCACTGTTTTTTATTTTGCCATAGTCAGCCCCACTCCAAATTTTTTTCATTCTTCGTATGTGCTACCACTTTCCTGAATTCACCTTTAAATTCTCCCCCTTTGGCTTCTGACTGATCCCACATGTTGCTTTGTGATAAATACAAGCATGTTAGCAAGCCTGAAGGTCAGAAAGGAGCATTAGGATGACTTAGCTTTCCTACTGAATAGGAATGGCCAGAATATTTGCCAGAGTCATTGTTTTGTCAGTTCAATTAAAAGTTATTGTCCATATGCATGCCTGAGGAAGATAGCTAGGCTTTAAAGATTTCCATGTAGAATTCACTCTAAGCAAACTACTCAAGATTTTTTCATGAACAAGAAGGACACGTGGCATCTTTTTCAAAAAGGAGGATATTTAACTTTATCCAGTGATGTAGTGTGACGTGGGCTAGTATGCACACACCTTCTCTAAATCTGCCCACTGGTGCTCACCCCATGAACTACCATTTTCTTACCACGGTGCATGCATCTTCCAAACACATGGAAACCACAGTATCTGCAATGTCTGCGCAAAAGCTTACATGTCTCATAAGCAAGTGTGGTTATTGTATCAGACAGCAGACAAGACCCAAAGTCCTCTTGAATCTGTGAGACAGAACTTCTCAGGACTGGTGTAAAAAGTAAATACAACAAATGGATATTAGTGCAAAGTGTCTGTACTATCAGTTCCCAGGTACCATGTGGTGCTAAGTATTTTTAAAAGTTGCAGATGAAGATAAGAAATAAAGATTCTGGAAACCAGAAAAGAAAAAACACAGTCCCAGTAAAGATGTCCTCACAGAGAGCAGAGAACAGGCAATTATTTAAAGATCTATGCCTGAGACATCAGCACTCTCCATAAAATCTGAGAGAGAAGAAATATTCTGCAGACTGAAAAGGGGAACTAATCGTTGAATGAACTACGGTAGTTTTCTGAGAAAGGAATAGCATATATACAGGGCTATCTCTGCAATGGCTTGAGTACCATAAAACCAATGCCATTATGGATGCTAGTGGCTCTACCGTCTCTTTATTAGTCAACAAAGTAGTGCATTTCATAAGATATTATTCATCCAAATCTTGCCTCCTGCTTGGTCATGTCAATATTTGACACTATTAGAACTGGTTAGATACATTGTGTATCCTTTTTTTTATCATTCACATGGAGGGTGACACCTTTGCTTTATTGCAGAATAAGGATGAAACTGGAGACTGACAGCGTTGTGCTGCAGTGGACATTGTATTATTGTTTCTTTAAAATGGTATAGGCTGTGTTCTGCAAGTACTAACTTCTGCTCCAGCAGGCTTAATTGTTTTATCTTCAGAAGTTAGTGCGACACCAAGAGGTAACAGGAAAATGGAAGCAGAGCTGCAAAACTGGTTGCCCTAGGGAGGTTTCTAATCCCTGGTTTCCATGCTTACTGTGTAGTGGCAGCTAATTAACGCTGTTCATACCACATGCGAGACTTGCATCACTTGGGCAGTAGAGCTGAGAGATCTGACCTGTAACTTAACAAGTTTGCACCAAATTCATGACATGATTTTTCTGTTCACAGAATCACAGAATGGTCAGGCTTGGAAGGGGCCTCTGGAGATCATCTAGTCCAACGCACCTGCTAAAGCAGGTGCACCTGGAGTAGATTGCACAGGAATGTGTCCAGATGGGTTTTGAATGTCTCCAGAGAAGGAGACTCCACAACCCTCCTGGGCAGCCTGTTCCAGGGCTCTGTCACCCTCAAGGTAAAGAAATTTTTCCTCATATTCAGATGGAACCTCCTGGGCTTCAGTCTGTGCCCATTGGCCCTCATCCTATCGCTGGGCACCACTGGAAGGAGTCTGGTCCCATCCTCTTGACATCCACTCTTCTCCAGGTTGAACCGACCCAGCTCTCTCAGTCTCTCTTGTAAGAAAGATGCTCCAGACCCCTAATCATCCTTGTAGCCCTGTGTAGCCCTGTTCTCTGTAATGCTTGTGCAAATCTTAGCACAAGTCAGAGTCAGTCTTGACTCACAGGTAAGCACCTGATCCTGCACTACCAAAGCTAATAGAACAAGTTTGCATAGTCTATTTGAGCCACTGTGTGTTTCAGCCAGAAATCGCTGTAAGATCACAGATGTAGATTTCCACAGCACAAGAGATGTTAAAACCAAAGCCAAGCCAGTACAGAGAGTACTCCTCCAGGTCTCTTCTCATCCTGTTGTGGGAGTGCTGGGAGCAGGAGGGATGTGTGAAGGGAGAATTGAAAATGAAACCTCCTCAATTCCAGTATTTCTTGAGTTCATCCCTGTTACCCCAACTAGCCACTGCAGAGAAACTTAGTCAACAGGTTTAATGTCATCCTCAAAACAATTGTGAAGTCTATAGATCTCCCAATGCACCAGTGTCTTTCTTTCAAATAATATTTTACTGACTTGTTTAAAAAAGTCATTAATTCCGGGCAAGCCTCCTACTCAGCAAAGCGAACGAGTTGGAATAGTCTGTTAGATCTGATCTAGCTTCAGTTGCACAGCTTTTTTCTTCCACTGTTATTTTGTGCATTTTTTTGAATGTAAAAAGATATTTTCCTTCTTTGTATACTGTTTACTTCCAAGCTATTAATACGAATATAGTATAATCGTGTCTGTCCTAAGACTCTGAGAATAACACAGAATATACCCAGTGAAATGTAAAAGAAATATGCTTTCTACATGGATGTTTTATTCAGCGTTTATTTGCACATATCAGTATAATTATAGTTTAAGTGGGCTATTTTCCATACCCACAGGGGCAGTATTTTCCACATAAAGATTCACATTGGCTTTAGACCCACCCACAAGCTATTTACTTGCATGGTATACATATAATGATCAAGCTCACAACCACTTCAGCCAAACCCAAATATTTTCACTTGTGCTTTTTTTGCAAGCCATTTTCTCCTGAATAAGTTGTTTCAAGTTTATACAATCACTTTTATGAAGTTTACGGTGCAACATGTTTTCTCTTTCATCCAGATATTGACTGCAGCCTCAAATTCCAATGCAGATTTTGAGCACTTAAAATGTAAGGAAAGTTTACAAAAAGGTTTTGTTTTGGCTGTTTTCCAAAGCATGGGCTATATGAAGAAGCTAGATTTAGCTTTCAATGCAAAATTTTGAATCTCCCCAAAGTTCAGCAGAGCCAAGTCATGCACATTTTAATTTATTTTAATTAGTCCATCTATTGGACATCAGCTTGCTTCTAATTGCCAGACAGAGTTTGAAGCAAATATGCAAAATACTCAACAGCAGCACAAGCCATAAACCCATTTCCCACTTACTTTTGGACATGTCCCACTAAACGCTTTCTCAAGCTATTCCTAATGGAACTATTGTAAACATGCTCTTCTCCCTGGATTTTCAGATGGAAAATGCGATGACACTGTAAACTACAAAGCAGCACAGAATGAGTGAGGACACCTCTGCAATGGCCAGATTCCCAAAGAAATATTGCCTGCATGTACTCCTTACAATTTCAGGGAAATGTCATCCCAGGCTTGAGAAAATTTAGTTTGGAGGCACCCCCTGATGTTATCACTGTCTTCAAAGTGGAGTATCAGTGTAAAACCAGCATTTTCTCAAAGGAACACCTCCTAAGCACAGGAAGTTTTTCTAGGTAGGGATATTCCCAAACAATATGAAAATCTTCAAAGGGGAAACACCATATGATATGAACTCCTGAGAAAAAGGAGGCGATGTATATGTACATGCACACAACGTGAAATCTTTCAGGGAAAACATGCTGTCCTAAGTAATATGTGAAGGGTTTGTTTTGAAGAAGCCACCCCCTGCTGTGGCAGTAAGTATGCATGTATGATTACTAAGATGTCTAATTAAATTATCCTTATCTGAATACCATCTGAATTTAACAAAGCAGATAATAAGTTCCAGAAACAGATACCACGTGGGGGGCAAATTATTTTGCTTCCAAAAATTGGAGCTTGAAATTAGAGATGCGTAGGTAATAAAGAACATGATTTCCCTCCATCCCCACTGTCTGCACCTGAACTGCTCTTTCCATCAGATAAATCATGGAGCTAAAGTGGAGCTAAATGTCTAGAGAATCTACTTTCCCAACTCTGCTTCTGTGAGGAGACTGTAAGCTGCTTCCTAACTCCACTTAAAGAAGTGGATTTCCTCCAGATTTATACAACCACAAGTGGGACAGATGTTGCCTTCTATTCTTGCACTGATTAAACATCAGTTATAAAGAATCAGAATGTGATCAACTCTTGATTATTTTTCAGAGATTTATCTAGGCTGCAGATTAACTGCATCATGTGTGAAGGGGCTACAGAGAGGGTTCTGCATGGAACAAACTTGTCTGTGGGAAAGCTGTCCACCAGGACACAGCCCAACAGAGATACCCCAGCAATACAGTCTCTTTCACCTAGACTGAAGATTGAATCGTTAAATCCTGAAGTCTCAAAGCAACTTTATGCAGAATCCGTCAAGCCTTCCACACAACACTCCTGGATCTCAAGGGCCTGGAGAACACTGTACTTTCTACATTTCCGAATGTGTTCAGCACGGTGCCATGTTGATTTAACTCATCACTGGTCCTACTGGATAAAAGATAGCTCCTGCTCTGAGCTGCTGTCTCACCTGTGCTACCAGAGACAGCTTGTGGAAGAGACCAGTGCTTTGGGACTTAGCTGGTGTTGCTTAACAGCCCTCTCAGCAGTACACTCTGTGCACTCCCAGTGAGTAGAGTTTTTATGTTATCTGGGGAATTCGTCTTTTTTCTGCAACACAGTCTGAATATTAGTACTTCTTCATCTTGGACTAGTTAACTTAGTGTATATGTGGATTCAACAAAATAATGCAAAGCAAAATATTTTTCAGTGCATTGAAATAGGCATAGATACTAGATGCCTTAAGCCACATGAAGTGTAGTCATTCAGACATGCCCATGATATCTATAGAAATTATCTACTACTGATGCAACATGAAATTCACTGATCCAGGAAGGTTTTTATTGGCTCTGTTAATAGCAGAAAGTAAAAATTGTGACCAGATGTCAGCTCATCTATTATCCTGAAATGTTAACACTTCAGCTGAGTTTCAGGAGGACCCTTCCTGGGGGCAAGCACAGCTCATGAAAGCATCAGGCCATGAGGACTGGTTAAGCCACTGCAGATAACCAGTCTCTTGCCCCTGAGAATGGACCCTAGAGAAACGGCCTCACACTTCTATACTGCAGCAGCTTGTCCCATATAAGCTAAACAGAACTGAATTCATACCGGTACATACATCAGTAGCTGAACAGTTCTGTGGAGAACTCAGTAGACTTGCAAGGTCCATGCAGAAGCTTCTGCCCTTCTCTGCTCTAGCGAAATACCTTAAAGCTTCAGGCACACTATGAATAGCAGCATCAATACTTCCTTTGAGTAGTTAATAGATCTAATATATTATGTGTTATATGCCTACAGTATGTATTTCATATATTTGCATACGTACAATCATATGATATATGTTATATATAACATATATAATGTTATATTGATAGCCTATATCTTTACGGTATAACTAAAAAATAGGAGTAATTAATTTCATTTCTGAACAAGTAATTAACCCTTTCTCTTTTTTCTTGCTAATTAGTATGTTGCAGTGGTAAAGAAAAAATAACAATACTGTAATGCAAAACTAACACCATTAGAGTTTGAGCAGTGTGAGCTTGATATTATGCTGATAGTGTAAAATAACACACCTCAGGAAACGAATTTTCTATGAAACTTAATTTTGCTTCTGAAGGCTAGTATAATGAATCACATAAAATCCACTCTTGCCTTCCAATTTTAGTCATGCTATGGAAGGTTGTGAAGAATAGAATCAGCTGCAACCAATGTCTATGGTTAATTCCTAAGGAACAAAGTTTTGCTTCTTCATGCTGCAGGCACACAACCACAGTGAAAAGTCTAGGTCAAGAATGGTTAATCATTCCTTACAGATTTCCTTTGTAATATTGCCAAAGTCAGCTTCAAAGATTTCATACAAATTATGGTCAGAAGGGACACCATGAGCCAGGAAGCCCTAACTAAATTCCTTATAATCACATAAAGAGCTTGGATGTAGAGAGTATTTCAGAAGTCCAGAAGACTGGAAAAAATAAATATTAGAACAATTTAAAAATTAGAGCAACTACAGACAGATGCTTTTAGGCCTGAGGAACTTTAGATGAGTTACCATTAATGAAAGTGTGGAATGGTCCATTGTGGTTCAACAAAGAATTAAGGGCAAAAATAAGACTAACAATATTTATTATGAAATTTGGCCCCATCAGATCAAGTCATTTATTTTTCCTTTTTACATAAAACTACTTCTACTTACAAAAGACAACTGCATTGTTATAATATATTTTGATTTCTCCAAGGCATTTGATTTAGTGTCATGTGATATTAGGATTTAAAAACATAGGTTACATTAACTAAAAACAGGATTGCAGATATATCTGAAGAGTGGCTGATAATAAGCAAATATCAGACAATGTTCCCAGTGAGATTTCAGTGGGTCCAGCTCTTGGTTCAGCATTATTTGATATTTATATGAAGGAAAAACTGCTGTTGCAGGGTGACATGGATTGTTTGATTAAATAGTCACAATCTGACGGAGTGCATTTTTCATGCATCTAAATGCCAAATATTAAATGGGAGACCGAGGAATACAGTCTGTTCTTAGAGGATGAGAGATTTTATCTTGCAAATTATCAACTCAAAGGAGGATTATGGGGTTATCGTGCATAATTGCTTCAACAGGCAACCTCAGGGCAGTGGCAAAAAAGCTAATGCAATTCTTGGGCATATAAAAAAGAAAAGTATCAAGGAGAAACAGGAAAGTCTTATGTCACCTGTGGATGGGCTTCTAGCAAGATGTTAATTTCTAACCCCACTGCCAGGTGAGAGAGAGGCTTTAAATCCCGGTGTTCTTGCAAACTCTGGACTGCGCACTCGTGTTGATGGGATGGTGGATGTTGTAGCTCACTTCAGAGCATCTTCCCCAAAAAAGCAAATGGCAAGCCCAGGCTGTACAGTGAGATTGCTCCCAGGGCTAGTACAAGAAGCTATGGCAGCCACAGGGGGCACAGCACACTTACCTGCACTGTTCTGGGACCCCACATGTACTAGCAATCCACACAAGCTGAGAAAGGCTTCCCATCTTTGCTATTTCATGCTTTCGTTCACCCCACAATGAATACTGTCTATAATTTACAAATGTGGAATGGATCTTTGCTGTTCATTTTACTGACAGAGATTTTTAGCCACATAAAGTTGCAATTTTTTTCCAAAAGAGAAACTCGTGACTGACCTCATATTTATTCTCAGCACAAGAACCAGCTATACAATTTTTTTCTTTTTTTTTTTTTTTTTAAATAGGAATAAGAACTACTATACCTGCTAGGAATTAAAAGTAATATCATAACAAATATGCATCTGTTGGAAAAGGAGAATTGTAAATCATTAGGGACATGTGCAATCCAGGCCTCTTCTTTCTCAAGGCTTCATTGGAACAACATGTAGAAAAGAACAGCCAATAATTTAAAAGCAACAAGAAAAAAAAAATCTGTTCATCATTTGATTTTTTCTATAACAGCATCTCAACTTGCATGTGACCAGATTATTAATCAAAAAACTGTCAAGACATAGCTTTAAAAACTGGCTTTTCAAAGATTCATCACTTTGTCATGCACCCAAAGAGATGCACATTTTACATGTTGGAAAAATGCCCTTAGCACAGCAAATAACATTTATACAAACCCTGAAAAGGCAGAATTCCATATCTAGTGCTAAAGATGTTTAGCATCTAACAGAAAGCCAAAGAAGGAACTTTAACATGTAGTATTCACACTATGCATTTGAGGTAGATATTGAGCACCCAGCTCCAGTGTGATGAATGTACACATAAACCTCAAAATTAGTCTTAAAAGCATATAAACCACTTCAGTTGTTAAGATGTTCTAAAACCCACGTGTGTGGGTAATATCACTAAAAGCAGGTATGTTGGATAAAAATGAATAATGTCCCTTTTCTAGTATAAACCCAGGAGTTCATCTTCCAGTGTTGTTTATAAATAGAAGAGAGTCAATTTGCTTAGGATCTGCAGGACGTTTGGATACTCCATTTAGATAATGACAACATTTTTAACACAGCTATCACTCATTAGGTCAAGAGGTTGTGATTAATCAAGAACTGTTTTGGTTTCGTCTGATAGACATCTAGTCTCTTTAGTTTACAGTTGAATGAAGATGGCTTCAACAGTTTACAGAATAAGCTGCAATGATACATTAGACCGAAATTGAGATGGAAGAGAGACGTGTGATCTGTTTTAACCATTCCATTTGCATTACAATGTGCTGTGTGTGAATTAGTCGAGGAATTGCTAGAGTAAATTAAAATCTGCTGGGAATGTGTGAATGCATTACACAACAGGAATGCACTGGCAGGTTACAGCTCGAAGTCTGCTGAATGTTACTAGGCAATGTTGTTGGTGTTTAGACTAAAAGAAGAGAGTTTTTTGTTTTAATAACAACTGACTGGCTGGTTAATGGCTGATTGTGAGACGAGAAAACTTGAGGCAGAATGTGTTATGACAAAAAAAAATCTCATGAGAAAGTCCGTTTCCATGCTGGTTCAGGACTAATATTCAGACCAAGACGGTATAGGTCTGGTCATATAAACTGCAGAATGAGCATTCACAATTTTGGGTGATTAATTAATATGAAAGAAACCTCCAAACTATTGGTTGTGGTATAAAATGTCTCAAGGTACTGTAAAAACTTAAAGTTATGGTCTAAGATTATCTATTAGGATTTGCTGTTGTGAAGCTCTGAGCTATCGAAGAAGTCTTTCCTCAAGAGGAGCCTCTCAAATAGCCACAAGGAGTATGTCCCAGGGAAGCAGCCTGCACTCAGTAGGAAATGAGAATATATAATCAGCTACTCATTTTATCTGTGAATACACATCTTGCACCCACAATCATCAATCACTTTAGCAATCTGCAGTCAGCACTTGTTCAAACCTTCGTAACACCTTTGTAAAAATCGTAGTGCCACAGCCTATGTTGCATGGAGGTTTTTGTTTTTCAGCTTTGCATAATCAAGTAAATTAACCCATATTGAGTGTAAAAGTCATAAAAATGCATAGTACTATCTGATTTTCTGCTTCTTCAATTCATAATATACTTACATTGCTGTATTCACTGGGGAAAAAGTGGGTGAAATTTCCAAAATATTTATTTTTCAACGCATGCACATTGGAGGATGCAGCCTGATGAAGTACTGTCATCTTATTCCTTTTCTCCTGATCACATATATACATACAGACACACACATGCATGCGTGCATATGCACTTTCTTTTAGATGATGTTGACAGGTTGAAGGCAAAGTAGCACCAGGTGAACAAACAAAAATCCCTCAACAGTTTCTATAAAAACAAATGCATTAATTTCCTTCTTCCTTTTTCTCTCCAGATCATCTAATAATTCTGTGCTAAGCACTGCACATGTGCTTTCTTTAATACTACAAACCAACCAAAAATAAGAATAATTGCAAAATGCACACACTGGAATTTGTGTGACCTTTAATATTGTTATTGATTGGAGACATCTGAAAAAATACAGTAATGATATGTTGTAACTAGCATTACAAATTTCCCTGGTTTTAATTAGAGAACATGTATGAGAAGTCCAGAAGCTGGATATGAAGTGCTTTATGGTTATAAGATCATTTAAGGACTATTGCCGCTCTTGTAAAAGATTAGCATTGATTAAGAAACTCCAGTAGGCTCTGGTGAAACATCATTACCCACAACCCGATCCAGACCAAAACACCTTTCCAAGGTGGGGAATTCCTCTCTGCAACATTCTCCCACTCACTCTCACTCAGTCTCTCCCAGGGGACACACTTGTCCTGCTTTTGGCATAACTCAACTTCTTGTTGAGTCAACCTTTGCCCCTTTAAATGAAAGGGTTTCATGCCCTGGAAACTGGTTCTTTTAGTGACTTCCACTCAACTAGAACCTTATTCTCCTACAGTAACACTGAAAAAACACAGCAAAATACCTGCATTAATTATTGAAAAAATAATATGCTCTGTGAAAGGGAAACGCTGGGCAGACCTAAAACTCCTAAGCAGAGTACATCAAAGGGTGCATTACACAGAGCTGGAGGATTAATGTCCATTTATCTAATGATCTAATTAATGTTTTTATAATTTAGCATGCTATTAGGGAGGTTTTAGTGAGAACAATACTTTCAGATAAAACCACAAATTCTAATCATTAGGAAGCTGCCTCTCCTGATCCTATTAATAAAAAGCATATCCTCAGTAATCTCTGAAAAGTCAGTACTTTCAGAATGTGCTAGGAAGCCAGAAGATTTTTTTCCTCCTGATTTTCAAAAGAAACCTCTGGAGACAGAAAAAAACAGTTTATCAACAACTGCAATGTTCCTTGAACTAATATACAGGGAAAAAAACAAATAAGTGAAATGCTTTAAACAACTCAAATGAAGGGTTTGCACAGGAAGGAGGAATTTCAGTATGAAAAGTAAATCGAAGGAAAACAGGCTGCTAAGAAGACAAAACAACCTAGGTAACATAATCACCCCCAACTTTTTTTTCTAACATTTGATAAAATCTGGCAATTGATCCTGCAACAATACCCCTAATAATCTCATCATCTACAAACTAATATTGTCGCCAATATTTTGTAAAAGGAGACAGTTCCATGCTCAAGTTACAAAAGACATGACTGAAAAATACTGAGAAGCAGTAGATACAGGTTCAAAAACAGCAACAGAAAATTTGAAAGCCCTTACGTATGCAAGCTGGCTGTGGAGTGAAGCTCTCTCCTTGTACAGTTTCCTCTGGCAAACAGGTACCCAATGCTGTAGTTCCCATTAAACAGCAGTCACTCCATTGGGAGTCTATCAGACCATGACAAAATCCCCTTTTGCTTATGGCTGCTGGGAAGGAAGGCTACAAATTCCTCTTCATCATAAAATACCTCACAGTATGGAAAAAGTTCTGAAGTACTGGTAAAGCATTTGGAGACAGATTTTTAAAAATATGCAAGCCAGCTAATGAGAGTCCACCTTCAAGCCCTGACCCCACCGCATGGCATATCTGGCTTTTGTTCCTGACATTATCTGACCATGTGTTTCTCACCAAGTCGCTTGCTTCAGAGATGATTTCCCAGCAAAATACCATGAATAAAAATAAAGGCTCCTCTTTGTAAAGGGGCTTGGACTTGAGGTTTAGTCCTTTGGTGGAGAAAAGGCATTGAAGGTGTGCCTGAAACCACACTCCTCTCTAGAGCTAGCCCGGGGCCCGAAGCACGACCGGAGACAAGGGGCACCATTCTCACCCCTCTGAAATAGGGGACTGGAGGGAGCTGGATGGGGAGGCTGTGGAGCGGCCACATGCCCACGGTGGTCTACATGGGTTTGTATTCCAAGGACAATGGGGTGTTCATTGCAGAACGAGGGACTTACTGGCATCTGTGTATTAAAATAAAAATGTACATCTTAAAGAAATATAATAAAAACCCTGATTTGGCAGTTTGGGCCTCGAAAGTATTGACAACAGTTCAAAACTGTTTTTTAAAAAAATTCACAGTTCTTTCTTTGACATGCTGTTTGTGTCCAGGATGGTGCAAGGAAGAAGAAAAAGTACTCTAGCTTATAAACATAGAGTTGAAAACAGCAACATCTCAAAAACTTTCTAAATGAGGCTCAGAAAGCCCTTTGCAATTACCAGGGAAATAACCTCTGTATCACCAAAGACATAGTGGATATTTTATTTCCATTTTATGTAGGGTGAAGACAAATTAGAAAGATACTGTCTTTAATTAATGTTATGTTTCTGTCTGGCATTAGAGAGAAGTTACTTTTTTTTCCTCACTCATTTGGTGCACGATGATACGTAACATTGAGTCCATTATGTGGCCTCCACAGTGACAGTCTCCTGCCTTCCCTGCAACCAAAGAAGGAAAAAAAAAATCACACTAGTGATCCATCCCTCACGCCCTGGCTTGTGACTAGTCTGAAGTATGACCTTTCTCCCTGTGCAGTATCTCACTGAAGTCAAAAGGGCACAGGCAGAGTAGTTCACACAGGGTAATTTGCAGAAGATGGCATTTGGAATACCACAGGAATTAGTAGGAGACTCATCAGTTAGGATAGTAGCTAAAACTAACTGGATTAAAAAAACTGATACTCACCCATTGAACTTTTATCTTATGGAACACCTTTCCCCTATGAATCTCTGTTGGAGGAATGAGCTGCCTCATTCCCCACATCAGCTGCTGGAAAGCTGATGGAGCCCTGCTTGGGCGCTGGGCTGTGCCTCTGGTGCTGGTTGGGTGACAGGAACCCACCTTGATTTTCCCCAGCACCCCCAGGGAGGGCAGAAATTGGGTTCCTTGGCCACAGCAGATGGGTCGCTGTACCTCCTCCCAAAGTCAAGTTCTGTGAAAAGCAATTAAGTAGATCCAGAGAAAAGGGTTCAGTTCTTACCCGTTGGTGTGCTGCACTGGCTAATAGAGCACTTTGGCTAATAGCTTGTGGCTACTTTGCCCAGAGATCTCCAAAACCCAGAGCACAGATCACTAATTCAAGCCAGCTGCAGAGCCCCCAAGAGAGGTAGACACCCCCGTACCAACCAGAACTGCCGATGACATAACAGGGCAGGAGCCATGATTGTCGACTTGCGTGCATGGGGAACTGAACCAAAAGGACCCTTTAATCTGCAGATCTAAGTCTTAGGTGAAAGAAAAAGTGGACAGAACTATCAGTAACACCATTTCTCGCAGCAGCGTTCATTCATGTCTTTGCATCATTTCTGGGGAGCAACGAGCTTGTGTTTGCACTGCCCTTGGGATGGACTAGATATCTTCAATCCTCTTATTCCTTTCTGCTTCTCCAGTGTCCTTCAGCTACTCAAACTCTGTGCAAAACATTAATTGGAGAGTTTTTAGACATTGCTTTCTAGAACAGGCATTGCACAAACAAGTTAGGAGGCTTTGCCTGCACAGCAGGAAAATAAACTGGGCTAAGGTTTCTTCAGTTCAGCAGTAATGGAGTGGGATTTCATTTAATTTAGTTAAATACTGTGCCTTGACAGAATGAAACGTGATCTCTAAGGCAGAGATTAAAACTGGTGGACCTAGCGCAAACTATTTGGGGTTTTTAATTAGTGTTCTGGTGAATTATCCTAATTAAATTTGTCAGACAATCATAGGATATACCAGTTGTATAGAAGCTGATAATACCTGGCCATTCATCTCCTCTCTGTTAGCTATTACATTCTCTAGATAAAAATAATCTGCCACTGGAAAAAACAGCATTCAAAACATTGAATTTGATGCACTATCACCTAATTAACTTTTTCTTAAGCTTGGAGAAAGATGGAGGAATTGGAGAAACAGCTGTAATTTACAGAGCTTTTGCCAAATTATGCTGTTGGTCACACCCAGAGCTGTACATGAATGCATTGTGCTGGAGGGAAGACCTGGCACAAAACATTATTTGGGAAGGGGAGGGGAGGGAAGGCAAGGAAAGGAAAGGCAAGACAAGGAGAAGGTTTTTCTAACTTTTTTTCAGTTTGTGCTAACAGAAAATTGGCCATCTACTGGACAAAATATTGCTTTGCCATATTAATAACTTGGCTGCACATAAAAAATATTTTCATACTACAGCTTGGCTTTGAACTGTTAACTTTTTTCTTAATAACAGCAATAAAATAAAATAATTCCTCTCACCAGACCCCAGTGACCTAAAATATGTAGCCTTCCTTGGAATTCTGCTAACCTCAGTGGTTTCTGATGGATATTATTTATGCTTCCATATATGCAAACATCATCCACTCATCTATATAGAAAAATGTCAATAGACTGTATTAGAATTTTATATTGTACATGTCTAAACTTACATTTCAGACTTGTGTAGTCATATTGGAAAAAAGGATTTTTGACCTTATAAACTGTCATTTGCAATTTCATACATGGGCTTTAGTTAGCAACTAGCATTCCCAGTTGAATTTCAAATATTTTTTTGCATAATAGTAAAACGTCTACTAGTGATAAAGACACCGTAAGGCAAGAATCAAAACCAGATCAAAAACACCGAGTGGCTTTATTCTGTTTCAGGTTCTTTGATGGAATGATTTTGAAAAACAAACATTTAAAAACTTCCAGTAGCACAAACCCCCCATGTTTCTGAGAACTGCGTTTTTCCCCATGCAGGCTGCTGGAAACCATGGCCTGGCCCTCCAGACAGTATTCTCCTACTCCACTAACCATTTCATCCAGTTTTGCGGCTTCCAGGGAAACCTGCGCTGTCCCTCTCCCCAGCTGGGACAGCCTGTCTGCAGGAAGGTGATGTGTGACAAGGAATTACATTGCTGCTGCTGGAGCAATCCAGGAAGAGTGACGGCAGTCAGAGGGCTTCTCTAAGTTCCTCTAGAAGAGCAAAAACCAGTGACTGGAGAGATGCAGGCTATGGGAGATGTGAAGGTACTAATCTACATGCACAAGATGATAGTTTTCCATGCATGCCTTCCTGGTGCACCTGCCTTCCACCAGTCACTCAATCAGACCAGAGACTATGGCTCAAAATATTTATCAACAGCTGCACACTGATGAGGCATTTTAGATGCAGTTGTCCCGGGAGGTACAGGTTTGCATGATCAAGAATTTAAACCTTTCCCTCCCATTTATTCATGGAACAATTACTGGGGTAGTGTGGAAGAGAGCAGTCTTAAGTTTTGGTTTCTGTTCCCCATAATCATGATGTTTGACCAGATTGTCAATGTGAAGTGCATTTTAGCCATGGCATGGGTGCAGGAGCTGGGGTGCCTGGTGCCTGGGCTCAGCCTCAGACCCCCTACTCACACCATCCCTACTGTTCCTGGCCCTGCCACCTCTGTGGGGGCAATGCCAGTGCAGAAGGGATGTGCAGGACAGCCCACTCCCTCAGTCCAGCCTGGTGGTCCTGAGCAGTAGGAGATCTGATCTTCCTCTGGCCAAGTAGCATATGGTCCACATCCTCCTGGTGACCTTTTGGACCAGGAGGGCTTCTTTGGCAAGGAGAGCAGCAGCACCTTCTCCCATCAGTCTGGTAAACATCGCCGAGCTGCAATTCTCACCTTTGCCTTGTCTGAAACAGCTTCTGCAGGTTCCTGCCAAAACTTCCCATAGCATGGGGGTCTCTGTGCTCCCAGCCAGTGTGAGTGACCAGCTGAGCGCACCGAGACCCAAACATGCTGTTTTTCTAGGTCTTGGGCAGCAAGATGTCTTGCAGCTCACATGCAGGCAGTTCTGAGCACTGGGAGAAGGTGAACTGCAGTCACCACCAAACATTTCAAATCCAATGCAAAGGTACTTAGTCAGCACCTGGAGACTTAGGAAAGTGTGGAACAGGTGTTTCTCTTGCATTTCTGCCCATAAATGCTCTGTGTCGGTCTGCTCTCTCCTCCTTCTTCAGCTCTCCCTGGTTCTCAGTTCCATCCCAGTGACCAGAGAACCAGCTCCCAGTGCGGTCAGGGCCACGTCGGGAAGGAGGACGACCTTCATGTTCCCAGATACGCCTCTCTCTGTACAGCACAACTTCTTTGCCTGGTCATGCTGTTAGATCATATTGCAAATTCATGTCTAATTTGACCCTGAGTTCTCCTTCAGCATTGCCGCTTTCTAGGATTCTCCCTCCCTTTGAATGTCTATGTTTCAAATTACGGTTCCCTGGGTGTACTGGGTTACGTTTTCCCATGAATGTCACTGTAATTTTCCAGCTCTATATTTTTAATCACTCTACTTCCACTTTTACTACCTCTGTTTTCATTGATACTTCCAGTTCCTTCAGATGTATGAAATAAGGACTCTGAAAATAGGGCTGTAGTACTTACTATCTGTTGCTTCTTTCTTTGTTATTAAAATTGCCCCCCGTCCTTTCGCTCCTTCTGTTCTTTATTGAAAATGCTCAAGAAAACCCAGGAGATATCCTTTACATGACACAAACTGTCAGTTTGCCCATTTCCCAGCCTCCATTAGTATTTCTTCAGCATTTCTCACTTTTAGAGTAATTTTTTATCCAATCTATTAGGCCAGTTTGAAAGTGCTTGAAGAAAGATACCTCGGAAGACCATCCATCAATACTTCAATGAATTTTACATACTGAAAAGTGCCTTATTTTATTAGACTACTGATTTTGGGATACTTTGTAAAGGAAATATCTTTTTTTGATGAGTCATCTGGTTTCCACACATTCCCAACTCAAAGGTGATGTCCCCTGAGATCTGATGCAGCAATCAGTTGCAGAGACAATAACCAGCTGAACCTGACCAGAGCTGACACAGGTTTTAGTGAATTAAAAGTCTAGTTGGCTTTAATGGAAGTTGCCCTGACTGCAGATAATTTGTCATTAGGCTTTCTCCCACAGTTTTCTTTACAATTTTGTTTTAGTTTAATATTTATATTACAGTAACAGTCTATCATCCAGGTCAAGAAAACTATATTTCCTTTACTTTGACAAGACAATCAAGAACCATTTTTAAGTCTTATGTTTTTTTCTGACTAATGAGAAGGAGATTTCAGGCTACTTCTTCTTCACCTTTTAAAGGATGAAAATGTTGTGCTACTGAAACTCATGGGCATGGCAGAGTGATTTCCCAGTTACTCCTAATAAAGAAATTCAGAACAGATGTGATATTATATTCTTAGAAAAGAACTAGTAAGGCAGATTTACAGGACAAAACAATATGGTGGGGAAACCTAAGGTATATTTAACACACCATAATAAGTATTAGAAAATTCTACCAGTGTTATACAAGCAGTACTAGAGGGAGGGATAAGACCTCAACTACATTTTCTGCTGCAAATCCTGTGTGCCAGCAACTCAAGTCAGTCATTCCATCATCTCCAATATTTAGTAAGGTTTTGAATTTGTTGTTTGTGAACAGTCACCAAACCAAACACATGCACCAATGGCAAGATTCCTCTGAGGTTTCCAGGGCTCCTGAGAGAACTAAAATTAAACAGAAAACAGACTCAGATAAAGCATTGATTCCACTGCTTCAAGGTGCTTTTGAATTTAGTTCTAACTGTTCCCAATCCCTTTCCTTTGGACTAGTTGAACTGCTTCTTGCTATATTTTTCAGTGAAATATTTCCATCAAAAATTCAGCATGACATAAAGTAAACAAAAAGGGATTATTTTTGAAAAGAACAAGCAAAACCATTCATTTATCAGCAGCAGCTTTTTGTCAACCAAACCCCCATAATAAAAATATTTTTAAAAAGCCATCCTCTCATTAGGTGAGTCCCAAAAAGTTCCTGGTGACCCTTTGCCCAGGCTCAGCCTGGTCCTGTTTTAAGGAGCACTCCCTTCTGGACCCCATCGCTGGCAGTGGGATGTTGCTGTGGTCTCATTGCCCTACCCAAGTTTTGCCAACACCGAGCAGAGAGAAACAATTTCAGCGTTCAGGCTGTCCTTGGTGTTGAACATAACCAGGAAGACCATTAATATTATCAGAATATTGGTGCCATTATTTTTCAGTGTATGATCATCTGTAGTCAGCTCCAAATCTCACCATGCGGAAACATAAAGGCATCAGAGACCACTGGTTTTGTTTGTCTGGGTTTTGCAAGAGTCACATGTTTTGTTCCTAAAGCAAACATTAAAAAAAAAGACATGTCCCATGATCCCATTCCCAGAAGCCAGGTTTTATTCTCGTTTGCTCTAAACCCAGGAACATCAATAAAGTGGCACCAGTCCGGCTGCACTTAGAATCAAATCTCTAACCTTGTACTTTAAGATAGCTCCCAATGTAGAAATAATGCAGTGGTTACATCAAGTTAAATTCTGTCTCAGTTTTACCAATGTATTTTCCATCACCTTCAGTGGGGCCAGAATTCCACCCAGAATATCTTGCTTTCTTTGAGGAAAGAATTTACGTTCACCCATCTGGAGGAAAATACACTGACTTGCTGACAGTACTGCCTGTGCCGAGCATGGAAACACCAACAAGAAACAACAGGCTGCATTAGTCCTCACTGTTGTTTTTTTGAAGTCAAATTGCAGATAGTTTTTTCCCCTGACTTTATTTCTCAACTTTGCAACAACATGCTTTAAACATAATCCGTGTGCAGAACAGGGTTAAAATATAAAATATCACAAACCCAAATCCCTGGACTGAGGCACCAGGGACTTGGGGAGAGAAACTGGTAAACGCTTCTTGTCATTCTAGAAACTATGCCACTGCCAAATCTGCTCATTTCAGAGATTTATTTTGCTAGAAAGGATTTTAATCTTCACATTTCAGTTCCTCAGAGGAGGCAAAATCTTCCAAGTGCAGAGTCTGCAGCAGTGGTGAATCAACTATTGTAATATGCTGCCTCTAAAAATACTTCAGGGTAGTCAGGCATTAGGAAGGCTCCTATTTTGTGTGAACTGATCAAATACAGATGTTGCCAAAGAGTTGACCTTATTGACCGTGACTTAACTAGAGATTGAATGGCAGACAGACGGTCAGTAGTAGGGTGAAACCATGTTTTGGCGGTAGGGTGTAAATGTATATACAGTTTACAGGATGTGAATGACACCGAGCAAACATCTGTTCTATTGATAAATACATGCTTTACTTCCAAAAATTTTTATCCCAGGGAAACATGGTAAAAATAAATACTGCCCAAAATTGTTAGGTGTTTTGTGTGCACGTCATGGTCCTGGAAAGCTTGAAATAGAAAAATATTAAAATGGTACTAACTTTTCTCTCTTCCTGCAATATCAGATTTCATATAAAACTCATCAGCTGAGCAGTGTATTAGTCTTGATCAATGGCAGGAAACCAGGGGATCAAATGTTAATAAATCAGAAACAGATACCTCCACTTGAGCAGAAACATATCACCAACCTGAAAAACAGGGCAAATTATTTGACAACTTTTATATGCATATGCCTGGAGAAAATGAAAGCTTTTCATAAGATTTCCTAAAAGCTGAAGTAAAGGACAAGCATGGAGAACAAGTAACATAATGAAGTAGTGAACACAGAACATGAACTCAAAGGGTCCTAGGAACACATTCATTTTCTTTGGGATTGGCATAATAAAAAATGATTAAATGAAAAGACTTTAGCTAATACAACAACAATATATTTCTATGGCAAATTAGCTCTGTCCTACTGCTATTTCATCCTCTGGTGAAGGTAATGTAGCAACAGACTAGGCCTGTTTTAATGTGTCACTGCCTTTACTCAAGAGCTAAATAGTAGCATCACAATTCCAACAAAATATTTACACTAAGTCTGAAGTGCTCAGAGAGATGCAGTGCTCTTCAAAGCAAGAAAGCTCGTAAAGGCACAAAGACCAGCTTTATCTTTGCTGTTTTTAAGGCGCGATACCTAACTGTAGTAGTTCAAAGTTCCTTACATACATTTCAGACAAGCACCCTTGGAGTGTGGTCTTTAAATTGAAACTATTTGCTCCTGTGCATAGCCTACTAAATTTAATTAGAAAATCCTGGTAGACCAGCAGGACAAAATTTCCCTTCCTTCCTATTTTCTCATTCCACAATCTATCACCTAGAGTAATTAGGACCAGCGAGGGATCATCTTCACTGGATTAACCTTAACTAAATTGTATGCATTCAACATGTGCTCTTTTGATTAACTTGAGCCAGGACTGCTGCCTTTGGTACACCCACCTTGTAATTCTACACACTTAATTAATTTCAGATGAACGGCAAAAAGGATAAGTTGAATTCTCCAATTAATAAACTGATATTAGTTAATGTATTTTAGCTTAACTTTTCATTTTCTTCCTGTGCAAGCATAGGAAAAATAGAAAATAAGAGAGAGGTGGAAGTGAACAATCTTTGCCAATAAGCTTGTAACGACTTTTCAGGGCCTGATCCTGAAGCAGCCTAAGTAGATAATTTTCCCCCTGACAAGGAGAGGAATTTTGGCCAAAGAATCAGTCCCTACATTTAAAGTATAAAATGCAATAGGCAGGAACAGGATTTTTTTTCTTTCAAAATGATAAATAAGCATCATTTAAAACCTCCTCACCTTAACTCAGTTTTCCATATGGTTTCACTCATGCGTGGGTTTTCCTCATTATTAAAAAAAAAATATATATAATGTCACTGGCTATGGGCCCAATCCTCCAGGCCTTAGTCCCACAAGCGTATTTTTCTCTTCTCTACTGTCATGAGGAGCTGCCTAACAGCCTTGTCTTGCATGTGTTCACCCAGATAAGTAACTAACTTTGCTTTTAAATCTAACCCTAGTGAATTCAACAGTATTTGTCAGAGGGGTTGAATTACTCATGTAGAAAAATATTTGCAGGAATAGGCCCTAAAAATGTTACGGGAAACACAAAAAAAAACACCCAGAGAAAGACAGGAGGAAAATATTCACCAAATTAACTCAGATGCTAATTATGAAGCAGAGCTCTTATTCTCCTCTGAGAAAATACTGAGTCTCTTGCTTTTAACGTGTAGCTCTACTGAAGTTTCTTCTGACATTGGTAAATGTGTGGTTTCAGAAAAATTGACAGGAATGAAGTTAAATCTGCATTTAAGTATTTTGCTGAAATGGAGATTGGCTGTTCAGCATCTTTCAGGATTGAATACTAAGGGAGAGCAAAACCAGGATCACAGAAAACAAGATCTTTTCAGTTAGACATGTTTTTAAAATTAATTCTGTCTCAGTAAAATCATTCACAGTTTTTTCATCACAGAAATCAATATTCTAACAAATGCTGCCAGAACCAAATATTAGATACGTAACTATTGATGGTGTATCTAAGGTAGCTATCAGCACCGCTGTTTGTGCATGGTTTATATTAATTGCCAATAGCTGACTTTTCTACTAAGAAGAATAACAACAAATAGCTGTAGGCAATAAGCTGACCTAGTAAGATTTCTTTTTTTCTTGAATTACTATTTGACTATTTCATCAAATCATCAAATATTATTTTGTTATACACGTGTTTATTATAAATTAACATTTGTCTACTATTAAGAGTGAATTATTTACTGCTGATTTGATTTACAGTCTTTAAAAAATCATAGGGAAATTTGTTGAGGAACGGCATTAGAAAAAAAAATTCAAAACATCTAAATAGTTAATGAGCCTTTGCCTCTCTGCAAAACATACTTTGACATCCCAATCAGTTTGGTAATCTCCCAAGTCATGTGGATACCTTTCTCCATTTTACCTTCCACTTGTAATTCTTAAAAAAAAAAAAAAAAAAGTCAGACAAAACAGTTTGCATAGTAAAATCCCTAATGAGAAGGGAGGAAGTAATGATAGATTGTCTTTAAGTAAAATTGTCAGCATTTTGGGTCATTTTAAAACCACAAAACTTGAATGCATGCAATTTCTGCCAAATTTCCACCGCATTTCCTTTTATTATATTAATTTCAAGAAAACAATATAATAAGCTTACATTTTTAAGAGTCTGTTTAGAAATGATTAGAAAGATGCAAAGAATACTTGTGATACAGAAAAAAGTGATGGAGAGAGCAGAAAATAAAGGCTTGCTTAATACTGACTTACCTCGTAGCCAGTCAGTGTGCAAGATCTTACAGCTGAATACCTTGTTTTTATTAGTGTCAAGTACTTGATTTAAAGTAAGACCTCGTCACCTTACTGAGAGATATTTTTCCTGGGGTATATGCACGTATCTATTTATCTATTGAGTGTGAGTATGTATATACACACACCTAGCAGTAGGCCTGGTTAGTGTCGGCTTGACTGAGAGAGGATGTTAGTAATTACTATTTCTCTAAACACTACTTTAGCATAGTTTAGCGTATCAGCTGGCTTCTGCTGCCAGAGGACCTGTGTTGCCTACTGGAAGTGGCTGCAAAGCCAAAAGACACAGTAGGGGCCATTTCCATCCCTGTGGAGCTCAGTGGCCTTCTGCTGTTGATTCAAGAGAAAAGGATTTTGCTTGGCTATTTTTTGGGCTGTCTGCAGGAGATGGGGAGCACCTCTGAGCAGTGCTGGGTGAGGAAGCCCAAGACTGGGCAGTGGATGCTGGGCCGGTGTGTCCCAGCTGGGAGAGAGAAGAACAGCCGTAGCCACACCACTGCTGCCCACCGAGCCAGAGCTGCTGGTCACGGAGGAGAAATTAAACTTTGGCAGATGCTGAAAACAGCAGCAATGGCACTTCTGTAGGAGCTGGAACTGTCCCCCCATCTGCACAGGGATGCTTTTTGAAATGGACTTTCTCCGATCCCTCTTTGCTTCCTTGTGAATATGTTTTCCAGGGATCAAAAGCAATAAATAAAAGCTGAGCGCTGTTAATTTACCAAGTGATGCTGCAAACTTACACAAATGTTTTTCCCTTTTGCAGGCAACATTTGTACTGTTTTACAAATAGACCAAGTAAGGTTCTTTTGCATTAGCATGAAGACAAAAAACAGCCTGCATGCACTAATGGTAGAACAAGCCCATATCGAGAATAACTTCTGGTCTTACATTTTATGAGCCCAGTAAATCAAGAGCATTAAGGAAAAATATGACATTGCTGTTTCATGCAGTGTCTGCAACACAGAAATTTTCACGTGAAGGAATAACAGAAAAAACAAGTAAAATGTATCTTCCCTTCACACCATTTATTATTTTATGGTTAGGTCGCTTTTAATCTCTCTTTTAGCTCTGAAGAGTTCCTTGAAACAACTTTTTGGGTTTTTTGGTGGTCTCTCTAGTTCCTTTCCCATGAAAACAAAAAACTTGCCTGGTGATATACTTCACAACACACACCTTTCACATATTCTCTGTATATGTTGATTTTCTAAAACAGTCCTTTACATGGTTGAGAGCTTTCCATAGTATATCACCAGCTGGAATGTTACACACATTTAATTTTTACCTTGAAGTATTCTTACACCAAATCATTAATCTCTATTGTTCAGTTTTGACTACAGTATTATTAAACAGTCCATTAAATAAAAAGAAATGTAGAGAAAGTACAAAACGGCACAGTATTATTCTGATGACAGATTCCTGGTGGTCCATCGTATATAAAACTACTTATTAGGAATATGTTTCAAACAGGCACCATAACGCTTATACTTCATAGTCATTAAATTTAATTGTATAAATAGTTACTGACTGTATTTGGACTGTTTTAAAAAAGTGCATGGGTAATAAATCGCCTCGTGAAAAAAAAATTCTGGAACATCCTCAGCCGCAACTAGGAGACAACCTCAATTTTTTGTCAATATCTACAGCAATTAGCTCTTATATTGAACAAAATTAAAACTCGATCCTTCAAGAATTTATACACACAAGTAGTCCTACAGGAACCAATCAATACCCTCTGTAGCTGTGGAAATATTCATATGCATATCATAAGTATGTGTTTTTCAGGAAAAGGATGTATTTTTCTAACAATGAGTCATTTTTAGGGTTCAATCCTGCTTTCTCTACATTTTGGCAGAACAACCCATGTTAGTAGGAGTAGGATTTATGGCAAATGCAACATAAATTCTGAAGGCAGTAAACATATTTTTCCTTTTAGTGCAGTGGTGGCTGTTAATATTAAATCCTATATTCGACATGAATAACCACCCAGCAGGGTGAAACAGAATACAGGGTAACTCCGGCATTAAGTGATTTTTCTGCTGCCTACACAGTGCTTTTAATATTGACACGTGCTCTGCATACTTCCAGTTTTTTTCTTAAAAGCCTTGGTTCCATACAGAGTATTTTTACACTGAGCAAGAGCTAGTGAAATGTAGTACCTCTTATATCAGACCATTCTAAGCCGTAATGTAATTGGTACTATTTATTGAATGAATTCCACCAAAGGTAGAAGAAAGATAGAGCTGCTGCTTTCAATTATGTAATCAAGAATGTAAAAAAGCAAAGCTGTAGATCTGGGATGGAAATCATTATATCTGATACACCATGTCAAACAACAATAGTGTTTGTGCTAATCACATTTTAGAAGACTGCTATTGTAGTTGATTTTACTACAAAATGGAAAACACTGAACAATAAAGTCTTCTGACCTATCCCAAACTATACTGTTTAATCAACTCAGTTCTAGATCATTGTTGGCTTAGACAGTAATCCAATATGTTAGTTCCAACAGATTCTCTGCCATCACTATTTGAGAAATCAATATTGAAGCCAAATCAGACTCCTACCAAGAACTCAGCAGTAATGACAACCTGATATCCATCCAGCTATTAAACATTGTGGCTTGCTTTAAATTCATCTGTTGCATTCACAGTTAAATAGATTAAAGCTACAGCTTTTGGGCCAAAGACACATAAGAGACTCCCACCTAGTAGAAGTGTTCAGCTCTCAGTGGCCAGTTAGGGGCTGAGACCTTCCAGCGCTGGGTGTCATTGAGGAATGAGCACTCTGAAAATATGTCTCAGTCTGAGATCCCATTCTCCAGAGCAAAAAGGAAGGATTGTGTCCTCCCTGGCATCACTGAGAAATAATGGCAGTCCTATTTCCAAACCACACCATCAGTCAACATACCCCTGCTCCCCACTTCCCTTGGGGGATTTCCCTCCCTGATGTCGCCCTCCTCCAGAGGGGATCCGAAACCCTGCCTACGTACCCCAGAGGGTATTCCTGCCCCTGCTTGACTTACATGGGTCAGCCTGTGCCCTTGCCAGCTCCAGAGCTGCAGGCACTGCCACCTCCCCTGCCCTCACGGGGGCTGGCAGAATGTGCACAAATACCATGAATAGTTAGTGTGATGGGAGCTCCAAATCCCTTGTAAATGTCACCAATAATCTCCAAATCAGGGCAATGCAGAGAGCAGCCTGACTGCAAAGCCAGCAAGGAACGAACTGGTGTTTAAATATCAGTAGGATATATGCTGCATGGTTGCTCATGGAAATTGGCAACTAGTGAATTAATCAACATGAATCCACAAAGCAAGAAGCAGGAATCAGATGATCTTTATAAATTATTAGAGCCAGAAGAGATTTATCTCTCTTATTGCTTCTCCTTGAATGACTTGTGAGGCAGATTAAGTCTATTTGTCTATTATCCTAATTAGATCCTTCAATCTTATAAAAAAAACTACCTCTGAGAGAAAACCATGTGTATGAAATAAACACATGCATTTTGCTCCTGTTCAGATAACCATCAAAGTGATTAAACCTTTGTAAAGTCATTAACAATGTTCATACAAGATTGTTTATTAGGTCTTAATTATTCAAGATACCAGAATATCACACGCTTTCATTAGCTATTTTAGCAAATGCATAACTACAGTATCTCAACATAATGACTTTATTTGTCTTTCTTGTTTTCTATAAGTTTTTTTTTTTTTTTTTTCCTTTTCATGATCATTTCCTATAAACAGATATATTATATGTAACATACATACACTTCAGGAATGTCTTCATTTTTATCCTGGCATTCACATCTGTCCTTGTTTAATGCTCTGCTGGTGGTCTGGCTCCATGGTATGCCCACTGCAATGTTCATCTTAAACAATATTTACATTGATTAGGCACCCCAGTGCACCAGAGGCACTTATTAGAAAATGAACACAATATCCTGGGATAACAGCAAATATCTAACTGTTTTCTTTCTGAACCTCTATTAATGTTTTGTTTAAGTATATAAACAATTGACTGTCAAAATGGGAAGGTGACAGAAAGAACACTGTGTGAATGTATAATATAAAACTCTCTGTGTGCAAAACATGCAGTTGATAAACATGCAAGGAATGGTCACAGTGATGCATTTTTATAGAGATTATCGTAGTACCTGTTACAATTCTGAACACTTTCTTTTATGTGTAGGCACAGTAAAACCCTGTCTTGCCACTAAAATCTTGTAAGCTCAATAAATAAAGCATAAAAGTGGAGTAGAAAAGCATATTTGTACAAACAAAATTATGGCAGGATTAAATATTTTGCCTACATCTCATAATATGCCTGTGGCAAAACCAAAATTGAACTCTTACTCCGTGACAGTGAGGATAAGCCATTAACATAATCCATTAAAAAAAAAAAAGCACTGATTAAAAATTGACATTAGTCATATGAACAAAATTATGTCTGTGCTACTGCTTTCCTGGACATGGGCAATGCATGTTAGCACCGAGTAATTTATATGTGACATAAATAACCATAGACAAGAAGGTACAGTGTGACAGCCATCTTCCCCACATGTCTGGCCAGTAAAAGCTATCGGTCAGTGGTTAATAATTTCTTAAGCTACTACACCCTGCCTGCCTGTAATCCCATTGTCTTCTGTGCATTAGCAACACGTTTCTCAGTTTCTTCACTTACCTTAAGTCAATTAACATGAGGATGATTCCCAGTTAAGGGTTTGAAATGCTTTGAAATGTTTGCTCAAATTACAGATCAAACCCCATTCTTGATTACTCCATCATTTTTAACTTGTCCTGCATAAACAGATTGTTTATCAGGTTACAGATTGTCCTGACTCCAGTGATTAATAGGAGTGAAGCAAATATCCTTCTCTAGGGAAGATGCACCAGTGACGATCTACTGCTTTGGACGGGGAATGCAGAAACACACAACAGAGAACGTGTGTGAAGATATGTGTCCCTGCTTTGCTCTGATAGGTTTTTCACCATGAAGGTGGTGAGGCCCTGGAACAGGCTGCCCAGAGAAGCTGTGGGTGCCCCATCCCTGGAAGTGTTCAAGGCCATGTTGTATGGAATTTTGAGCAACCTGATCTAGTGGAAGGTATTCCTGCCCATGGCAGGGAGGTTAGAACTAGACTATCTTTAAGGTCCCTTCCAACCCAAACCAGCCTATGATTCTTAACATTCAAGTTACAATACACTTTCTCTTTTCTCTACAGTAGTTAGGGGCTGGACTTAATTCTATACAGCAATTTTGAGGATGAGAAAAGTCTGAAGTATGTTGTCTACCTGGCATGGCTGAGTCCAAATTGGGTACTGTATTTTGTTCTGGATGTGAAGAGGTCCCTAGAAGTATAAAGGTCTTTTCTGATTGCAACGGACTGAGCTACTAAACTTGGAAATATTTCAGTTGAGTGGTGCTATGTAAAGTCACAGCAAAGCCCAGGTGAAAATGGGCTAAGAAAAGCCAGAGAGCAGTTTGGGCAAATTGCTTGAAAGTGTTTCAGTATGGGACCCCAAAGCTTCAGCTGGGTTGGTTATTTGCCAGGGATCACTAGAGAACAGGGAGCACAGAGGCAGTAAGGGACAGTAACACAAATAAAGAAGACGCTTGGGTCTGAAAAACTTTTGGTGTGGGTTTTTTTTTTGTTTGTTTGTTTGTTTTTGTTTGTTTTGTTTTTGTTTTTGTTTTTTCCCTTTCCTGAAATCTAGCATTTTAACCTCTACCAAGAGAAAAGTTTAAAAAAATCCAAAGTTTTGATTCTTGTTAGTAAGTCCATATTTGCCAGGAAAGAAGGGTGCTCACTGCAAATGTTAAATGCATTTTGTATGAACCCTCATCAGATATTCAGGAACAGTAGGAGCACAAGCAGAGGAACAAGCTGTGAGGAGTCAGGGAGAAGCAATGGCAAATAAGAGGGTGTTGCGAAACTCAGTTTTCATCAGTGGGTTTTGTCTCCTCTAGCATCAGCTGCTTCTGTCTCCAGTTGCATCCTCCAAGCAATGAAAGAGCTGGAGGAGAGCTCCAGTATCATACGTATCTTCCTGATGTTTTATGCCATTATGGGGCTTCATGCCCACACTGAAGAGCAGTCCGGAGAGCAGAGGTGTCTCTGGGACTTCATAGGAACAAACTGTGCATGATCAGAGGGAACTGGCTGAAGCTGTGAAGTGTGAGCCCCTCAATCTGACCCTAGCTCAAGGGCTGCCTGTGTCCTCTGTGTGCCATGCCACAGATGCCAGAGACCTCCAATAACAGCAAAATGGACATAGAGTAAGAAGGAGCTAATCCATCAGTGCCATTTGAGAATAATATTTGAGAGATGCTGGCAATATCTAAAAGTGTTAGCAAAGGCAGTCTTCTATGACCTTCTCCTGGGTAGGAATAGCATTTTGTGTCTGGCTATGAAAACTTGCTGGTGGAGATACTGTACTACAGGATTTTACTCCCTTTAAGAGAGAGGTTGTTTTTACAGCTTTCTCCTTGGTTCAGAAAGGGTTTGAGGTGCCCAGAAAAGATTTTGAGGTTACTCTTAGCTGAGAGTCATGACAGTACAAAACACAAAGCCCTTTCTTATGACAACTTACAAATTTGGAGCTTTCATACAAACAATCTATGTGCATATGTGTAGACTTGTTCAAGACTTGTTTAAGTCTGCACAAAAGCTTATAAATACATAACTATCTTAGCAAAACTCTTGTGCTGATTTATTAGCTGAGGAATAACATGCATTCCTCTGCTTTTTATTAAAATATTGTTGATGACGATGGAAAGGAAGAGATTTCATTTTCAGAATAGGAAGAAAAAAACCCTGAAAAAACATCCTAAGTAAAAAGATCCTCTTTTGAATTAAATGGTGTTCTAGTATTTTTTTTAAACCATTCCCTCTAAATCTCGGAATCCTGTACTTAGCTTCTGAATGTTCCGAAAAACTTGGGGATGGAAAAGAGCAGTCATTAAATGCTGTGAACCAAAATAAAGTTTACATGTACAAAATGTCACTTTACTGCGGCATGTGAGTAAGAAAACATCTGTCCAAAAAAGTGATTGATTCTGACATATGTGAAGTAGGTATAAGCAAATAAAAAGTAATTCCTCTAAATCTTGTTTTGCAGCAGTGGTTAAATGTGAAAAATAATGCAAGCTATATATTTAAGATGCAACACAAATTAAATATGGTTGTGTTCAATCCATCTCAGAAATATGAGATCTATCACCACATTTTGTGTCCCAGAAGTTCGCCAGGACTGTTTTATGAACTCTTACTAGTTTATTTTTTAATATTAAAAGATGGAAAAGGGCCTCTTTCTGTTTCACTGTTCTGTACCAGTGAATCATGGGTCCCTTGCTACTCTGAGAGGAAAGTTGTTTTAGTAATTCTGGAAATAAACCTACTGCTAAGTCAGCATCGCGGCTGAAAATGACAAGTTTCATATTAAGAAACACATTAGAAATAGTAAGTAATGGTGTATCTCTTAGCCTCCCCCATTGAAATTAGCTGGTGTGTGAGGAGCTGATTTAACAACTGCTGTATATACTGGGTGTGAGAAATAAGTCTCGTATATTGTCAGCATGAAAAATCAGGTTCATTTCATAGGAAAGAGGATAACAGAATTCAAGCTAAAATGCAGAGCTGTGATGGAAGCAGCACTAGTATTTTATTTACAATGGCACTCCTCTACAAAATTCTTAAATTTAGCCCTAAATCAGATCAATACGAAGAGATTTTTGTTTTCAGTTTTCTCTGCTAGGTGATTTTCAAAAAAGCTGTTTTAATAGCCTTTCTAAATCAGTGTATACTTACAGATAAACGAGTAGGATTTTGTTACTCTGTTTATCTGGAACTCTACCTTTTACAGAGAAAATAATTGGAAACAAAACATTTCCCAGCAATCAGTCTTTTCTTTCTGATTTGCTAAACATGTCCATATGTAGTTATTGCTTATATTTGGAAGATTGGTAGTAGTTTTAGAGGAGAAATATGCTACAACTGCAAATTCAGGTAGTCATTTGGCAGTCATAGGGAGAAGTCTTTGTATTTTTTGTGGTAAAAGGAGCTCAGTAACTTACTGCTACTTATACCTAAATATTGGACAACATTTTCATGGCATAATTTTTAGTCTCTTAGAGAAATACAGTAGATTTTTCAGATAGTACTCAACACCTTGCTGTGGAGGAGAAAGCTGCTGCATCCTTCGCCCCTCCACCTCTGGGCCAGATTCTGCCCCACGATTGTCCCCAGCTTACCTCTGCAGCCGCCACCGCGGCATCACTCCTTTACATGCTCTGAAATCTGAATTTTTGCCAGTGACTCGTCTTCAGAAGATCCAAAGTCCAGTGAAACAAATATGATTCTCAAAACTGGTTTCAATTTAATTTGAACCAGAGTCAGCTCAGAAAATTTAAAAAAAAAAAGCAGTCTCTGATAGGCAGGATTTCTTAAAATGTTGCAGTTCTTTGATTATAATTTGGGTTTCTAGCCCAGGGAAATGCTGCATATTTGTGTGAAGTGCCTCCTGACTGTACAGAAGCATTCACTGAAGTCTTTCACTGTCTGTCTGTCTCTTTTCTGCCTTTAAATGCCTCACCGAAAACTGGACCCAAAGCTTACTGGAGACTTCTACAAATACATAAATATTTCCAACTAGTAATAACACAATACTAAATATTAGAGTCTACATTAGAAGCATCACTGTGACATCGCACGTTTTAAGCTGCAAAATTTTTGCAGAGGAGAAGAAACCATTAGTACTAAAATAATGTGCTTGTTAAATAACTTTACACAGGTGTATCAAGAATCATATTTTTAAAAACATTAATATTCGCTGGGACTTGTTACCAGCAAGTGTCACTATGAAAGATAATGAAAAAACTTACTGTAAAACCTCCGAGTCCTTTTTCTTTTCTTCTCCTCTCTCACTGTAGCATGAATATGTGGTGAAAAGTCAGAATTTTGCAGAAGAAAAATATTCCAAGACACTGTAAAAGCGTCTTTCCCTTCCCCACAGCCCAAGGGAACACTGACTATTTCAATAATCAGTGTGAACTTTTTGGTTATGATTTCTGTTTCCTTTCTCTGTCTCTCCCTCCCTCTCAATTTTTTTCCACCATCATACGAGTATTACTGTTTTCTCAATAAAGGAAGTAGAAGAGCTGTGTGACAGCATTTATTTTAAGAAAACACAAAACGTGTGTTAAAATCAGAGGTAGTTTAAAAAGAAAATATCAGGAGGGAGTTACAATCTTAAGAGAGGGGCAGAAAGATGAGAAATACTACAGGACAGCAAATTACAAATACTGAGCCTTTGCTCAACATGAAAAGCAGCACCCATAGAGAACAAATCCCACACATTTTACTTTCATCCTAGCTTCACTGGGGAGCAGTGCTCAGATGTGAATAACCGTGGATTATCGTCAGTATAATGGAATCCTGCAATTTACCAAAAGGAGCAGGAAAAATGGACTTTCGCTAGAACTTTCATACTTTTCAGTCAATTTTTACTAGTCAGACATATGGACTATGTTAGCACTTCAGGTTACTGGCCCAAAGTCAACCTTGAAAATTAATTTCCCAGAAATACAGAAATTGCCATTTTTCACACCTTCGATAGAGAAGGCCAAAACAAGTAAAACTAAAAGCATTCAAATACTAGGTTTAAATTAGTTGATTTCCTCTGAAATAGCAGCTCTATCAGGATGACAGAAATCTTGGTATATAGAGGCATGTGGCCCATCACAAATCTGGTTATAATTATGGGTTTCAAAACAATATCTAATAAGCCGAGGCCCAGACAGCAGTGTGCTATAGTGGAATACATCCAGTATTCATTAGAGATGTACAATCTAGAAGTCCAGGGTTTAAAGACAGTTTTCAGACACAATTTTCCCACTTGTCTCAGGAATAAGGTAGAATAGCAAAAACAGAGGTAATAAAACGTGGTCAACCTCAATGACTTGGCATGCATTCTTGGCAATAGTAAAATAGAGAGACCACAGCTTAGCTCTGAGAGTGAACTTGCAACACCCTGAATTTTGCATCCTTTTCTTTCTGTGGCTGTTTTTGTTGGATCGAAGAAATCATCCATTTACTTGTATTTTCAAAGATGACACACCAAAAATTCATCTACCATAAAAATACACTTAAATACACCACCATCTCTGGGAAATAGCACATTTCTCTCTGTGAATTATTGTGATTCGCCAATTATCACAAAAACTGAAAGAGATACTGATATGCAGTAAAGATGGAAGAAGAATTAGTGTTGAGGGATAAAATTATGAAACTTTCCTTGGCTTTTCTGCTACTGGTTTTGGGTCTGTATGAGAACACCCCTGGCTAGCTTGCCTGCGTGATCTGAACCTGTAAATCCTGGATTTAAAATCAAGATCCTCAGCTCTTGGAGGTAAAAGATGAAGCCCATCAGTGAAGAGACAGAGCAGACTCGTAAAATTCCATATGTGCTATTGCCACAAGAGGGGAACATGTCCCAGTGCCAGAGTGGGAAATATCCAGATTAACTGTCCAGCCTACAGTTGCCAAAACGAGAACCAAAAGTGCGGTGTGTAAATATATACATAATCATCCAGAAGAGCTTTTACCTTTGGATTGCATATTTGCAACAACTCACTCAAATGGCAGTTTAATTTAGAGTGATAAAGCCATATGTATTTGTTATTATATAGTCTTTCTTAAGAAAAATGCATCTTGGACTTGGTAAACATTGCCTCCGAATATTGCTTATTCATAGGAAAAAAAAAGCCCTTTTTTTAACAGACAGACATTTTCTAGCAAAACAGACTTTTGCAAATGTACCTCTCATTGAAAAATACCTTATTTGGTGCCTGTGAAAATAAAGAGTGACTGTTTAGGAGACTGATGTCCCTCTGCTACAAATACATGCTGCAAATAACACTAAGGTGATTGTGACTTTAAAAGAACTAACTTCATTGTTTGGCTTCAGCACAGTGTGAGAGGGATGCAGAGGGTGAAATCTCTGGATCATATACCAAAATAAACATTTCCAATCTAATACACACACACATAGAGGGAACAGTTAAAATGTAACAATCCCCAACCCGATATAAAATCTGGTACAACAGAATCTGTTAGAAAAAAAAAAATAATCACCATGCTTATAAATGTATTCTATTAAATTAATTAGAAATATTTCTCCAGATTGAGCCATTTCTGGGTTCTAAAGGTGCACAGGTACTTTGCATCAGTCTGAAATGTTCAGAACCAGGACTGTGTGTCAATATGTAAACAGCCCTCTGACGTGATGGTGTCACTCTTGCACTTAAACACCAGAGGCCTTATCCAGGAAAGTATGGAGCAGGATGGAGTGCAGAGGCCACGCTGATGTGTAGGTGCTGAGAGAATCACTCAGCACCTCCAGGGATCAGATTGCAACATGGTGCAACCAGCACAGTGGGGCGCAAGGCAGTAAAAATTAGATTTGCCATCAAAAAAATTAAAAAAGCAAGATATGACTTACTGTCACTGAAGTTCAGACATACGTTAAGGAACGAAAGCCAGTTGGGTCCTCAGTAAGCTACTTTAAGCAACTAAAAATACTACTACCACAGCAATATCTTGAGATTTTCTCTCAAAAACAGATAACAATTTTAGCTAGGTTTGTAACGCAAAGCATAAAATCCTTTAAAATAAATTACTTCCCATTTTCCCTCTGTTGCACAACAGCTTCCTTCTTCTTGTTGCTGGGAATGTTGGAGTCCCAGGGACAACTGGAGCTGGCTCTGCCCTCGCATGGCAAAGGTGCGTGGGGATTTGGCAATTTGCTCACTCAGACCAGATGAATATCTCAATTACTAATTCTCAATGAGTAGATAGAGACACATGTATCACAGTCTTTTTTTTTTTCTTGGTGTGGGGGAGGCTGAAAGAAGGAAGACACAGAGAAGGAGCGGCAGCTCAATGTTTGCACTTAACACCATGTGGGGACTGACTGCTGAAACAAGTCCCATTTTAAAGTGCATGGCTTGGTTTCTGACAGCTAGTGAGGTTTTCCTCAAACTGAAAGAAAAAGTCATGGTTGTCTTCCAGCAAAGAAGTTGTTTTTGCTGTTCCTTACCCATGATCTCCTGAGGTGATTCTGGTCAGAGGTAGCAGCAGCCTGTCCTTTCTATTCATCCAGCTCCTCTGTTCCTCTCTCCCACTGTTGATACACGAGATTTCACTATAGCAGGAGAAGGCAGGGTGTTTGCTTTCAAACAGGAAGAAAAAAAGGACACACTCCATCTGGGGTACAAATTTAACCATGAGTTCCTTGTATGACTAAGTGTGACTATGTACCATCCTAAGTTTCCCTTCAAAATCTGACATGGACAGAGGTTGGTGAATACATTCATGCTTGAAATGAATTTAAGCAACGCTGTGCTAAAGGGCAAAGAGTGCTTCATTTCAGAGGGAGGTCAGACTCTACTGCTATCCCGAGATGTCACAAGGAACGACTAAAAATAACTGCCAGAAGTGGATTCCTCATTTGCTGTGTACCAATTAAGCGGGACCCAGCATAGCCTAGGTCATGCATAGATGGCGGTGAATGTAAACGCAGCCTGGCTCTCGCATTCTCCCCTTCTGAACTAGCTGAGGAGCCAGGCAGACCCCCCCAGCTGTTCCTGTGCGTATGCCTCCGTTCACCCTTCCTGCTGTAGATTGATGCTTCCAGCGAGCGCTGGTACGGGGATGGATGGCATCCAGAATGACTCATAACAAAGAGCATATGGCAGGACTAGACATAGCGATCTAACATCTGTTGTGCTGCCTGTTATTAAAATTTCTCACTTCTATTGGAGCTAGTAACCAAAACCAATAAATATTGTCTTCACAGATCCTACCTGAGGAAATTCCATATCCTCTTGGTTTTCTCACAACTAATTCTGTTCAGTGCAAAAGATGAGAATTATTTCTTCTTTAGGTATTTAAAACCATAAAAATTCACCAGGAGCTGTTTGAAGATCTATACAGAACAATAACTTGTCTTTAAGCTTATTCCTGTCCCAAAGGTTTCAACGACTCTCCTATTCCACACCTCAAGAGTCAAAGTTCTGTGGTCACTGCACTAAAAGACAGACATAAGTTAAAAATAAACAGGACGAAAAAGCACCTTCCAAAAAAATAAATACGTGATAAGCTCACTTTATAGTCTCCATTACAGTGTGGTAGAGGCCACTGCAACCGTACCTAACACAGGAACTGTATCTGAAAGAAGCAAGAAGCATTGCCTCTATTTAATTTTTAAGTTTTTTTTTTCTCAGATAATTTTTCTTCAGAGATGAGTGGGACTGCAAGTGTAGACGTGTAAAACTGGAAAATCAGCTGATGAAGCAGAATGTCCACTTTGCAAAAGATTCACTGAGTGAGGACATGAAATATAGTGGGCGGCTCCTTGCAAGCAGAGATTAAACCATGTATCAAAACTAACACATCGACCATCAAAAGGTATCCAAAGAACAGCATTGTGACTGGATGATCTAAGTTACTCCCTTTCAGCCGAGAGATGCAAAGAGTTGCCAACAAAAATGTTAGGATTTGACAAGACTTGGCAAATTGCTGGGATATAAATTCATGTTTTGTGAGTTAGAAGGCCTTCCAGGAGATGTGACAAATCCTGAAAAAGGGTGGAAAAGCATGCACGGCCCACAGAAACTTACTCCCTTTTCATGGACCTGCCAAAAGAAAGGAAATACAAAAAAAAAGTGCACAAGAGACTTGCCAGTGCCAGACTTACCATTTCATTTAATAAGCATACTTCATAAAATGTTGAAAAAAATAAATGATTGTAATAAAGGGTACATATATTACAAATAGTTACTAGTTCAGAAAGCAAAATTTTCGCCCTAGGGACAGAGAAGCTATTGATACTGGGATCAAATGTCCTAACCCAAAGAATCGCACAAACACACACACAAAATTAATAATGCTATTAATGGTTATCTCTAGCATGTATATGCAATATCTCTTGCAACATTGGCTATTGTTAATATTCCACATGTTACAGGTAGTGGTAGAAGCCATTAACTGCCATCGACTCCTCCCAAAGTGAATGAAAGATAGAGCTATGCAGTGCAGGCCTGGAAGAGGAGCAAAAAATTTACTTTCATGCATGTCAGGTATTGGATACTGTCCTTCATCTGATGAGTCGTGGTTCATAACAAGTAGGGATGGGAAAGCAAGAAAGAATCTATTGCAGAGCATGAGCATGACTCAGGGGAGAAACCGCCTTTCTTGGGGTCTGTGTGTGCCCTGCCTGAAGCTTTAAGACACAAACAAAGCCATCGGAGCTCTTCCCAACTCATTATGCAGGTCACACACCTGTGGCTTTAACAGGTTTCATCCTCAATGGTGGTGGTGTCAGTGACAAAGTGGGCCAGTGACCAGGGCTATTCAAACACCTTTCTGAAGAGCCACCCAAGCAGAAGGGAAGGATGACGTTAATGTTGGATGGAGCTGGGAGCTGTGAGACAGCACCAAGAAAGAGCTGAATATAAGCAAAGCGTTTTGTGGCTGAGATCACTTATTAGGCTACAGAAAATCCTCACAATAGAAACAGTGCACAACATATTCAGTTCACTTTGGAAATATAAATCTGAAAGCATGTAACCCAGAGCAATTCTGACATGTCAAGATCTTGTAGTGGATGTGGGACTGGTTTCATACAATTTCAAGCAGCCTCCAACATGCTAAACAAAAAGTTCTTTGGAGTTAAACTGCAGAGGAATGTGTCTTAAATGATAAACAAAGATAATTAAACACTTCAAGACTGATCATGTATAGTATTTATCAGCAGAGATTCTGCATTTTAAAGGATCTTAAGTAAAATGGAACTAATTGCTCAAAAACTTTTCCTTCCTTTGCTTTTTAAAAAATGTGTCTCCTTTAATTTCCTGAGATAAAATGTGACCTTTAGAATATAAGGTTGCTCATAATTAAGCATTCTAACATACAAAGTGATGGAATTTACTTTAAAATATTGCCCTCTGCAACTGCCTCATGGGATACACATCTTGTTTTCCAGATGGTAACAGAATGTAGCAGTTGTGTAGTTATGATTGGATCAGTGGATTTTATTATATGAATGCCTATACTAATTTTCCATTTTGATATGCATCTTCTCTCTGTTCTCTGATGACTGAGACCTTTAATAATATTATCTGGAGTACAGTGACATCTGAATGGGCCCCCAAGCACAAATTTAAATTGGTCACTTCAAGCACACAGTCTTTCACGTGGTTAAGCATTCTTGCAATACAGCCAAAATATCTGTGACACCATCTTCATCCAATGCCATCCATCCTCATTCAGTTACATAATTTGCTAGCAACTCTTATTTCTTCTTCCCAGCCCAGGTGCACAGCTTGGCATCTCCCTTCCTCCTCATGCTGCCTTCCCAATGCTCATTTTCACATTTCAAGATGACAGATGAGAATGACATGGAACAAAATGCCCACATACAATCATCCTCAGATCTTTTCAGCCTCTTCTCACTTCACCACTGCAGAACTGGATCCAAATAAAGAAAAAAGTCTGTAAAACAAGTTGTCAAAATCCTTAAAAAAGATATCAGATTCCTTTCAGTTTTCCAGGACTCTGTCATTTCCTACCCCAAATGCATTGACTCCCCACTTACACTCTAAAAACTAAATACACACCATCAGTCAGCTCTCAGCTCAGCATTCCCAGATGAATTGAAGAGTTGCCCTCCCATGTCCTTCTCCCTTTCCCCCAGCTGGCATGCATATTTAAAAAGATATATACATATGCATATATGTGTGTGTGTAGCAAATATACACTTCTATACACACACAGAGACAGAGAGAAAAATCTTGAAGATTACCTAATTTCTTACATAAGTGTGGATTTAGTGGCGTGGATTTAAAATTGTCATGTGGGAGTATTTCTCTTAATTTATTATTAGCACAAACTGGCTTGCTGTAGTTTTACAGAACTCAAAAGAGTTGCTCAAAATGTAATTCTTTTCTTCTAGAAAATAAACAGAAAAATGTAGTCACTCTGCTGCTACTCTGACAGCTTCATTGCATTTTCTGAGCAAGGTATAATTTTGCTCAAAGAACATGTTCTCACGTGCCCAAATATGTATCAATGTTCACTCATACAGTCATACATACACAGTTCACAGTAATATTTGACCCAGGTATGAGTTCCAGAGTAATTGTCTTCTGGCATTACTTTGTTCTGCAGTCAATAATCAGTAAGACACAAATTGTGCCTGACGTTATCATAGTTCAAAAGTTTGACCCCTTCAACTGATATGTCAAATCTTTGAGAGAGTCATGCTTCACGCTTGCTGCCAGTCATCTCATCATCAGTGAATTTCCACACCCTTCTTTTGATGTGCTCAACTCACAGAACAAACTATAGAAAATTCCAAGGTAGTAAAAATGTGGTATATAATCAGTTCTACTATATGAAGACTTAGCAATTTGAGAACTAGCACTTAGACTTATTTTGGTTACTTCTGTTTCTTACTATTCCGTCTCTAGGGTGTTAAATAGTGTCTGAATGGACTGCAGAAGAATCTGACTTCTCTCTCTCTCCAAAATCATATTCTGTCTTACAGGTGGCAGGAAACCTCCTAGAGGAAAAAAAATACAATACACATTTTTAATCTTAACCCAGTACAATTCAGTACATGGACTCAGAGTTCTCATACTGTTCTCCAAATGGCAATTTTCCCATTATTTGCAAAGTGAAAAGAAAATGATCTTATGAAGTTCTTCTCAGAATCATAGTTGAGATGAACATATGTCATGGACCTTTCCAAGCGTAATCTCTTTGTTGCTGAGATAGGCTCAAACTATAGAATGTATTGTAAATCCCAAAATTGTCTGTATTCCCAACTTAGACAATTTCGTTCCCAAGCAATAGCCCAAAGTCAATAAGGACAATCTGATAATTTTGATTAAGACCTAAACTCCAACGTTGGATGTTTTGATGCACCTCCCTTATCAAGAGCACATCAAATGTTGTTTTAATGTTAGAATTGGTCTTTTCCTGAAAGCAGAAAGACACTTTTATTGTAAAAGCTGTAAAACTTCTAGATACAAAGCATCAGAAGAAATATACTGGTTTTGTGTAGAAGGGGCTATACCAATAAGTACAGGCTTGAAATGGTCCGTCAAGGATTTTAGACAGATAACGGACTGATGATAGGGACTGACCTGCTGCTGGGAAGACTTAAATAGAAATGTATCATTTGATATTATGAATAATGAGTGGCTTGAGTGAGACTCCTTGATGATCCACCTCAGCACTGGATTCCATCACTCTCTTAGCTTCTTATTACACCTGTGGTGATGAAGATAAAATGCAGAAACAAGAGAATGAGAGGAAAAAGACATCTCTTGTTACTGTCATGTAAACTTTTCATTCTGAATCATAAAAAGTATGTAAAATCATCCTTCATTTTCTTCCCTCTGTACAGCTCAAGAGTGAAATCTATTGAACCCAACAAATCATCTGCACAAGTTTTCTTTAACCTTCCCCATGATGAATGCAACATTTCAGTCTCTTGTTCTCAACTGTACCACTTGGCTTTTCTAAAGGAATAGGATGCAGCATGTTTCTGGTTATGGCACAGCTAGCTAAAACTGAGCGATATTAGGCTGGTCCTCATAGTCAGCACTCATCTTATTTCAGCTTCAAATTATGTTAGGGAAGACCATAGTGCTCAATCTGCAAACAGAAACAGTCCAGAGAAATAGATCTATTTTACTGAGGGCTCTGCCTGCAAAAAAACCCACCTTAGCATTATATTTTCCAAAGTTCTAGTTCGACTGATCCAAAGTAAAGCTACTCTGCTGCACCATCTAGTGACAATGACAACTGCACTTCAGACAGCTTATCTAATTAAAATATTATCCTGTTCCTCCAGCCTTATCTCTCGTCAGCAACAAAGAGTGAAATCGCAGTGCTTTTGAAGCCACAGGGGACTTCCTGTTATCTTCAATGGATTGAGGATGTCATTAGTGCTCCCAAAACACTTCTGCTAACACTGGAGGAAGAAAAAAGTCTCCTAATTCCAATGATTTTTACATGCTGTCTTTCTGACCATAGTATGGCCATTCTGTGCAGAAATGAGGCTGAAGCACAAAGTCCTGATGGAAATGCAAACCTTCCTAAAATTCTGGTTGCTTGGATCCTGGGTTTTGCTTTGGGAGACTCCAAGGTTCATTAACTACAGTTCATTTAACCCTGGCCATTGTATTAGACATGATACAAGTTTCAAACTAGGAAGCCTGTTTCTTTTATTGAACTCTCTTTACTGTCAAACTGAGACATGCAAATTACTCTTCCTTGGATGGAGGTCTGCATATTTGTAACTGTGAGACTGCAGCTTTCTCTGAACACATAGTGCCCCTAGCTAGAGAGAATAGCTTTTTTAGTACTTAATATTTGGCTTGTTTCAATGGAAAGTCCTTGAATTTCTATGTTTTTTGACTCTGAAAGTTATTTCACAGTCAGCTGGATTCTCTGACTTTCTCTGGACATCACATCAGGACAGCTTTGATGATCTCAGGGCCATTGGGTAAGCAGCTAGCTCTATACAGTTTATGTGGTCAATGTAATAACATTAATGTATGTCACTACTAATTTTTCTCAGCTTACTGATTCCAATAAGCATGTCAAAAATATATAATTTATTTAATAAGTGGGTCTATAAACTTCTACAAGTGCATAAAATACATTATTTGATAAATGATGGTTTCATGGTTTGCCTAGCATTAGAAGTGACATACGCTGGGGAGTGGCTAGATGGCACTGGTGCATACTTATGTTACTACACAGATGCGACTGTTTATAATACCATACTTGTTGGTTGAATTTTCTGGGATGTAATTGTTTAGCTGGAGCTTGATGGTGCTATTGCTCTGCACTAATTATAGCTCTGTATTGTTAAGGAAGAAGGACACTCATACTTAATTCTTCTTTGGGGTTTCATCCTGGGTTCCCTGGTTTGTGAGTTGGATGTAGGCTACAAGAGGAAAGAAATCAGCTACTCAGATATTACAAGCCCACTGTGTAGAGGCTGATGGTTTCTATAGCTTTTATACATTTCTAAATAATCACTCCTCAAGTTTTGGCTCTGTATCATTTTTCCACACCTGAAGTAAAACTGAAGGTGTATAGAGTAGCACTGTTGGCTCTGTGTTGCTGTCTGCATATCAGAAGTCAATAGTGAGAACTCCAAATTTTTCTCTTTCCTTTCCGGAAATAGCAGTGATTTTTTTTCATAGTAATATCTAAAAAATATTTGTTCTCTCTGCAACCCAAACCTCTCCCATGGCAGAAAGGAATAGACTTCCCCAATTCAGAGGCTCTTAGCTAAAGCTTTACTGTGCTACTGTAGGAGCTTGTAATTATGTCTTAAGGGACTGTTTGGAATAGTTGGCACAAATTTCGTGTATCTATTATGGCCAGGGAAAAGATCAAAATGTGCATAACATCTGTAGGCAATGGTACTACCTACGTTGAGTGTCTCTTACTTTCCCTGTCTCTGCTGCTTCTGTAGCACAGCATTGGCTAAACTTTTTCCCGACTAGGGCCTCTGAGAACTAGAAGAATATACATGAGTATGTAATAAGTCATCATTCAAATTCAACATGTGGAGAAAACAGTTATAGCATGGCCTAAATGAGTGATTACTGCGGAACTAAGATCTAACTTCACAGAAAACTATATTCAGGAGGAATCCTTAGGCAAGATTGCAAAATAATTCGCTTTCTACTCCCCAAAATAGTATTTGCACTGTTCCCATACACCAGAACTCAACTGAATTTTAATGAGGTTGGAATTACAGTTCTGTGGGATATACCCCAAAATGAATGGAGTGATTTTGCACTAAGAAATATGCCTGAGTGGAAGACGGAGGAGGAAAGAGGTTGAGCTGCCAGCTTCCTGCTGCCAAAGGGGAGCGCAGCTGCCTGGTCTATTGAGCCACAATATTTGGGTAAGAGCAGTATGGAAATGAGACACTTGTTGTCCTTGTAGCTATGGTAAATTCAGGTCTCAGTGGCAACCATCCACGTGGTACCCTGGAGCCCCCTCAGTCACCCCCTGACTTGGAGCCAGTCGCTGAGCAGTGCTCTGGGAACTCTTAGGAGTGCCACTACGGCACGTAACATGAGAGCGCAAGAAATTTCTCAAAAAGTAACTCGACAGCAGCACAATTTGATCTCAAAATGAGCAGAGAGAATGCTAGTAACACGGCAACAAAGTCATTACTTGCATATTTTAATACCTGCATTGGTCTGATACTCTCTGAGGTACAGCCTTACACGGTGCAACCACACAACTATACTCCTCCTCTATGCCCCCTAGTTCTGTAGTTTGAACATTGTAAAATCCTTTCCTACCATTTTTGCAAAGACAGGCTTACTTCATTAAGCTGTTTTAAGGGTCTCACTAGCTATATTGTTTCTGTCTTTGCATTCCTCTCTGGCTTTCTCCAGCTGTAATAATTTTCAAGGCTGTTTACAATATCCCCCATATCGCCTTCATCCTAGAGGTCAGTTCTTCCCTCCAGCCCATTATGCCAATTTCAGTCTTCTGTTCTTTAGTTTTTGGATAAGCATCTCTGCTTTTTCCCAAGCCTTCCCTACAACTTACAGAAGTCCATCCATAAGTTTCTGCAGAGGTGCTTCTGCAAACCTACCTCCTCTTGTGAATGAGAGAATTCACACAGACAGTAAAATATATGAGATAAACTCTCCTCCAAGAAAATAATGATTTATGACAGTGATAAAGGAGAAAATTAACTGAAATGATACTTTATGTAATTGTACTGTAACAGAGCTGAAATCTAATCAGCAAAGTCATTATCTGCGACACTACTGTTATGATTCTGCCAGTCCATATACTGCATTACTATTAAATAATGACATGTTGGCAGGCTGAAAAAATCAGCTGGTGTCTACTTTTTAAAAAAAGTGTAAATCTAGTCTACTACTGGTAACTTGTACAGAGAAAGCGTGGGTGACTTGTACAACAACATTGCATCTCCTGGGGCTCTCCTGGATATGACAAAAATCTAGAGCTTAACCCTTCAATTGACTTAGATGTACACCAATCTACCTCACCAGGTTGTGAGAATGGAGGAAAGTTAAAAAAATGTAATTTGTCTCTGCAATATGCAGAGCTATTTTCTTCAAACAGAAGGGATCAAGGTTTACCAAAGAATCAATTTTTAAAAGGCATAATTATCTTCAAACAATTATTGTACAATTATAAAGGTGGAGGACACACTGCTTGTACATATGTGGATTTTCAAGAGCCTAATTATGAAAATATAACACTATTACATGCAGAGAAAAAGTATGTGAGACATGACTGTTCATAACCACAGATCCTTCAGATCCTGTGTAAAAACCTCCAAGAGTGTTAAACTTTTTGCATCAGTGGGAACACATTTTTCACATTATGGACTTCTCTTTTGTGACAGAAGATGATGTAATAAATTTGGAAAGTCAGTCCAATATTCATTGATAATTGTACTACATTATATACCCATGGGAGAGACACCAATCCAGCACAAAGCTTACTATGACATCTGTTGTGGTACATGGATATGCCTGATATGAAACCAGATTTTGCCAAGAGCTATACTAGATGGACAAATTTCTTTTGGAGGGCCTGTGATCTTAAAGGAAGGCATAAACCCAATCCAGAGCACACTGCAGCACTCACTCAGGCATGCAGATTGGCAGATGTGATCACTTTATATCGCTTTATATTCTTTACTGGGACTCAGCTCAAGAAGTGCCAAATTTGTTCTAAACTATGCAACAGTTGTGGAAGCCCTGCAGGCATTATTGCATGATAACTTCAGTTTTCTTGGACATTCGCTTCCAAATCTTGTTTTCAACCAGTTCAAGAGCTGGACTGTTAGAAATTAGCACTTCCTTTGCACGATCCCCTTTGTAACTGTAGATGCTTCACATTGTGGCTTAGAGGCAGTGCTCAGATGCATGAAATGAAGTCTGAAAGAACAATCATTTTAGTATTAAGAACAATAAATTCCAAGCTTTGTCATTAAAAATAAATCCTTTGCTTCTGTCTAAGCTACTGCAGATGTTTTATATAATATTTCAAAATTCATTGTCTCTTATTGACAATATTATTGTTGTCAACAAACCTCAACGTGCAGCATCTTAAAATACTGCTATAAACCTCTTGTGCTTCCCTTCTAATTGATAATTCATGGAGAAATTATATGGAAACAATTGGTTATAAACTCTAAACTGTGTATACAAAGAAATTAAAAGTGTTTGTTGAGATGTACTCTATGTTGCCAGGAATATACTTCTTACTAATGGTGTCTAGGTGAGTTATATTCTTCTGTTTTATATCTTGACCAACACATATGTTCTGTGCTATTTGGGATGAAAGCAAA